>NC_045774.1:52713017-53018793 GCF_008692025.1 Phocoena sinus
CCATAAAAATATTTTTCAGCTATCATTTCTGAAACAGAATATAAACCCAACTATAAATGACCAAAAAATACAGTGGCCAGCAAACCCCAGTGCAGTGCGTGTCACTAAACTCGATGCTTTAAATGGCAGCTCAATAGCTGGGAACCATCTCGCGATGTGCTGCGTGGGACAGAATTCCCCCCGTGTCTGTCCAAGTTCCCCTCATATCTGACCGCTGGGAATGCAGATCATCTTTTCTCCTACAAAGGCTGGGTTTTGCCCTAGTAGTTCCATGTAGTGAAATCTAGGCTTTGGGTGCTACAGAGTGTGTGAAATTTAACTAAGCTATCTCAGGACCAATATAATACATAAATTTTGGTTACTTGGGATCACTTCCCATGATTAACAAACTATGAAGCACCCCCAGAACCAGGCTGGGCTCAGCGAGGTTTGGCTTTATTAGTGTTGGTCCCAGAGGAAAGAAGGATCTCAATCTGAGCAAGAGCAAAGAGGACCAGGGCCCAAACCACCCGGGGAATCACTGCCCAAAACCCCGAGAGAACTGAGGACCCGTGGTCTGTATCTCAAGGAATGGCTTAGGTTTATCAGGAGTCTTGTGTTTCATGTATGACTGCATATGCTCTCACTTAGAGCTGCTGAAGATTCTGGCATTTTTTTCCAGCTTTTCTTTACAATATTCCAGTTGGACAAATTTAGTTTTTAGTTGTCAAATATAAAAAGTTTTCTTGATTGCTGGTATTTTCCTTTTAAGTCTACTCAAATTTCTATGACCTAATAGCAGAGAAAATGTAGCTCTTCTTTTGACGACATATATAACCCCCAAAGAAAGACTAATGACTTTACTAAGCTTTACTAATGACTTTACTAAATAATGTAAGAGAAAGTATTTTATTTATTTATTTTAACATCTTTATTGGAGTATAATTGCTTTACAATGGTGTGTTAGTTTCTGCTTTATAAAAAAGTGTATCAGTTATACATATACATAAGTTCCCATTTCTCTTCCCTCTTGCGTCTCCCTCCCACCCTCCTTATCTCACCCCTCTAGGTGGTCACAAAGCGCCGAGCTGATCTCCCTGTGCTATGCAGCTGCTTCCCACTAGTTATCTATCTTATGCTTGGTAGTGTATATATGTCCATGCCACTCAGGAGAGAGTTTTTGTTTTTTTTTTTTTTCTTGCGGTACGCAGGCCTCTCACTGTTGTGGCCCCTCCCGTTGCGGAGCACAGGCTCCGGACTTGCAGGCTCAGCGGCCATGGCTCACGGGCCCAGCCGCTCCGCGGCATGTGGGATCTTCCTGGACCGGGGCATGAACCCGCGTCCCCTGCATCGGCAGGCAGACTCTCAACCACTGCGCCACCAGGGAAGCCCAAGAGAGAGTATTTTAAATTGCTGTCTTTTGCAACACAAAACAAAAGCTAATGGTGATTATATAACCACGGAGCAGGCAATGAGCAGGAAACGTGGCAGAATATAGTTATATGTACAAGGGTAGAAAACCAACCCCGAATCCCCAGAGGCAACTCTGGGGAGTTATCCCTGAGCTCTCCTGTTCCCAGCACCCCACCTCCGATCACTGGTCAGGGGCTCTTTCTCATCATACCTGAGCTTGCTTTGAGAGCCACTAAAAATGCAGCCACATTAGACCTCTTTGTTGAACATATTGCAGGGAACCTGAGAAGGGTGTAAGCCACCATCTTATTTAATATTCTCTCTGTAGGGACTGAAAGGAGAAATTTCTCTCTCTCTTAAGTGCCAAATAAACCTTTTCTTTTCCTCATTAGGTGTCTTTCAGACAATGTGGACTGTGTACCTGACCATGAAAAAATGGTAATAATCATACAGAATCATATACATTCTGTAAAGTAATTGTCTCTCTGGCCTTATCACACTACTATTCCTTTAGTTTTCTTATCTTCACTTATTTACATTGTTAATTCAAGATAAACTGTAAATCTTTAGAGGAGGAAGTGATGGGGTGGAAGTTATAAATACATGGAACATGCTTTCACCTTGCCAGTATGATGTCCATCTAGCCTTGTCCATTCCAACTACCATTATCCCACTTCCTAACTTCACTATCTCTTCAATTTACAGAGTTTTCCAGCTATTCTCTGCTATCTGGTCTCTCCTGCATCCTCTAACCCATTCTAAAATTATGAACAGATTGATCTCCCTGGTGTATACTGGTGTTTGAAAACCATTAGATGGTTCAGCACTGTGTACAGAAGAGTCTTAACTGCATAGTTTAGTATTCAAGCTCTTCTACCTTCTGGACTCAATTTACCTTTCCAAACATAGCTTTCCTACACGCCCTATGTCACAGGCAATTTTACTGTAATTTAGCTTTATCATAATCATGGATGGTTCTTTCTCTCATCCCAGAGAGGAAGTTCCTTTGTGTATATAATTCCCTCTGTTTCTGACACGGCATCTGACCACGTCTGGCACATCACAGACGTTCAGTAAGGACTTCCTGGGTGAGAGAATACAAAGCCCCTTTCGCAAAGATGGTTTGACTCGTAACTAGTAGCTTACAACTACTCGTAAGTAGCAGCTTGCAGAGCCTGCTGTTTACGACTGTTTCAAAGAAGGTCAACACAAAGCTTTAGTTCAAAAGCACCTCTTCCTAACCACGACAGCTGCATGCTAGGCTGGTCTGTCGTTATTTTCCACAAGTCTATGGTGATGTCACATACTTTGAAGTTGACTTTACAGCACCTTTACTAGGCACCATCTACTTCCTTTGTTTACCTTGGCCCCACCTACCTCACTAGTCCAAAATGACTCTGGTGCCATGACAATTAGGAGTTTATGAAACTCTGGGGTCCCTAAATAACCTGGCACTGAACTCTTCTGCCTTAGTTAGTCCTTCCAGGCACTCAAAGAATTATCTTCCTCAATCCAGAGCTTTGATAATACTTGCATTGCTGTAAACATTATTACTTTGTAGCATTTCTAGAAGCAATAAAGTTTCAAGAGAAATTGTGTAATTTGTTCCTCGTACCAAAAATGTTTAGTATTTACGGCATTTCCTGAACTTACAAATACTTATTTTTCCTACAAATCAGATACTCTCAAAATTCTCACAGTTATAATTCAGAGATTTAAAGGCTCTAATCAATATGTTTTTACTATATGATGGTCCGTAATTCTCATAAACCTAAAAGTGAGAATTGAGTCTTTAAATGTTACTTGTAAGACATTAAAACATTCCCACACACAATCTGGTGCTTATAGTAAATGTCCTTTGATGATAATGTGAAACTAAAAAAACTATTTTAAAATATGAGGATGAGTCTCATTATCTCTTTTTTTTTACTTTTCAAGATAAGTCTTATGGAGGTTAGCTTTTACATTAATTTTCGTAACTGTCAATTTCATCATGTTTGACTTACTGGATTTCCAAATACCTGTCAGTTGTTTGATGATTAATGTAACATGCACAGTAATTAGTACATAATTGCCTGAATTACATCTTTGGCTTCCCCTATCCACCTGCACCAGGTGGGTAAACGCCACAAAGGTCTCCTAGATACATCCTTTGATAGTGACTAGAACTGTTATCATTTACTTAATGAATGAGTTCAATTAATGTCTTTAACTGGTGATAATGTTACAAAAGAAAACTCTAATTAAAAATCATCTCTAACAAGAAGTAATAATGTAAAACATCTTGCAGACATATCAGGAATTCAGATTGCTGACTGAAGATGGTGGGAAGCTAGATCTGAGAACAGACTGACATTTATCATCTCGGCTCTCATGAACTGAAATCTCTCAAGTGTATGAGGCAACAAGAGATTATCACTGTGTCCCTACTCTCCATCTAGCTTAATAAAGTCGTCCTTACAGAGATGTTAGCAACAATCTCCAAATTCCCCACACTGAGGGGTTCTCCAACACCACTCTAACCTCCCTCTCCTCTCTCCAAACTCAGCCTTTCAGTCATGGTCAGAGAAATCTGTTTGCATTTCCGTTATGTACACCTTGCTTCATTATTTATATGTCTTTGCTTGGGCTGCCTATTAATTCTTTTCCCTTTTCTCTTTGCAATCTTTGGCTGTCAGATTCTATTAAAACTAATTACAAAAGTCATTTACCCCGGAATATCACTGATTGTAATGAATCTTGCGTTTCCTTACCCCTTAGATATCCGGTTTGTACTAAAGGAAATCCTAATTTACCAAAAGGTTGTGTTCCAAACTTTTTTTTTTTAAATAACTGATTTATTATTCTGTAAATACAAAGTTATAAGTGGTGGTTTGATTCCCAAATAAGCCCTAAAAGTCAATTTCATGTAGCTGAAATAGTACGTCATAGCAAAAAAGAAAGGAAAAACGAAAGCCAATATGAAAGACAGAACTGTTTCAGTATTGGTAAAAACAAAACAAAACAAAAAAACAAGAAAGCAATAAAACAGTCTGAGAAATTGTCTTTCTTTTTCCCAAGGGGATTATTCTCTTCCTGAGATAAGAATTACTGAGAAAAAGGTTCAGTTGAAAAGAGATAATGGTTAGAGATTTTTTCAGAGATTATAAAGTGACTTTACAGAGCTTTTGTTATTACCAGATCTAGATTGCTATTATTTCACATCAGAACTCACGGTTTTCCCTTTCCTTCACACAAATGTATCACTAGCTTTACTCTTGGGCTTTACAGCCATTGACCGTGTGATCATGATTCATAGTGGAATGAAAGAAGACACAAAGAAGGAAAGAAAAAGAGGAAGAGGACAATCCTGCAGCCTGTGGAACAAAACCCACATTCACAGAAAAACAGACAAGATGAAAAGGCAGAGGGCTATGTACCAGATGAAGGAACAAGATAAAACCTCAGAAAAACAATTAAATAAAGTGGAGATAGGCAACCTTCCAGAAAAAGAATTCAGAATAATGATAGTGAAGATGATCCAGGACCTCAGAAAAAGACTGGAACCTCGGAAAAAGAATGGAGGCAAAGATCAAGGAGATGCAAGAAATGTTTAACAAAGACCTAGAAGAATTAAAGAACAAACAAACAGAAATGAACAATACAATAACTGAAATGAAAACTACACTAGAAGGAATCAATAGCAGAATAACTGAGGCAGAAGAACGGATAAGTGACCTAGACGACAGAATGGTGGAATTCACTGCTGCAGAACAGAATAAAGAATGAAAAGAAATGAAGACAGCCTAAGAGACCTCTGGGACAACATTAAATGCAACAACATTCGCATTATAGGGGTCCCAGAAGGAGAAGAGGGAGAGAAAGGACCAGAGAAAATATTTGAAGAGATTACAGTCGAAAACTTCCCTAACATGGGAAAGGAAATAGCCACCCATGTCCAGGAAGTGCAGCGAGTCCCATACAGGATAAACCCAAGGAGAAACACGCCGAGACACATAGTGTTCAAATTGGCAAAAATTAAAGACAAAGAAAAATTACTGAAAGCAGCAAGGGAAAAATGACAACATACAAGGGAACTCCCATAAGGTTAACAGCTGATTTCTCAGCAGAAACTCTACAAGCCAGAAGGGAGTGGTATGATATACCTAAAGTGATGAAAGGGAAGAACCTACAACCAAGATTACTCTACCCGGCAAGGATCTCATTCAGATTCAATGGAGAAATCAAAAGCTTTACAGACAAGCAACAGCTAAGAGAATTAAGCACCACCAAACCACCTCTACAACAAATGCTAAAGGAACTTCTCTAAGTGGGAAACACAAGAGAAGAAAAGGACCTACAAAAACAAACCCAAAACAATTCATAAAATGGTCATAGGAACATACATATTGATAATTACCTTAAATGTGAATGGATTAAATGCTCCAACCAAAAGACACAGGCTTGCTGAATGGATACAAAAACAAGCACCCATATATATGCTGTCTACAACAGACACACTTCAGACCTAGGGACATATACAGACTGAAAGTGAGGGGATGGAGAAAGATATTCCATGCAAATGGAAATGAAAAGAAAGCTGGAGGGCTTCCCTGGTGGTGCAGTGGTTAAGAATCCACCTGCCAATGCAGGGGACAAGGGTTCGAGCCCTGGTCTGGGAAGATTCCCACACGCCGCAGGGCAACTACGCCCATGTGCCACAACTACTGAGCATGCGCTCTAGAGCCTATGAGCCACAACTACTGAAGCCCGCGCCTAGAGCTCGGGCTCCACAACCAGAGAAGCCACCGCGGTGAGAAGCTGGCGCTCCACAACAAGAGTAGCCCCCGCTGGCCGCAACTAGAGAAAGCCCGTGTGCAGCAACGGAGACCCAATGCAGCCATAAATAAATAAATAATAAATTTATTAAAAAAAGAAAGTAAGCTGGAGTAGCAGTACTCATCTCAGATAAAACAGACTTTAAAATAAAGAATGTTCCAAGAGACAAGGAAGGACACTACATAATGATCAAGGGATCAATCCAAGAAGAAGATACAACAATTATAGATATACATGCACCCAACATAGGAGCACCTCAATACATGAGGCAACTGCTAACAGCTGTAAAAGAGGAAATTGACAGTAACACAATACTGGGGGACTTTAACACCTCACTTACACCAATGGACAGATCATCCAAAATGAAAATAAATAAGGAAACAGAGCTTTAAATGACACAATAGACCAGATATATTTAATTGATATTTATAGGACATTCCATCCAAAAACAGTAGATTACACTTTCTTCTCAAGTGCGCATGTAACATTCTCCAGAATAGATCACATCTTGGGTCACAAATCAAGCCTCAATAAATTTAAGAAAACTGAAATCATATCAAGCATCTTTTCTGACCACAATGCTATGAGATTAGAAATGAATTACAGGGGAAAAAACATAAAAAACACAAACACATGGAGGCTAAACAATGTGTTACTAAATAACCAAGAGATCACTGAAGAAATCAAAGAGGAAATCAAAAAATACCTAGGGACAAATGACAATGAAAACATGACAATCCAAAACCTATGGGATGCAGCAAAAGCCGTTCTAAGAGGAAAGTTTATAGCTATACAAGCCTACCTCAAGAAATAAGAAAAATCTCAAATAAACAATCTAAAGGATTGTTCCTTATACCTAAAGGGACTAGAGAAAGAAGAACAAACAAAACCCAAAGTTAGCAGAAGGAAAGAAATCATAACGATCAGACAGAAATAAATGAAATAGGAACAAAGAAAACAATAGCAAAGATCAATAATACTAAAAGCTGGTTCTTTGAGAAGATAAACAAAATTGATAAACCATTAGCCAGACTCATCAAGGAAAGGAAGGAGAGGACTCAAGTCAATAAAATCAGAAATGAAAAAGAAGTTACAACAGACACTACAGAAATACAAAGCATCAGAAGAGACTACTACAAGCAACTCTATGCCAATAAAATGGACAACCTGGAAGGAATGGACAAATTCTTAGAGAGGTATAACCTCCCAAGACTGAACCAGGAAGAAATAGAAAATATGAACAGACCAATCACAAGTAATGAACTTGAAACAGTGATTAAAAATCTTCCAACAGGGCTTCCCTGGTGGCGCAGTGGTTGAGAGTCCGCCTGCCAATGCAGGGGACAAGGGTTCATGCCCCAGTCCAGGAAGATCCCACATGCCGCGGAGTGGCTGGGCCCGTGAGCCATGGCCGCTGAGCCTGCGCATCAGGAGCCTGTGCTCTGCAACAGGAGAGGCCACAACAGTGAGAGGCCCATGTACCGCAAAAAAAAAAAAAAAAATCTTCCAACAAACAAAAGTCCAGGACCAGATGGCTTCACAGGTGAATTCTATCAAACATTTAGAGAAGAGCTAACACCCATCCTTTGCAAACTCTTCCAAAAAACTGCAGAGGAAGGAACACTCCCAAACTCATTCTATGAGGCCACCATCACCCTGATACCAAAACCACACAAAGATACTACAAAAAAAGGAAATTACAGACCAATATCACTGATGAATATACATGCAAAAATCCTCAACAAAATACTAGCAAACAGAATCCAACAACACATTAAAAGGATCATACACCATGATCAAGTGGGATTTATCCCAGGGATGCAAGGATCCTTCAATATACGCAAATCAATCAATGTGATGCACCATATTAACAAATTGAAGAATAAAAACCATATAATCATCTCAACAGATGCAGAAAAAGCTTTTGACAAAATTCAACACCGATTTACGATAAAAACTCTCCAGAAAGTGGGCATAGAGGGAACCTACCTCAACAAAATAAAGGCCATATACGACAAACCCACAGCAAACATCATTCTCAATGGTGAAAAACTGAAAGCATTTCCTCTAAGATCAGGAAAAAGACAAGGATGTCCACTCTCACCACTATTATTCAACATAGTTTTGGAAGTCCTAGCCACGGCAATCAGAGAAGAAAAAGAAATAAAAGGAATACAAATTGGAAAAGAAGTAGTAAAACTGTCACTGTTTGCAGATGACATGGTACTATACATAGAGAATCCTAAAGATGTCACCAGAAAACTACTAGAGCTGATCAATGAATTTGGTAAAGTTGCAGGATACAAAATTAATGCACAGAAATCTCTTGCATTCCTATACACTAATGATGAAAAATCTGAAAGAGAAATTAAGGAAACACTCCCATTTACCACTGCAACAAAAAGAATAAAATACCTAGGAATAAACCTTCCGAGGGAGACAAAAGACCTGTATGCAGAGAACTGTAAGACACTGATGAAAGAAATTAAAGATGATACCAACAGATGGAGAGATATACTATGTTCTTGGATTGGAAGAATCAATATTGTGAAAATGACTACACTACCCAAAGCAACATACAGATTCAATGCAATCCCTATCAAATGACCAATGGCATTTTTTATGGAACTAGAACAAAAAATCTTACAATTTGTATGGAGACACAGAAGACCCCGAATAGCCAAAGCAGTCTTGAGGGAAGAAAGCGGAGCTAGAGGAATCAGACTCCCTGACTTCAGACTATACTACAAAGCTTCAGTAATCAAGACAATATGGTACTGGCACAAAAACAGAAACATAGATCAATGGAACAAGATAGAAAGCCCAGAGGTAAACCCATGCACCTTTGGTCAACTAATCTATGACAAAGGAGGCAAGGATATACAATGGAGAAAAGACAGTCGCTTCAACAAGTGGTGCTGGGAAAACTGGACAGCTACATGTAAAAGAATGAAATTAGAACACTCCCTAACACTATACACAAAAATAAACTCAAAATGGATTAGAGACCTAAATGTAAGACTGGACACTGTAAAACTCTTAGAGGAAAACATAGGAAGAACACTCTTTGACATAAGTCACATCAAGATCTTTTTGGATCCACCTCCTACAGTAATGGAAATAAAAACAAAAATAAACAAATGGGACCTAATGAAACTTCAAAGCTTTTGCACAGCAAAGGAAACCATAAACAAGACGAAAAGACAACTCTCAGAATGGGAGAAAATATTCGCAAACAGAATCAACGGACAAAGGATTAATCTCCAAAATATATAAACAGCTCATGCAGTTCAATATTAAAAAAACAAACAACCCAATCCAAAAATGGGCAGAAGACCTAAATAAACATTTCTCCAAAGAAGACATACAGATGGCCAAGAAGCACATGAAAAGCTGCTCAACATCACCAATTATTAGAGAAATGCAAATCAAAACTACAATGAGGTTATCATCTCATACCAGTTAGAATGGGCATCATCAGAAAATCTACAAACAACAAATGCTGGAGAGGGTGTGGAAAAAAAGGAACCCTCTTGCACAGTTGGTGGGAATGTAAACTGATACAGCCACTATGAAGGACAGTATGGAGGTTCCTTAAAAAACTAAAAATAGAATTACCATATGATCCAGCAATCCCACTACTGGGCATATACCCAGAGAAAACCACAATTCAAAAAGACACATACACCCCAATGTTCATTGCAGCACTATTTACAATAGCCAGTCATGGAAGCAACCTAAATGCCCATAGACAGACGAATGGATAAAGAAGATGTGGTACATATATACAATGGAATATTACTCAGCCATAAAAAGGAACAAAATTGGGTCATTTGTTGAGACATGGATGAATCTAGAGACTGTCATACAGAGTGAAGTCAGAAAGAGAAAAACAAATATCGTATATTAACGCATATATGTGGAACCTAGAAAAATGGTACAGATGAACCGGTTTGCAGGGCAGAAATTGAGACACAGATGTAGAGAACAAACATATGGACACCAAGGGGGGAAAGCCGCGGGGGTGGTGGTGGTGGTGGTGTGATGCATTAGGCGATTGGGATTGACAGGTATACACTGACGTGTATCAAATTGATGACTAATAAGAACCTGCCTTATAAAAAAATAAATAAAATTAAATTTAAAAATTAAAAAAAAAAAGAGGAAGCGGAAGAGAGGAGAGGGATGGGGAGAGAATTTCCTTGGTGAAAACTAGAAAGAAACAGGAAAAGAGGAAAGTATTCAAAACAAGGTGAGGCTATGCTTAGGAGGAAAGAAAATCCTCACATGTGGAAATAATGGAGCTGGGGACGGACAGTTGAGGGCAGAAGAAAAGAGGCAGCATGGCCTGTGCACAGTTCTCAGAGGGAAAACCCACCGGCGCCCCCATCCCCTCGGCTGAGCGTTGAGGTACAAGGCTCAGGACAGGATGTTGTGCACAACAGTTGTTTATACACAAAGGACTAAAGGACGTGCAAAATTCAGGTGAGTGACAGTAACTGGTTTTGAACTTTTAGGTTGAATTTTTTTTTAAGTTTTTTTTTTTTTTTTGCAGTATGCGGGCCTCTAACTGTTGTGGCCTCTCCCGTTGCGGAGCACAGGCTCCGGACGGGCAGGCTCAGCGGCCATGGCTCACAGGCCTAGCCGCTCCGCAGCATGTGGGATCTTCCCGGACCAGGGCACGAACCCATGTCCCCTGCATCGGCAGGCAGACTCTCAACCACTGCGCCACCAGGGAAGCCCTAGGTTAAATATTTTTAAGTATCATTTGTGTACGTCAAAACCAGTCAAATATTGCAATTTCATATGGTTCAACCTAGTATTATTTGTTAGGTGTTCAATTAGGTTTTCTGTGAACACGTATCATTTTTCAATTCAATTATGCGTTTGGGGGAGTTAAGAATCATATCTTCTTCTATCCCTATAACCTGAACTCAAAAGGTCTAAAATAAATGCTTTTTTTTTTTTTTTTAAGACAGGGACAATTTAAAACAAGTTTTTTCTTGTGGCACTGACTGAGAACCCACTTTCCAGCTGAGAGAGAGTTGAGTCACTATACCACAAAGCATTCTGCCCTAAGAAAATATTTATTTTGTCTAATAGGATTTTAAATTAGGCAGTGTTATCTCATCAGTATAATGAGGACTTGTGAGTCGACAAGCTCTGTGTACACAGGAGAGCTTTACTTCTGTACTCAAGATGAAGGAAGGGACTTTCTCACTGTTTGGCTGTGAAATCAGCCACAAGCTAACAGAAAGGAAGAGCTATCTTCACTTTCTTCACTTAAAATATCTTCATACTGTTTCTGTAATAAAAATGTTTAAATATGGCCAGTACTTCAAAAAGGAAATAAACTTGTTTTGCATAAACCAGGTAATGGTGGGACTTAAAATGCTTCTAAAAAATGAGCAATTTATAAAATCAAATAGTAGATATGCAAATTTTATTAAAAATTTTCATTTGGCATATTGTTTTAAATGGATGAAAAGGACTACTGGCATTTCCCCAGTCTTAGCAAGCGCTTTTTACTAAAAAGAATCAAAATAATATGAGTAGCAAAATTATTTTCCAATCTGTCATTCTTTTTTCCCTTTAAATTAACAGAATCTTAGGGTTCCCCCTATTTAGGAAAGAGTTGAAGTATTTTTCTCCTGTTATTGAATTTAGTAGTTACAACTCATGTCACTAGACATCAAATATGAAAAAATCCAATGATTTCAGTTACTATTAATTTATGTAATATATTTTTTTGAAAACAGAAAAGATTTGACGTGAATCTTTCGAATCATTCCAAAGGATTACTCATTTTATTCTTTTACTTCCCCATCAAACAGTTTATATATGTTACTAACAGAAAAGGAAGATACTGGTCAACCTAATTAAACACTTGGACTCCCCACTCAAAATGCAAGCAGGTTACCGAGAAAGCAAAACAGATGCGGGTTTACCATTTATCTGGTTATAGGACCAGCCATGGACAAAGGGGTGGAATCTGACATTGGCCCCTTTCCCCTCCCCCTCAGTTCTCCCTGCATTTTCTCCCTTTGTCTCCTCACTACAGATCCCAGGATCTTCCTCTGGTTCCATGTCAGCTGTTAAACAGAAAGGTGATCTAATAAAACTAAATAATGTGAAAGAACTATTCACTCACTGTGTGTACTGAGATGAATAGTATCCGCCCAAATTCATGCTCACCTGGAACCTCAGAACATGACCTTATCTGACACAGGGTCTTTTCAGGTGTAATTAATTAAATTAAGATGAAGTCATACTGGATTTTGTTGGACCCTAATCCAATGACTGGTGAACTTATAAGGAGAGGGAAATCTGGATACACAAACACAGACCCAGACCCAGAGGGAAGAAAACGATGTGATGCTGGAGACAGAGACTGGAGTGATGCTAGCCGAGGACACCAAGGATTTCTTACAATGACCAGAAGCTGGGAAGAGGCAAGGAAGGAGCCTCCCTGGAGCCTTTGAGGGAGGATGGCCCTGCCGACACCTTGTTTTCAGACTTCTAGCCTCCAGAGCTGTGACAAAATAAATTTCTGTTGTTCTAAACCACCAAGTTTGTGGTAATTTGTCATGGCTGCTAGAGAAACTAAAACACTGTGCTACTCTGCTGAGGTGAATGTGCATTTTTAAGAAGATTTCTGGAAGAGGGCGATCTTTAATGCAAAGAGATGAAATAACAGGTGTTTCCGGCATGAAAAATAACTTAGAGAAGACATTTTTAGGGACGTGGGCCTTCTGAGTTCCTTTTAAATAAAGCTTGGCATGTAGCAGCCTCCTCCACGGAGATGTGCATCTGGACTAGTTTGAGTGGAGCAGTTTACTCAAAACTCTGTTTTGAGTTTGTCAAAACAGATCTTGATCGAAAGGTAGGTTTGCAGTGGTGGCAGCTAGATTGAGGTGAAGGACAGGAGAGCACAGAAACTGACAAGAGGATGATTTTGTTTCCTACTGTGCGTAATTCCAAAATCATTTATTCTACTTCAAAGGGGACATGGTGCAAATAACCAATGAGTATTCTGATTTCACTTATTGTTTCATTTTCCAGGGCTCTGTATCTTTTTATTCTTCCTGTAGCTCTTCTTTTATTATTTATATACATTTAATAGAATAAATCAGTAAATCCATAAAATGAAACTGGTGGAGATCTGTTTTCACACTGATCCTGGATAAAATATTCTGATTTTTTTTTTTTTTTTTTTTTTTTTTTGCAGTACACAGGTCTCTCACTGTTGTGGACTCTCCTGTTGTGGAGCACAGGCTCCGGACGCACAGGCTCAGCAGCCATGGCTCACAGGCCTAGCCACTCCGCGGCATGTGGGATCTTCCCGGACCGGGGCACGAACCCGTGTCCCCTGCATCAGCAGGCAGACTCTCAACCACTGTGCCCTCTCAACCACTGTGCCACCAGGGAAGCCCCAAATCTTCTGATTTATTATTCTGTAGTTTTCTTTTACATCACGGGTTGGCAAACTATGGTCTGGAGGCCACATCTGGCCCACTGCCTATTTTTGTAAATAAAGTTTTATTGGAACAACCACACAGTAGTTGTAACCCAGAAGCATCTATGGCTGCTTTAGTGCTACAATGGCAGAGACTAGATGGTTGACGGTGTCTAAACTATTCACTCTTTGGCCCTTTATTTGCTGATCCCTCTTTTAGATCATAAACTCCTACAGGCTTGCTTGGCAGAGGGTTTTCTTTTTGCACCTTTATAACCTTCATTGAAGAGGAATAAGTACTCCTAAAACTCTAATAAATATCATTAGGTAGTTACCATAAAACACAGGCTCAAGTTTACCCAAGTTTGGATAAATTCAAAGACAGGAAAAATTCACCCACAATCCTAGAGGTAGGTCCAAATCTGCATAATTCTTTGATTTACTTAGTTTTCTTGACTCCTGTTGCAGCTGTCCTCCAAGATGTCCCCCATGATCTGCTCCACCTGGTATTTATGCCTTTGGGTAGTTCACTCACACATGTGACGGTATCTCACGTCTAAGACTCATAACAATGTAGCTTTTCTCTCCCTCTGTCTCTATCTCTCTGTCTCTCATCACCTACTGCTGTCATCCCATGGAGAGGCCCACATGACAAGGAACTGGGACCTCCAACTAATTGCCAGTGAGGAACTGAGGCCCCCTCACAACAGCCATATGAGTAACAGCCCCCGTCAGTCTTCCATACGACTGCAGCCCTGGCCGAGAGCTTGACTGCTACCAAAGAGAGAACCTGCGCTGCAACCACACAGCTAAGCTGCTCCCAAATTCCTGATTTGCTCAGACTGTCAGATGATAAATGTTTGTTTTTTTAAGCCCCTTAATTTGGGGGTAATTTGTTTACACAGCAACAGATAACGAATACACTTTCCTCTGCCTCCACTTACATATCCCAGTTTCTAGCTTTGGAAAGCTTTCTGCATAGGACTGTCAGACATAAGACATGGTCCTTGAAATGGATCATGAATTGGACCTAGCTCAGGTCACAATGTCATGGGCTTCAAACCAATCGGAAACTTTCCTCTGTACTATAAAAACTCCAGGTTTACGTCAGCCATTAAAGCAGCTCTTAATTATTCCTCTCTACTGCTACAAAGATGCTAAAGACTGAGATGACTGAGGTAACATGGGGGCCCAGGAGGACTAAAACCCACCAGAACATAGCTAACAAACCCCCAAAGTGTCGTGGGAACCTGAGCTCAAACTTCGCAGACCAGTTTAGGCTTCCAAACAGCTTTCAGCCTCGTTTGTACTTCTACCAGAAGAGGTGAACGATACCAAAAATATTCACATTTCTGTAGCACTTTGTCATTAGAAAAGTAATGACTTTATGTGATATTCTGTCTTTAATCCTCACAGCAACCCTGACTTGTAGGTTTAAAGTGTTATCTTACTTTAATATTGTACAGCACAGGGATGTATAGCCATTATTTTGTAATAACTTTAGAGTATAATCTATAAAAATATTGAATCACTATGTTGTACACCTGAAACTAATATAATATTGTAAATCAACTATACTTCAATAAAAAAGAGTCATCTTACTTTAAGATGAGATGAGAGAGAACATTAAGAGAGATTAATATTTAAGACAGAGAATATTAGTATCAGAATAGAAAATAGCATCTGATTATTTCTGTGAAGTATTAGGATGTTTTGCAGAGAATGTGTAAAGCCCAGAAGTTTAATGGAGGGGCCTCAGAGGCCAAATCAGGGGTCAAGTGGGGACAGGCTGAGGTCACCCTGGTGGCACCCCATTACCAGGATTCTACCAGAGAACCCCATTTTTTTCTCAGGTTCACTACCCAGGGCACACTCTCCATAATAACTTCTATGTTTGGATTAGAGAATCACACCCTTGACCCTCAACTGTTCAAGCCCTCCAAGAACCTGTTACCCTGATAACATACTTAACTCCTGGAGGGCAGGTACTCATCTCTGTACCCCCCAGCAGCTTGTAGTACAGTGAATTCACATGGAAGGTCCTCAATAAATGTGTGAGAAAGGAAAGGAGAGTGGAAAAGAGGAAGGAAGTAAAGAAGGGATGTGACGAATAATATAATTTTCTTCTTCAACCTATAAAACCCACTGTATTACAAAGTATTTTAAACAAAGGTGTATAATTTCTCTTGATGGACTTCCTTCTATTTACAATTTCTGAAGTGGACAAAAATCTGGCAGAAAACATTAATGGAAGCACAAAGGAGGGGAGAAAAGCTCCTCCTTGAATTAACAGTGACTCATCTTCTAAGAAATCTAGGTTATGAGGCACAATTAAGAGACTATGTGTATTGGAATGTTTCACTCTCAAAGAGCTTCAAGAGACAAGAGGCACGCAGAAGACAGCAATGATTTTTGTCATGCTGAAATTAATATTCTGCTCCCTTAAGAACATAATCGTTATTTATAGCAGTGTTACCAAGGGCCCTGCCCACAAGCACCTGTAAACAAATTGATGACTCAGAGAACAATGTAAAGAAACCCCTCCATGTAAACACAACCTTGTGGGTGGCACATTCATCATGTCATTTGTACCCACTGATAACATCTGGTTCTGAGAGTCCAGAGTGGACCCACATCAGCTCTTGGCCCTGACAGACTCCCAGGGAGCCAGCCAAGCCTCGGTACAGTGGGTGCTACAGGCTATAGAAACATTCCAAGGACACCTGGGCACCTTCGCAGGACAAACTCTGACAAAATATTTAAAGTGCTCAAAACAAAAAATACAACAAACCACAAAGAAATGTGGCTATTTCTGCATGTATCTTCCCCCCACCCTGGTGTAATCGTCCTACCTACAGGTAGAAAGATTAAGTCAATAAAATAGAACCCAATGCCGCTTTTTCAGTTTGGTGTGTCTGCTTAACCAAAATAGGCAGTTTGTTTGCCCATCTGGGTCTATAATCCCCTTGTCTTAAATTCCACTTCAGACATGATTCCCAAGATGGTTTGGAATCTGAATGTTTAAGTTTCGAAAAGACTGTGTGAAGAAAGTATTTGAACTGAGTGAAATATTAAAGTGTCCACCTAAGAATGTATTTATATATCACTTAGGAAGGTTAT
Source organism: Phocoena sinus (assembly GCF_008692025.1). Classification (NCBI taxonomy): domain Eukaryota; kingdom Metazoa; phylum Chordata; class Mammalia; order Artiodactyla; family Phocoenidae; genus Phocoena; species Phocoena sinus. The sequence goes on from NC_045774.1 coordinate 52,729,804, forward strand.
AGGCTATTTAGAGAGGTTTATTACAAAGCAGGGATTAGGAGCCTAAATGGTAGAGGGCTGGATGGACACATTTTTAGGAGGCTGTGGTCTCCAGAGACGGCCCCAGCAGTCTGCCCTCTCTGGGTTCTGCTTGCTAATCCTCACGCTGAATGGTGGAGTTATTTTCCCCTTTTGAGCTGCCTTGTAAGAGATGCAGCTACCCTGGGGGAGAGGCCACATGGAGGAAGGATACGAGGGAGAACCTTGGGACTCGACCAAAAGCAAGAACTGAGGCCCTGGACATACAGTCCCAGTAGGACAGTCCCCAACAGCTCCCAGCTGTTTAGCTGAGTCGTCAGGCATGTGACTGAGGGAGCAATCTGAGAAGTTCCAGCCTCAGCAGACATCACGCAGGGCAGAGACAAGCTGATCCCATGTGCCTTGCTCGAATTCCAATCATCAGAAGCAATAAAGTGATTGTTATTTTAGGTCACCAACTTTGGGGATAGACGTTATGCAGCAATAGATAACTGAAACAGGCTAATGTCAAATAGCTTTCTGCTAAAATCCTTTTATTTTAAAAACGCCACACTTGGTTACTTCTTACAGAAATCATCCACAGAAAACCCAGTTGTACTAAGAATTTATTAGGTAGAACCTGGAATCTGAATAGATATACTCTAGAAAGGATAGAAAGATTCAGGGAGTCCCAGTTTTTATTTTAAAATATATATATACGTTTTGTAATTTTTATCTTATTTTAAATGGACAGAGCAGTAGGGGAGGACAAATAGAGAATCAACTCAGCAGTATTAAGCACCTAAGATAATTGTAGTGTAGTAGTAATAACTACCTTTTATGGGGTGATTGCTATATCCCAAGCACTGTGCTAAGTGCTTTACAGTTATTATATCATTTAATCCTTACAACAAAACTGTGAGAGGGCTTCCCGGGTGGCACAGTGGTTGAGACTCCGCCTGCCGATGCAGGGGACACGGGTTCATGCCCTGGTCCAGGAAGATCCCACATGCCGCGGAGCGGCTGGGCCCGTGAGCCATGGCCACTGAGCCTGGGCGTCCGGAGCCTGTGCTCCGCAACGGGAGGGGCCACGACAGTGAGAGGCCTGCGTACCGCAAAAAACAAAAAACTGTGAGATAGCTGTTATTATCTGCCTTTTATATAGATGAGGAAACTGAGGCTCAAAGAGATTAAGCAATTGGCCTAAAATGACCCAGCTAGGAAGGTGTGGAGCTGGGATTTGAACTTGGCCAGCCCAACATGAAAGCCTTTTAACTACTTAATGTACAATACAGCCTGCAGCTTTAACAGTAAAACAGTTTCATTATTTGGGAACTTCTATGTTCAGAGGAGAATGTGTTCCACAGTAATAATAGTGAAAATAAAGCCATATTTTGGTCTTAAGTATTTTGCATGCATTTTGGCATCCCTTTGCATTACTACAGTATTCTGTCAGATCCATGCTATATAATTCTTGGAAGATATAGGAAAATTTCTCATATACAGTATGGACATCTGTCCTTTTGCTATTTTGTTTTATACTTCCTAGAAGATTATTCGTTATACAAAAGGTAGAACTGAGGCATCACCATCTGATTCTGAGGATTTATCCTGACCAGTCCTCCTGTGAACCGTAGCATTTGATTTGCTCTCTACTTTGGCTGGCCCTGCCGATCTCACCTATTTTTCCTTTCTTTCAAAAACACGCACTCTCCCTCACACAAGTACATGCTATCCTTTCATTATTGAGAGGGCTCATACTCAATAACCCTGATTAGCAAGGCTGCAGATAGCAATACAGTCCACACAGAGCCAGAAAATAGAAGGAAATGAAAGGAACATAATTTTGTCAAAGGGTATAATTTCCAGGTTATCAACTCTGCCAGCCCTACAAAATAGTTTTCTATTTCAAAGAGTTTAAACACATTGTAAAAATCCCCAAAAAAGTGTTGTTCTAAAACCAAGTGAATGGCTAGTTTTGGTTGCTTCTAGAACCTTAATCCACAACTTGCTTTCACAAAAGATCAAGGGAAAGGACGCTCTTGTTTATCTGATAAAAAGTTGGAGGAGAAGCTACCAAACCTCAGAACACCTGATCTGTTACTTCCACAAAGAGCCTTCATAGCCTCTCGGCTTTACCAAATCGCACTAGAATTCAGGATGATGCTTTGATATGTGCAAAGGACAATGAACTAAAGGACTGATATGCTTGTTTTAGGACAAACGTTTGTGTGTACTTGCATCCTTAGAGTAAAAGGAGAATCTGATTTGGTATCAGAGGATCTCACCTAAAATACCATCTCTGCCACATCTAACTGTATCACTTTGGGCAAGACACTTAATCTGTCTGATTTTCAGATCCATCTGTAAAATAAGGATGATGATACGACATGCCACAGAGTTGTTGTAAGGTTTAAATGAGATGGTACTTGTGAAAGCACTTTGTAACTTGCAAAGCTCATGACAAATTTTAATTATTATAAGGTCTCCTACCTTATAGGAACATTTTACTATATATTACATGAGTGTACTACTCTTAACTTTCCAAAAAATATACTATAATACTATTATACATATTGATTGCTTAAATCAGACACATCAAAAACCAGAGGAGTGGAGATATTTAATTTATATATATATATTTCATATATATATATATACACACACACACACACACATATATGTAAAATAAGCCCACATCTGGAGGAAGAGCATTACTATGCAGAAGGAACAGCAAACACAAAGACTTGAGCTTGATGTGGTCCAAGAAAGTCAAAAAGGCTAGTGTGTATGGAAGGGCTGAATAAGGCAGACAGTGGTAGGAGGTGATGCAGCTAGGGACTAGGTCATGGGCCATGTTACTTGGAATTTTATTCTTATTGCAATGGGGAGAATTGGAACAGGGGAATAATACCATATGACAGGTTTTTCAAGAATCCCCCTGGCTGATATGTAGGGAACAAACTGTAGGGAGAGTAAGAGTGAAAAGAGAAAAACCAGACCAGAAGCCGCTGGAATAATCCAAGCTAGATATGGTACAAGTATGCACCAGGATGAAAGTAGCAGAGTATGCGCTAAGAAGTGGTCAGATTCTAGACATATTTTAAAGCTATGGCCAACAGAATTTACTGATAAAATGAAGTTGGGGTATGAGAAAAAGAGGTTTTCAAGATGATTACAGGAATTTTTGGGGCCTGAACTACTGGGTTATTAGGTTTGCTAGATGGGGAGCGCTAGGGAAGAGGTGGGTTTTGGACCTGTTATGCTAGAATGGCACATTAGACATTTACGTAGTGATGTCAGAAGGCTACTGGATATATGAGTCTGGGATGTGGGAGAGAGGTTGACACTGGAGATATAAATATGAGAGTCATCAGCATATGCATGATTAAATGTGTGGGACTAGACAGCTCACCTAGAAAGTAAATGCAGAGAAAGGAAAGGGCTCCAAGGGTTGAGCCCTGAGACCTTCCAACATTTAGAAGAGAAAGAGTAACCTCCAAGACTAGGAAGAGGAGGAATAAACAGCCAAGGAGGCAAAAAGAGATTCTACGGAGGCAGGAGAAAAATGAAGACGTATTAGCGTCACACGAACACAATGAAAGAAGGAAGCCTGGAGGTGTGCAAAACGATGCTGATAATTTGAGTTAAATAAGGTCTACAAACTGACTGTTGAATTTTGCAGCCTGGTAGCCCTTAAACCTGATGTTTCATTCCACATGGAAGGAATTCATTTAGAGTGACTCTTGGCCCCTGTCCACACCTATCCTCACTCTGCCTCTGTAGAGACAGTGACTTCTCCAGGCGGTAAATCTCGGCAGAATTAACTGGGCATGCTTGGTTCATCTCTCCTCCTCTTGGGAGCTGGTTGCTTGCAGGGAGCAGGTATTCTCTGCTTCTCCGGGGGCAGGATCTCTGCCCAGGTCGGGGAGCCTGAGATATAATCTGTACAGAACCCAGGCAAGAAAATGAGTGCTATTAATTAGGCAGCCCGTGGAGACCTCCAGAGCCTCACTGTGTCCGAGGAGACTGGTTGGAGTAAGCTTCAAAGGAAAAAACGTGAAGAGAAAAAATATGGAGACAGCGAGTATAAACAACGCATAGGTGAGGTTTTCTGCTCAAGGGCATCAGAGAAATGAAGAGGGGGACATGGGGCCAAGGCAGCTGTATGTGTTTTAAGATAGACGGTATTATAGTGCTAGTTTGCTGATAGGAATGACCCAACAGAGAGTGGGAGGAATAACGAAGCGGGAGACAGCTTACTCACGGAGCAAAGATCCCTGAGTAGGTGAAAAGGGATGGGATTAAGTGCACAAGTGGAAGGCTTGGCTTTACATAGGAGCATGGACATCCATGGTAGTAGGAGAAAAGTCAGGGTATAAGTACAAATGAAGGTAAATTAGTGGTGGCTGAATTTTCTTCAAATGAGAAGCAACATCATCCGCTGAGATGGGGGTGTGGGGTTGAAGATCTGGGGACAGGCGATGATGTGGGAGAATGAAGGATTTAAGGAAATACCATAGGCTTGCGGGTCAGCACCTAGGACCCATCCGGCCTATGCGGTCATGATTGTAAAGTGAAACCAGTCAGCACAGTTGTGAATTTTTCTCCAGTCACTTTCAGTTAGAAAAGGTATTTGGTTAGGCAGCTGTATTTTGTCAGTATTGGGGTTTTCCCAGGTGAATATAATGGGACGGAGGCAAGGAAGCTGAGGTTGTGTGCAAAGGAGTGATGGTAATGGACCAAAAATCTACACTGGAGGGAGTTAGGTGGAATGACAGAAGGTATAAAAGGTGAAGGTCAAGGCATGGGATAAACTGAGGTTTCTGGAGATAGTGAAAATGCTGGTAATGACAAGGCCTAGGGCATAACAGTGGGCATGGCGGAGGTGAGGACAGCAACCTGAGAATCAAGGCTGGGTCATCTACATGGATATTGAAATTGCCAAGAGCCAGGCCAGGAATAGGGCCAGCCAGACAGAAGGTGATCCCAGTGCTAAATCTTCACTGAATGAGAGGGGGGTTAGCAGGAGGACTGGCAAGGATGGCATATGTCTCTGTGGGGCTGAAAAGGTAGGCGGAACAATGGTCTAGAAAGAGCAAACAGGAGGCAGGAAAACCCCTCCCCCACTGGGTGAGCGGTAGAACTGTGAGAAAGCAGGCATCCACTATGGGAGAGGGACGCGGGAAAGGTAATATCCTGGGAGGGGTATCAAGTATTTGCTCTGAAGCGTACCCAGAGGGAGTCTGGGGGGATTTTCCTGATGATGCACCCCAGATTGCAGAGGACACAGTGGAAGGACTTGGGGAGAAGTTCAGAGAGTCTGGAGAGAAAAACCCAATGACAAAGAGTGACTAGAGTGAACAGACTTCTGGTAATGACTGAGGCCGACAGCACGCAGGCCCTGGCAGGTTGGTCCTGACGGCCGCTGAATAATCGGTTCTCACTAGAGCCTCCTTTTGGGGCCGGTTCTCAGGGCCACGTGCAGCTGCGCTGGAGGAGAAGGTGGTGTTCAGGGGGCTCTTTGGGCCTCCACGTGCTCCTCACACATGTGGTGAATGAGTGAATCAATAGAAACAATTCTGGCTTTTCACTGCAGTAAGAGAGTCCTGTGAGTCCTGTGTCATCATTAGATTGTTATTAAAATGTACATTGTTAATAACTTTTGTAGTTTTATTTGGAAGCCGAGGAAAAGCCAGTTGGCTGATTAATTACCCTTCAAAGAGAGCACCAAATAGGAGGAAAAAAAACCCACCTGTTATCGTGCTTTGTACTATGTGTTCCTAGAAAAGTTGTTTGGACGCGGAATTTTATAAACCAAATATTATCTATAGCTTGTGAGGTAAAAGAAGTTATTTTGCTAAGTGGAGAATCCTTTGCAGTACAAATGGTTCTGGCTTGCTTATTTACATAATTTTGCTTTTTGTATATTAGGTTACCTTAAATCACAACATATAAAGGAGAGCAGTGAAGGAGGAAGAGGAAGGAGGAGAAAGGGAGAAAAGGAAGTTAAAGCAAATTAAATCTTCCAGTATTTTAAAACAGTACCCCAATAGTTCAACTGGAATGTGCTTCAATACACCTCTTGTATTAACATAAATAGGCCTGAATGTTATGCTTCTGTCTATATTTATAACACAAATAAAAATGTTTCTGCTGCAGAGTTTTACATGAAAACTGCTTGACAGATCAAGTTTTTTTCCTACTGAATTTAATTCAAAAAAGATAAAGAAGAAGTTGAATGACTGAACTGTGGCTGGGAGGTACCTTAGCAAAATGTACTTGCTATGAAAAAGTCTTGTTCATAAAAACAATTAACTCCAGCATTACTTTGATGAGTCAAGCTTCCTTTAGTCTGCAGGTAATATCAGTTCCTCAATTAATTCAACCCAGACTGTGATTCTCTGACATCAATTCATTATTTTCCAAAGATCAAGAGTTCATTAAAAAGTAAATGCGTTCTTTCCACACACCAAGAACCACATCAGGGCAGCAAGTGACCAAATGGTGTCCTGGTAGCTTCCAAGAGTCTGTTGAACTTATGAACAGGACAATTCACTTCAGAGTATGCTAGTCACCATCCACCTTTGAAGGACTTTAAAAAGTACCTGCTCTTCTCTGACTTTACCACAGCAACATCACTATTCTAAAATGAAGCTCCTGAAACAGGTGATAATGTGAGTCACACTGGTTTTAGGCGCCAAATCTCCACGACTGTTGATAGCATTACCACATCCTTATCTAGCTGTTGATTCTGTCCATTTATTTGAAAAGAACTCCTTGAGGGAAGAGACCATCTTTCATCAACCCCAGTAGTCTATATAAAAAACATTACGGAATAAGTAGCAAATAAGAACATTTACGTATTGTCCCAAGTTAGACTGCAGAAAAAGGAATGAAATGTGTGCTTTTTATTCCTGAAAAAACAGAACAAAAATCTATCTACTAGATTCTTGACAATGCTACCACCTGAAGAGTTTTATTTGCCAATACTTCCCAAATAATACTTAACATGCTCTTTTAACAAGGAATTGATTCCTCTATGGAATTCCAAGCTTCCATAGTATTTTATTAAAAAAAAGAGAGAGAGAGTGGGATGGAGGAGAAATGAAATAGGTCAGGGTAGCAAGACAAAAGGAGTATGATTATTTGGAAAAAAGAAAACTATTTTTAAAGGTGCACTACAATTTTGAATTCATAAAAATACAGTTTGAAACACTAATAAGAATAATGTTGACAGGATAGCTAACTGAGGGCCAAACCATGAAAACATTAATACAAAATCTACCAAATTGTTTCTTAAAAATATTAAATATGAGATATCAATTTTCTCAAGTCATAAAAACAGTGATACCATACCTAGATAAAGAAGAAATGGGTATTATACTGAAATAAGAAAAGTCTTAAATAGTTTTATTTGAATTTGGATTTAGATATTACAATGTATTTCATAGTCTCGAAGTAGACATAATCTACTCATACAATCAGGGATGATATTCAAAATATTTAAGAACCAGATAGATGCCAACTAATTAAAACGGACACCCAATCAATCCAAATGGAAGTTGACTAGGATATTTTACTGGTGGGCATCTGCCATATATCAGTTCTGGACACAATGGAATAATTTGCACCCATTAACCTTTTTTTTTTTTGAGAAATAACTAATCACATGGAAAATTATAATATATGTATGTAGTTTAATTATCCAGAAGTTTATCTTTTTTTAATTGTCCATTCGTTAACTTAAGGCATTCATTTGGCTGATTTGTTGGGGGTTTTTTAATTAATTTATTTATTTTTGGCTGCGTTGGGTCTTCGTTGCTGTGCGTGGGCTTTCTCTAGTTGCGGGGAGCAGGGGCTACTCTTCATTGCAGTGCGTGGGCTTCTCATTGCGGTGGCTTCTCTCGTTGCAGAGCATGGGCTCTAGGCACATGGGCTCAGTAGTTGTGGCTCACAGGCTCTAGAGCACAGGCTCAGTAGCTGTGGTGCTCGGGCTTAGTTGCTCCGCGGCACGTGGGATCTTCCCGTACCAGGGCTCGAACCCATGTTCCCTGCATTGGCAGGCGGATTCTTAACCACTGCGCCACCAGGGAAGCCCTTGTTATTTGATTAGTCTAATAATGTTTATGAAATCGCTTAATAAATAGAGTGATGTATGAATGTAAGATATTATTCTAATTTGAATACCTTATGTATTCTAACAAATGAGCTAATAGCAGAGAGAAGAAAGCAGACTGTTCAGTACCAGAGAAACAAAGAATAATTCCTATCCTAAAGTGATCCTTCCTGCCCCAAATCAAAAACATCAGACATCATGGGGAAATATAAGGGGTTATCCCAGATTCTGGTGAATTCATTCTCAAGGAATCATAATATATTTTAAGGGATAAACGAAGGGTATACATATATATGATGTTATGGAAAAACCTGAATGAATTTTTTGGCCAACCCAACACACACACACACACACACACACACACACACACACACACACACGAACTAGCATTTACTGAGATTCTTTGGTTCCAGGAAATCACTAGTCACTAGAGCTTCAAAGCCATGTTTTCTTCTGTTAAGAGTTTATCAACTACTGAGGAGACAAACACGTAAAGACTATGTGCAAAAAGGGTTGTCGGGCCATAAAGGAAGTACGTATGTATAGGTCACAGTAGGATCCAGGAGGGGGTCACCAACTCTAATGAGAAGAGCTCAGAGAAGACCACAAGTTGACCTCAAGGCCCAAAACACTGAAAGAAAGCTGAATCTGGGGTGAAGGAAGGTGAGAGAGGAAGCTAAAACCAAGAGAAATTTGAGATCCTAGTCCGTAGACTAAAAGGACAAGACACCGAGTCATATCTAAGGTGGGGTCCAAATGACACCCTACGCATAGCCCTCTGCTTTCAAGGTCCTCTCATGGAGGCTAGAGGCCCTACTCTCTCAGACTTAGCTCCAGGGGTCCTAAAGGCAATCGGGACCCAAACTCCCAAGAAACACATCCACACATATGGGCGTCTACCATGTGGAACTGATTACATGTAGAAAAGTATGATATATACAGAGAATAAACTAGTGGTTGCCAGGGAGGGGACGTGGGGGGATGAGTGAAATAGGTGAAGGGGATTAAGAGGTACAAACTTCAGTTATAAAATAAATGTCATGGGGATGTAAGGTACAGCACAGGGACTATTGTAGTAACTTTGTATGGTGACAGATGGCAACTAGACTTATCAAGATGATCAGTCCATAATGTATAAAAATATCAAGCCACTATGTTTTACACCTAAAAATAATATAAAATTGCAATTCAATTACACTTCAATAATAAAAAGGATGGTTTCCACCACCCTATCTCCCCTGCAGCCAAAAATGACTTTACATCAAGTTCCGTTCAGCATATGTTAAGGGAAACTTCACTGCCCAAACTTGAAATTCTGAAATCATCCTCTACTCCTCTACACTCCCATTACCCATATCCGGTCAGCAGCTAAGCTGTAATGAGTCTTATTTTCCATTGCCACTGTAGCCTCCCAAATCCCCAGGCTTCCCTGGCCTCTGACCCCGTCACTGCTTCTCTCCTGGATGTGTTGACTCCCTCAGTTTTTCCGGGTGGGAGGGCTTTCTGCCTCCATTCGAGCACAGCCCCAGCCCCTCTGAAGTCTCCCCACAAGGCCAGGAAGCCTCCTTGGAGATCTCTCCTTTTTGCACGTGTCCATGTTCTCACTCTCCTCACTGCTCTGTTGGCACATCCTACTCTTACCCTCACCTCTCCGGTACTTGGCATTATCAGCAAATATTTCCCCATAAGTGAATATACTAAAAAATGGAAGCTTACCAAAAACGTAACTTTACCAAAAATGTAACCATTTTTGACAGCAATTTGTGCCAAAGTATGTGATTCTTTGCCCTCAGAGTACACGGAATATAACGTACCTTTCCTTTGATATCTGGATATTTGATATTTGGAATCATATTGAAGTGTACAAAATTACGACAGCGTACTGTCTGAGCTGGCTGAGAGGACTTCTATATGGTCCCATCTCCCGTTGTAAACACATGTTAAAAGCACATGTTTCTGATCTGCTAGACTTAGGATGAACTGCTGAGGAAATCAGAGAGCAAAGTTTATTTAGATCAGTGGCTTTACAGATACAAATCTAAATCAGTATGGTCTGGCCTTAGGGACAGCTTCAATCTCTATTCAGAAAGGAATAAAAATTTCAAAACAGCTATATTTGCAACTCAGAGGATTTTTTTCCTGCCTTGGGATTTTTGATCATAAATCAGAGTTGAGCTTGCTGGAGGCTCTTTTGAATTAGTGGAGTAACATTTCTGTGCTAAACTTTCCCAGTATGACTAGCTTGTCACTTTAAAACTTGGAAGGGCTAATGTTAATTCTTATATTTCTTTATCTTTCTCGTGGTACTATGCTTAATGTAGATGAGTCATGTCTACTGACTCCATAATTATGAACCCAAGTCATTGCCAAACTCTTGTCATGATGGCAGTTAACAGGTTGGAAAACAGCTGTGAGTTAATGGTGAGGCTGTTCAGGCTGAAACAAAAGTGGAGTTTGGAAAAGGAATTTAGAATTGAATTTGAGTTGTAAATGGTAAAGAACAGATAATGTATCACCTTCCGTTGATGGAAGATACCAATGATGGAAGATAAAGCAGCAGAAAAAGGTAAGAGCATTTGATTATCTTTACAGGATTTAGACTTTGGGAGACATACATGCCCTGTGTCTAGGGTGGTGGTCTGAGGGTCAAACAGAGCAATATCTTCCACATTTTGCTCCTTGGGTTTCTTTCTGACACACAGGGCTAGGACTAGGGTGAGCAAGAGAGGCCTCTATGGTGCGAACTCTAAAGAAGTGCCCACTCTCAGGCCACTTGCTCGACCCTGAGATCGAGCGTCTCTGTTTTAAACCCTAGATGCCTCCCTTGACTCACCCTAGTCTCAGCTCGGCTGCCACTTTCTCTTCCTTACTCTTCAACATCTCAGCTGCCAATTTCTAGCCCTCCTTTTAAAATATATTTTTTAAAAATTAAAAAAAATCAATTTTTTAAAAATGTAAATTCCACTATGGCTTTCTTCTGTTTGTTAAAGAAAAACGTGCTTAAAGGAAAACAATTCAAGAAACACAGTATAAGTGGAATCTTAAAAATAAATAAAAACTCAAAGGGGCTTCCCTGATGCCGCAGTGGTTAAGAATCCTCCTGCCAATGCAGGGGACACGGGTTCGAGCCCTGGTCCGGGAAGATCCCACATGCTGCGGAACAACTAAGCCCATGTTCGCCGCAACTACTGAGCCTGCACTCTAAAGCCCACGAGCCACAACTACTGAGCCCACGTGCCACAACTACTGAGCCTGCACACCTAAAGCCCGTGCTCCACAACAAGAGAAGCCACCACAATGAGAAGCCCGCGCACTGCAACGAGGAGTAGCCCCCGCTCGCCGCAAATAGAGAAAGCCCGTGCGCAGCAACAAAGACCCAACACAGCCAAAAATAAATAAATAAAATAAATTTTTTAAAAAAGGAGTATTGTGTAAATCAAAAAGTAACTCAAATTTATTTAAAAAAACAAAAAACAATAAAATGCATAGAAGAAGAGGTCAGATTTGTGGTTTCCAGAAGCTGGGGGGTAGGGGTAGGGGAACTGAATGAAGGTGGTCAAAAGGTACAAACTTCTAGTTACACAATAAATAAGTACTAGGGCTGTCATGTACAGCATGATGACCATAGTTAGCACTGCTGTATGGCATGTAGGAAAGTTGCTAAGAGAGTAAACCCTAAAAGTTCTCATCACAAAGAAAAATACATTTTTGTTTCTTCTTTTTTTTTTTCTGTATATGAGATGATAGATGTTAACTAAACTTATTGTGGTAATCATTTTGCAATATATTTAAGTCTAGTAATTATGCTGTACACCTTAAACTTATATAGTGCTGTATGTCAATTCTATCTCAGTAAAACTGGAAGAAAAAAACCACAGAAACAAGTTGGAAATTAAAATCCCCATAATGCCACAGCCAGAGATAAACATTATAAAGATTATTCACAGCATATGCACACGCACACATGCACACACATCTTTTTCAACAAAAATGAGATTAGATTATACATACTGTTCTTATTTTATTTACTTAACAGTGTATCATGAGTAGCTTCTGTGTCCCCAAAACATACACACACAATGTGTTTAACGAACACCGTAATTTTTTTTTTTTTTACTAAATCCTTGATTGAAGGACTTTTAGGATGGTTCCAGGTTTTTTGCTTTTCTAAATCACTCTGAGATAAACATTCATTTATTCAAATATTTACAACTTTCCTTTTTGTTCTCAAAATTTCAGCTGAAGCTCCACATTTGAGAACAAAGGGCAACACATTCTGAAGAAAGGTATCAGAAAACCCTGTGCCAGACTGACTGAAATACAGCAGAACCAGTCTAGCAACTATCAACCCCCGCCTTTTACCTTAGGCTAAAATAAAACAAGACTAGAAATCTGAGGGGAGACCTAAGAGTGCCATCAAAGTAAAGCTTACACCTGGGTGTCCTTCCCTTCCCTCACGGTGGGAAGAGAGAGTACTTTTCTCCCCCACTGCAGCAAACCAAGTGAGGGAAGCCCCAAGAAAATCAAAAATAGAAATTAGAAATGCCTCAAGAAGGAGAGACAGCACTTCCCCCAATACTGTTTATTGCACTATGGAATTTGACCCTGGAGGTGCCATGGGTCCACGGTAGAAGCATTCTTGGGAGAGTCTGACCAGTATGCCCTCGAGTCTGGGGACATACACGGACAGAGGGCAGTGCTGGCTTCTTACCAGGAGAAGTCTGAAGGCTGAGGGACTAGAGTCACTCTCAACTGTGAGACCAAGAACGGGGGCAGCAGAGGGAAGAGTCTCCAGTTAGTTTGCAGGAGTTTTTCTTGGAAGAGATCCGTGCTGCAAAGTTGCCAGACTTGCGTGGTCTTAATTGGGCCCCCAAGAGGCCTGCTGCTCTGGCAAAGGGAACTAGACAATGAGAGGCCGTGGGCTGGACTCCAGGGCAGAGGCCAGAAAAGGGATGCTAAGAGGAGAGTCACATCACTGCCCGTATTGGGGAATGCTACAGGGTCAGATCACCTGTTGAAGCTTCCAAGGAATCCATAAAATCACCCCAAGAGTGAACCAAGAGAGAAACAGCCAACATTTGAAGACCTGCCATATGCAGAGCCAAAAGAGGAGAGTCAAATTTTACCAGCCAAGTGGAAGATTTTTGCCCCTCTTCCTCCAATCACTCCTTCCCCTGCCCAGTCTTAAAAGCAGAGCTGGAGAAAAAGCACTGGGGATTACTTTTATATAAACAGATTTTTCAAAAAGCATTTTAATGCAGAATTATGTCACCTACTATTTTTTTATGAAAAAAAGTAATGTCTATTTCCCAAGAACAATTAACTATATATAAAAAATATAAAGAAACATCCTAATGAGATACTTAATGTTATTTAACCTGAGTAAGAAGCTAAAATCATGAGGTGGTCTTTGACATTCTATCAATTTTAACTTTGTATATTAAGGGCAATCACAGCTGAAAACCTGGACTCATAAAGGCTGTAGAACCAAGTGGACTCTGAGCTTTCATTGTATGTTGATCACATCTCAATAAAACTGGAAAGAAAAAACTCTCATCTCTCACTTTGCCAGGTTAAAGTCAAATTTATGTGAAAAAAGATCAGGATGTCTTCAAAATTCTGCCAGTGGAATTCATTTGCATTCTTTCTTTTGTCCTCAAGTCAATGAGATCATCTTCAGCCAGGGCTATGTGGCTGATGTTGGTTCTATGAGAAAGGAAGAGATTATAAATCCAATTCCAAAAAAAAAAAATCCAATTCCAATTTTTAAGTCACGTGGGCTAAAAAGTACTCTTGAAAGTAACTGATAGTGTTTCCAGGTGATCTTTGCCTACAGAGAAAGTGATGAAAGCCTGCCTCAACCCTGCTTCTAGTCCTGAAAAGGCCACATAATTGTGTGGCTCCGAACTCTTCATCCAGAGGGATAGCTCAGAACTCACAGCTAATCTCCCCATGTTTCCCTCTGCTCTAGGAGCAGCATCCTTAACATTGCTTGCAGGGCTGTGAATATCAAAGTTCACATGACTGACAAAGCTAAAAATGTACAAGTGAAGCCAAAACAAACATTTACAGCTCCCTGTAAACTTGCTCCAAGAATGGACTTTTCCTTATCTCTCTGTCAAAAGAAAGTGAAACTTCTGAAGGTCAATTAAGTACTTCCAACTTGTCTTCCAGAACCAATGGCCCTCTGTGGAATAGAGAAAAACTTGATATGCTGCTCCAGTTCTTGGTAAAAACTTCTCAAAGGGGAAGAAATTCCCAACTCTGGCTCTGGAGGAGTAGTCTGCAACAGACAAGGCTTTCTTTGGCCAGGCCCATGGTGGCAATCCATGCCTGTGCAGATGGTCAGTGAGCCAGCACAGCTTGTGGAGTTTCTTCTTCACCAAAGGAGCAAACTAAGTGTGTTGCTATGCATCAAAGGAATTCCAGCAGAGCACAGAAGGTCAAGCTTCACTTCCATTTGAAGTGTTGTTTAAAAAGGTAATTTTTGAAACTTTCTGGATATTTCAAAGGCAATGGAAGTCTTTGTAGTATCCAAAAGAGGCTCACAAACCAGAAAGTCTTATCAGATGAAAGAGCACACACAGGATGGAACAAAACCAGGAGCTGATCGTACCAAGAGGTGTCAGCAATTTCATTCAGTTGGATGCTACAAGGAATGAGAAAATTCCCAATTTCTCCAAAAGTTTGGCTAAGTTCACTGGTGAGAACAAAAAGCACTGAAATCTGGAGCCTCATCAGGTTCAGAGTTGAAGGTGAAAATAAGAGAGAATAAGCTTTGTCATATTTTCTTTGCTTTAATATTTCCCAACTTCTGTTAGGACAAAGTAAACAAAGACCAATTTCCCTAATCATGAGGGCGAGGCTCATGTAGCAGTGATGACCACACAACCACAGTAACAATCCACTACAGTCCATGCCACCCTGCACATGTGTGGGATAAAACAATATTGCAATAACATATCGATACCTTCTTTTTCTAACAAAGTCAGACTTTAAAGTAATAGGAAGTACTTCAGGTGATGCCATTCCAAACACAAAGAAAATCTGGATACATAATAAAATATTTTAAATATGTAATTTACACTCAAAAGTAAGAAAGAGAATTTTATGGTGCCAAAAAGAAGAGGAGACTCAAACCATCAGCAAAGCAGTGTGAAGCTGCCTGGCATAGGGGGAGGGGGCATACTGGGGCCAAAAATCCACTCCCTAGAGCTGGGTCTTTAATGCTGGTACCAGGATGGGCATAGGGGCATCATGCCTCATGTGAGGAAGGTGAAGTTGTAAGAGGGACTAGAAGAAGATTCACCTGCAGCCCCGGCAATAAGATGCAAAGAGAACTCTGGGTAAAAAAAAAAATCACTCAAAAAAATTTATACCCAAGACCTTAAGCCTATGTAGATACAAATATATGGTGACAGAAGCTCTCAGACAAGAAACTAAACTAACGTTAAAACTGTTGAGTTCTGGGCTTCCCTGGTGGCGCAGTGGTTGAGAGTCCGCCTGCTGATGCAGGGGACACGGGTTCGTGCCCCGGTCCGGGAAGATCCCACATGCCGCGGAGCGGCTAGGCCCGTGAGCCATGGCTGCTGAGCCTGCGCGTCCAGAGCCTGTGCTCCGCAACGGGAGAGGCCACAACAGTGAGAGGCCCGCGTACCACAAAAACAAAAAACAAAAAAAACCTGTTGAGCCCTGGTGAAACCAGTAGGCAGATGCTAGGCTGCCTCCTGGGTGTAACCCCACAGGCCAGGGCACACATGGGGTGCCCACAGAAATCAACCCTGCTACAGACAAGCTCATCTCAGAAATGTTTCCCAGTCAAAAGTAGGTCAATACAAGTTGGATTTTTTTTTTTTTTGCTGTGTACATTTTTCTTTTCTTTTTTAAAATTGAGGTATAATTTATGTACAGCACTGTATTAGTTTCAAATATAAAATGTAATGATTTGATACTTGTACATATTGCTAAATGATCATCACAAGAAGTCTAGTTAACATCCTGTCACCATACATGGTTACAAAATTCTTTTTCAGAACATTTTATGGCCCAAAGTGCCCTGTGATAGTTCAAAAAGCTAATTTCCTCTAGAAGCTCAGCAGAAAACATATTTCAAACTGATTTTACTACCTCAAGTCAACATCACAAATGCTTTCTAATTTATATACATTACTTATTAACCACATTTTACCTTTCATCTTTTTACCCAGTTCTTAAGATTAAAATCAATCTCCCAGGGGTTTTCAACTATTAGCATTTTTTTTTTTCTGTTTTTGCTTCAAAGCTCTCTGGGTTTTTGTTTTTTTGGGGGGGGGGGGTTGTTTGTGGTTTTTTTTGCGGTACGCAGGCCTCTCACTGTTGTGGCCTCTCGCATTGCGGAGCACAAGCTCCAGACGCGCAGGCTCAGCGGCCATGGCTTACGGTCCTAGCCGCTCCGCAGCATGTGGGATCTTCCCGGACCGGGGAACGAACCCGTGTCCCCTGCAACGGCAGGCGGACTCTCAACCACTGCGCCACCGGGGAAGCCCCAACTATTAGCATTTTTATGATGAATACATTTCTTGATTTACTCTCCCACTCTTTCTGCCAAAATATCAATGAAGATATTATGTGACTGAGATTTGGATGTTCAGATATAATCATTCCTTTTACGACACAGATTAACGATTATGTTCCTAGATTTCTGAAGAAGCAGTTCATACACCTCAATCTTCATTTTTAATACCAAATTGATTAAATAGTATTAGCAGCAGAACTCATAGTTCTAGCACAGAAATGTAGACCTGTCAAAACGTAGCACCGTCACTTTATAAGCCTAGTTCTTTTTCCACACGTACGTATGAAACAGTGCAGTATGATGCAAAGATCGCCAGACCAGTGATAAGGAGGCCTGGAACCCAGCTCTGCTGTATCCTCTCAGTAGCCATGTAGCCTTGTAGCCTTGCGGCAAGTCACATGACCTCCCTAGGCTTCAGCATCCAGATGTATGAAATGGTGATAAGATCAGGAAGCCTCCACGCCTCAGATCATTGTGAAAAAGCACTGACAGGCAAGGCTGAAGGGAACCATGGAAAGATCGCAGATAGGGGAGAAATCTGGGCATTAGTTCCCTCTGATAGTACTCCCCTGTGCCCTGAAGCAGGTTTTCTCTATGGCAGACTTTCCATCTGGATTCTATAACTCCTAAAATCTTTCCCACACTTGACAGCTGCTATACATTCCCCTGGAACTAGCATCTCTCCAGATTTCTGCTTTGCATATTGTTTTTAAGCTATCATGTTTTGACCTTTCTTGGATCACCTAAAGTTGATGGTGCCTATAATTTTATGCAGAGAGCCTCCATCAGTAGAGATTTTATTCCCCACAGAATCAAATCCATTTCAAAGTGTACTTACGACCCATGAGTCATATTGGTTTCGACCACTACTTTTTAAAAATACCAACTAGAACAGAAAATAATGGAGCACATCACACTTAGTAAGGATAAGCATTGTTCATAAACATTATTTCAGTTATGTGTATTTTACCGGGTTTTAATGTAAAATGTGTTTCTCACTATTGGTCACCATCAAAGAGTTGGAAAGCACTGGCTTTATATTGCAGAGCAAATCCAGTCGTGCTTAAGATCCTTTACTGGTGTTCCACTGCCAGGGACAAAGCCCCTTATCTTTAACATGGACACAAGGCCTTGTATAGCTCTGTCTTTCTCTCAGAATCACATTATTCCATGCAACCCCTTGTTCTCTGTGTCCCAACCACGAAGGGATCTTTTCAATTCCTCCTTCAACAGGTTGTTTGGTTAGGAACCTGCCACATGTCAGACGATGTTCTAGGTGCACAAGCTAGCCCGGACCAGCTCCCTGCCCCCACAGAGCTTACAATGCAGGTCTGAATGCAGCATGCTCCTTGCCACCGGTGGGTCTGCTCAGTACACCGCCCTCACTCTCTACCCCCCGGACCAGAACCCCCATCCCACATACCGTTGAGCTAACGATCTAATGCTCATTCCTCTTTCAGGCCACAGACAAAGGGCTCAGGTGTCATTTCCTCATGGTCCCTTCCCCTGACATGTCCCCATCATTCACTGAATGATCCTGGGCAAGTGTCAAAGATTCATTCACAAGACAAGAGAATGATATTACTAGTGATAGAAAATATGACTGAAAAATTCTCAGAATCTAATTTCCTATTTAAAAAAAAAAGCAAAAGGAAAAAAAATATTTAATTAAAAATAATAAAAATTTAAAAAGCAAAATCAAGGTAAAACTCTCTCCGTGGTAGATAACACACACAAAATACAAGTAATGTCCAAAGCATTCACCAGTTCTTTCTTTTTTTTTTTTTTTTTTGCGGTACGCAGGCCTCTCACTGTCGTGGCACAGACTCCAGACGCGCAGGCTCAGCGGCCATGGCCCACGGGCCCAGCCGCTCCGCGGCATGTGGGATCCTCCCGGACCGGGGCACGAACCCGTGTCCCCTGCACCGGCAGGCGGACTCTCAACCACTGCGCCACCAGGGAAGCCCCACCAGTTCTTTCTTAAGAGTTATTTGTTACAAATGAATCCAACTCTATTATTTGCTCTGCATGTTGAAAAGAGGTTCAGAGAATCTTCACAATTTTAGAGTTAATATCAAGAAAAAAATCCTTCATACCTCTTTTTACCTGAAAACTCAGTTATGATCAGAAGATCATTAGATAATCTAGAAACTTGGAGAAGAAAAGGTAGTGCCTGCGGGCACTGCCTCAGTGAGAGCATAGCACTGGGTCACTGATCAATACCTCAACTAGCTACCAAGACAGTTTCCCAAAGCACCAGGCACTTTTGTAGCTCTACTCACCTTCTCTTTGCTTAAAATGCTCTTCCCCTAGCCCTCCTCTACCTAGCTCCTACTTTAAGATTTAGCTCATGTGCCTTTGTGAAACCTTTGACTTTCCCTCAAAGAACTGATCACCCTCCTCTATGTCCTCATAAACGCTGTGGGTGTCGTAATTTTCTTATGACATTATAGATAGTTGGTCAGTGTCTGTCTGTACCACTAGATTATGAGGTCCATGTAGGCATGAAGTGTATCACATTCATCTTTCTATTTCTATTCTCGTTCTTTGCACAGTGGCTGGCACTTACTGGGGTTCATTCTATGTTCTATAAGTATCCAATAAATATTTAAGAGTCCACTCTTAAAGGGCTCTGATAAATCATTCAGTTTCTTCCAACACCAAGGCAAATCTTTTCATGACTACCTGAAAATATTCTGCCCTCACTTGTGATCAAACTGCTCCTCCTGTTGCACCTGTTTTCATTCCTATCCTTCTGGAATATTTTTTCCATCCATTTCTAGGGTCCAATAAAGTGAAATAAGAGATGGAGAAAACACAAACATAATTTCACTAATATAAAAAATGAAAGAAAAAGGGCACTGCCTCAAGTAAGATTTGGCAATGTCTGTTTTTATATGTGGAGGCAATATGTTTAATATGGCATCTTAAAGAACAGATCTGGAAAACCCAAACTAAAGTTATCACACAGAAAAATCTCTTTCTAAACAATAAGAGAATTTTTAAAGCTTACTTTCCTGGGTCCACAGAGTTTTTAAAGGTTTTACCATCTCTATATCACACATCCAAAAAGTTGTTCAAATGGCTGCTCTCAACGAGTTCAAAACTGTCTAACAGAAACATGAATGTAACTTTTTAAGTTCTTGATATTTAATGACTGAGGTGCAACAAGGGCACCAAGTAAGTTGTAAGATAGTAGTGAGTTATTTTTTGGTCTAGAAAGTTAGAAGGGTAAACTAAAGTATGAGACAAATTGTAATTTAGACAATTAAAGGGTGAAAAAGAAATTCCTTTTAAGCTTATTGCAAAAACTGTCTACAGTGTTTGATCTATTGACTCATGTCAGGATTTTCTACATACTCAATTATCAAAGTGCTGACCAAAATGTTTTTCTGAGGTGAAGAGGCTTTGACAAGAAGTGGCAAGGTGACTCACCACGCTTCTTCAGTTATTTTTTAAATGCACAGACTCAAGTTGGAATTAAATTTGGTATTTTAAAGTATTTAAAATATTCTATATATTTGTCGGTGCTTCTACTATGGAAAATAAACTGGCTCTCTGGGCAAACTTCCTCACTGGAAAGGTTTAATAGAAAGGTGCACTTGATAGAATCTAGGTAAAAAACACTAAGACTAATCTAGTCTTCATTTATTCACTCAACAAATCTCTATGGGAGATGTATTATGTGCCACATATCATGCTAGGCACTAGGGACAAAGGATGACACTCGCCTTTAAGAAGCTGATGTTCTGGTGGAGAGAAACAGGCATGTAAACAAACAAATGCAAGAAAGCATTGTGACAGAAGGATTTAGAAGATATGACAAAAAGAAGGAAGGGGGTCAATTTTGCTTGAAGGAAACCAAGAGGATTTCATAGAAGAGGCAGCACTCTGAAATAACATTCGAGCAACTGAGAAGTAGGATAAGAAAATGAATAAATAAGACTTGAGGATAGCTTAAAGGTCAGAAAAAAGGTCACCCCAGAGAGACTTTGAATATTTTAGTGTTCAAAAGAACACACTTCCAAAGGAAATAATAAAGATCAGAGAGGAAATAAATAAAATAGAGATTAAAGAATAGAAAAGATCAATGAGACCAAGAGCTGATTTTTTGAAAAGATAAACAAAATTAACAAACTTCTAGCCAGGCTCACCAGGAATAAAGGAGAGAGGACCAAAATAAGAATGAAAGAGGAGAAATAACAACCAATACCACAGAAATATAAAAAATCATAAGAGAATAACTATAAACAGTTATATACCAACAAATTGGACAACCTAGAAGAAACGGACAAGTTTCCAGAAACATGCAGCCTGCCAAAACTGAGTCAAGAATAAACAGATAATTTGAACAGACTGATCACTCATAGAGAAAATCTGTAGTTAAAAAAAAAAACAAGCAAAAAAAAACTCCCTGCAAAAAAAGTCCAGGACCAGACGGCTTCACTAGGGAATTCTACCAAACATAAAAAAGAGCTAATACCTATCCTTCTCAAACTATTCCAAAAGACTGAAGAGGAGGGAATATTCCCAAATTCATTCTATGAGGCCACCATCACCCTGATACCAGAACCAGAGAAAGACACTACAAAAAAATAAAATCACAGGCTAATATCTTTGATGAATATAGATGCAAAAATTCTCAACAAAATATTAGCAAACCAAATCCAACAATACATAAAAAGGATCATACACCATGATCAAGTTGGATTCATTCCAGGATCACAGGGATGGTTCAACATATGCAAATCATCAATGTGATAGACCACATTAACAAAAGAAAAGACAAAAATCACAAGACCATCTCAATAGACACAGAAAAGGCATCTGACAAAATTCAACATTCATTAATGATAAAAACTCTCACCAAAGTGTGTATAGAAAGAACATAGCTCAACATAATAAAGACCATTTAAGACAAACCCACAGCCAACATCACACTCAGTGGTGGAAAGATGAAAGCCTTCCTGTTAAATTCAGGAACAAGACAAGGGTGCCCACCCTCACTGCTCTATTTAACATAGTATTGGAAGTCCTAGCCACAGCAATCAGACAAGATAAAGAAATAAAAGGTATGCAGATTGTAAGGGAAGAGGTAAAACTGTCACTGTTTGCAGATGACATGATAATCTATATAGGGAACCCTAAAGTCTCCATCCAAAAACTATTACAACTAATAAATGAATTCAGCAAGGTTGCAGGATACAAAATTAGTTTAAAGAAACCTGCTGCATTTCTATACACTAACAATGAACTATCAGAAAGAGAAATGAAGAAAACAACCCCATTTACAACTGCATCAAAAAGAATAAAATACCTAGGAATAAATTTAACTAAGGAGCTAAAAGACTTATACTCAGAAAACTATAAAACACTGATGAAGGAAATTAAAGATGGTTCAAAGAGATGGAAAGATATCCCATAATCTTGGATTGGAAGAATTAATGTTATTAAAATGGCCATACTACTCAAAGCAATCTACAAATTTAATGCAATCCCTATCAAAATACCCACGACACTTTTCACAGAACTAGAATAGTCCTCAGATTTATACGGAATCACAAAAGACCCAGAATTGTCAAAGCAATCCTTACAGACTATACTACAAAGCTACAGTAATCAAAACAGTGTGATACTGGCACACAAACAGACATATAGATCAATGGAACAGAATAGAGAGCACAGAAATAAACTCACCCACCTATGGTCAATTGATCTATGACAAAAGAGGCAAGAATGTACAATGGGGCTTCCCTGGTGGCGCAGTGGTTGAGAGTCCGCCTGCCGATGCAGGGGACGCGGGTTCGTTCCCCGGTCCGGGAGGATCCCACATGCCGCGGAGCGGCTGGGCCCGTGAGCCATGGCCGCTGAGCCTGCGCGTCCAGAGCCTGTGCTCTGCAACGGGAGAGGCCACAACAGTGAGAGGCCCGCGTAAATAAAAAAAAAAAAAAAAAGAATGTACAATGAAGAAAAGACAGCCTCTTCAACAAGTGGTGCTGGGAAAGCTGGACAGCTACATGTAAATCAATGAAATCAGAACATTTCCTCATACCATATACAAAAATAAAATGGTTTAAAGACCTAAATATAAAACATGATACCATAAAACCCCTAGAAGAGGACCTAGGCAAAACATTCTCAGACATAAATCACAGCAATGTTTTCTTAGATCAGCCTCCTGAAAAAATAAACAAATAAACAAATCGACCTAATCAAACTTAAAAGCTTTTGCACAGCAAAGGAAACCATAAAGAAAATGAAAAGACAACCTATGGACTGGAAGAAAATATTTGCAAATGATACAACCAACAAGGGGTTAATATTCAAAATACACAAACTCATACAACTCAATTTTTTTTTTTTTTTTTTTTTTTTTTTGTGGTACGCGGGCCTCTCACTGTTGTGGCCTCTCCTGTTGCGGAGCACAGGCTCCGGACGCGCAGGCTCAGCGGCCATGGCTCATGGGCCCAGCCGCTCCGTGGCATGTGGGATCTTCCCAGACCAGGGCACGAACCCGTGTCCCCTGCATCGGCAGACGGACTCTCAACCACTGCACCACCAGGGAAGCCCCATACAACTCAATATTGAAAAACAAACAACCCAATCAAAAAATGGGCAGAAGACTTAAATAGAAATTTTTCCAAAGAAGACATACAGATGGCCAATAGGCACATGAAAAGATGCTCAGCATCACTAATTATTAGAGAAATGTAAATCAAAACCACAATGAGGTATCACCTCACACATGTCAGAATGGCTATCACCAAGAAGTCTACAAATAATAAAGACTGGAGAGGATATGGAGAAAAGGGAACCCTTGTACATTGCTGGTAGGGATGTAAATTAGCATGATCACTATGGAAAACAGCATGGAGGTTCCTTAAGAAACTAAAAATAGAGCTACCGTATGATCCCGCAATCCCACTCTTGGGTATATATCCAGAAAAAATGAAAACACTAATTCGAAAAGATACATGCACCCCAATGTTCATAGTAGCATTATTTACAGTAGCCAAGATATGGAAACAACCCAAGTGCCCAACTATGGATGACTGGCTTAAGAAGTTGTGAGATACACACACACACACACACACACACACACACACACACACAATGGAATATTACTCAGCCATATAAAAGAATGAAGTATTGTCATTTGCCACAACATGGATGGACCTAGAGAATATTATACTTAGTGAAGTAAGTCAGACAGAGAAAGACATACTATATGATATCATCTATATGTGGAGTCTAAAAAATAATGCAAATTCATCTATACACAAAACAGAAACAGACTCACAGACATAGAAAACAAAGTTGTGGTTACCAAAGAAGGGGAGGGGCAAATTAGGAGCATGAAATTAATAGATACAAACTATTATACATAAATAAGCAACAAGGATTTACTGTATAGCACAAGGAATTATATTCAATATCTTATAATAACCTATAATGGAATATAATCAGAAAAAATAGTAACTGAATCAATAAGCTCTGTACCTGAACTAACACAATATTGTAAATCAACTACACTTCAATTAAAAAAAGAACACACTTCTGTATATTTTATAGGAGATAGATTTTTTGCCATCGATTGCTGAAATGGCTTCTGAATTCATTGGTTGTTGTTTGTTGTTATTATTCTGTTCCCTTTGCTTAGTATACTCATGTCTACTAGACCTGAGATCCTTGAAAGTAGGGAAGATGGGCAAGGGTTCAATATATATATTGTACTTCATAACTTCCTGAGGAAAAAAAATGAAAGACAATTTGTATGACAGCACAATGAGACTTGGTCTTTTTGGCACTTACTGATAAACTAGGGTACATTTCATGATGACACTAATTGCTAGAGAATGTAGGGCCCTATAAATTTGATTTAGAGACAGTCAATACCCAAAGGCTCCATTGATGGAGAGATACAGCAGCTCAAATTCCTGCATTTATACTAGCAAAGGGTAAAAACATAGGATTTCCTGGAATTATACAGGGAGTGGGTGAGTATTACAATTTATCCCTAGTTAATTCTTCATTAGAAATATTTCAAATGTGAAGATTATCACTCAGTGGTCAGGGAGTGGGTGGTGATACGCCCCACTGTTTTCATAGAGGCAGGTATGAAAATAGCCTTCCACTGACCCCAAACCACCTCATTCTGGACATAAAGCTGACTTCTGCACTCTGTGTTCCTTGATCACACCCTCTCCTTTATCAGAGATGAGCGGACTAAAGCCGAGGATTATAGAAGGATTGTGTCACAGGCCATGAACTGAATGGAGCTCATTAAAAGTACCTAACCCTTTCAGCTTCTAAACTCTAACCTGATGTTTCTCTTGTTTGAGGCAATTTCTGAAACAATGATTTCAAGCCCTCTTTGAATCTACAGTCGCATACATATTAAAAGTAAAGTGAATCAGGATAACTGCCATTTGGAAAAATATAGTTCTTAAATACTATGACTTCATGTAATACCACAGCAACTTCAGTTTGGGTGTCTTTGCATACCATGATGTAATCAATCAAAATTCAAGCAGTGGGTGTTGCCCTAGGTCTTGTTTTTCTGGCAGAACAGGGCATCAGCAAGTCCACAGTCTGCACATTTGGTCAAAAGACAATATTACTAAACCTGACCTTTCTACTTACCCATGCTAAGAGTGGAATGCCTGAGGTTTTAGGTACTTGTTTTTCTGACTCTGGTGCTAAAGCTGTCAATGAGGAAAAATGGGTCCTTCTTGAAATGCTAGAAATGAAACTACATATTCTGGCAAAAGTGGTAGAATTCTCCTTTGCTAGAGGTTGGTGAAGTCACACACACAGATGCCAATACTAAAATTACTTGATGTAAACTACAGAAGAACTGTGATGTGCTCTTTACTTCCCACTGAATTTATGAGCTCATTTGCTGTCCACTCTGAAACAGGGGTCACAATTCTGCCTAGAAAGATCACTGAGAGGCTAATCAAAGGTTGACACCCTTTCACTATAAACACAGAAATGTGAGAAAAAATTTACTAAATTAAAATTCATAGCTGAGCTAAAGAGTGAGAGAGAGAGAAAGAAAGAAAAACAAATATTCTGGCATCAGAAATAAATAAAGGACTCAAAGCAAAAGCAATAAGTGCACAAGCTGGCACTCAGACATCCTGATGCGGATAGCAGATCCAGAAATAAGCTCTAATATCTAGAGATTAGGGCTTTAATGATCCTGAGGAGAAAAGACACATAGCCCTAGGATCATGCAAGGCAGAGAGCTGGAAATAAGACCCAGTCATAAGGTTGGATCCATGGGTGGGATACCTCTTCCATGAAAATGGAAGCAGAAACACCCCACAATGGCCCAGGGAAAGAATAAGGAAGCTTGCCATGTGCCCAGGGCTCAGGATAGGGAAAAAAGTCTCCCATGAAAAACAAAATGCCAAGGTCTGAATTTATAGTACCCTTGTAATGTAGTAATCACAGCTGAGGAATTAATATAAAAACTAGTCTTGAATAGATGAGACTCCTGCAGGTAGGGCAGAAGCAAAACCACCACTTAAAGAAAATAAACAAAATCCTAAATCTTTGAAAATTTATAATCTCACACCTAAATTATTCATGAGTCCAAGGAGACATCATAATTAGAACTGTAAAACAGAACTGAATAACAATGAAAATACTATACTGTTTAACAAATTAAAGGTATTTGGGTAAATCAGTACTTGGAAAATAATTTAGAGCTTTAAATATATATAAAAGAAAAAAGATAAAAAATTAATGAACTGAGCATTTACATAATAAGTTAGAAAAAGAACAGTTTATACAGTTTATACAAATGAGAGGAATATAAAGATAAGATCAGAAATTAATGAAATAGGAAACAAATACTTGAGAGGAAAAACAAAACTAAAAACATTAGGAATAATGACAGAAATCTAACTGCAGAAACAGAAATGGTTTTCTAAATCATGAAATATTATGCCAATATATTTGAAAATTCAAAGAGAATAGAAACTTTTCTAAAAGTACATAAATTAACAAAATTGACTCAAGATGAAATAGACACACTGATTAAAGTCCTATTAAATTAAGGAAATTGAAACAGTATTCCAAAAATTACCAAAAACTCATTGGCCCTGATACTTTTACAGTAACCTTTACTAAAACTTCTGGTAACATTTATCTTATAACCTCTTCTATGTAAACTGTTACAGAGAACACAGAAAGAGGAAAAGCTCAGCAATTAATTTTTTGAGGCTCATATATACTTGATATCCAAACAGATATGGGTTATATAAAGGAAAGAAAACTGTGGGCCAATCTCAATTACAGGCATAGTCATAAAAATGCTAAATAAAATATTGGCAAAATGAATCAATCAATGTATAAAAATACAATGTATCTTCACCAAGAAGAATTTACCCCACAAATTTCAGCCTGATTTAACATTAGACAATTAATGTTACTACTAATATAACAAATGAGAGTAACAGATTAAAGGAGAAAAACTATATGGTTTTCTCATACACAGAGTAATCTCATGATAAAATTCAACAGCCATTCATGTCAAAATCCCCTAGCAGGGACTTACCTGGTGGTCCAGTGGTTAAGAATCTGCCTTCCAATGCAGGGGACATGGGTTCGATCCCTGGTCCGGGAACTAAGATCCCACATGCCGCGGGGCAACTAAGCCCACACACTGCAACTAGAGTCCACGCACCGCAACTACTGAGCCTGTGTGCTCTGGAGCCCACACACAGCGCAACTAGAGAAGCCTACACACCACAACTAGAGAAGCCCGCGCATCACAACTAGAGAGGCTGCGTGTCACAACTAGAGAGCCCAAGCGCCACAACTACTGAGCTTGCATGCTCTGGAGCCTGCACGCCACAACGAAGCAAAGACCCAGCGCAGCTAAAAAAGTAAAAAAAAAAAAAAAAAAAATCCCCTAGCAAACTAAATAGAAAAATTCTTGTTGTGAGATGCAATCTGCTATCACTTCCAAACATCCTTACAGGGCCTTTCTGAGTATGCCAAATCTCAAGGCCTTAACCAGCCCATCCTTGAACCATTTCTGCAGCCAACTAAATAGATCAAGGCAACCGAGACATGACTATGGGACAACTACTCATTCTGTGGGGGAGGACTGGCTTGTTTACTGCTTGATATAAAATGTGCTGAGCTCTTAGCCCTGGGTTTCGCAGCTTGGCACACTGGGCCGTCACATCACACCAAGGTCCTTGGGGGTCAGGAGAACTGGCATGCCATGCTGATGCTCAAGCTGTTTGCTGTGTGTGAATAATAAACTGTCATGCTCTGACCCACTGAGTCTCATTATCTATTTTAGGCATCTATGGAGTTATGGCAAGACAACCTGATGCCTTGTGTCTCTTTTGGAGTCTTGTTACTTTCTGTAATTCTCAACAGAGGTTGGAGTTCTTCCCTGACAAAGGATATCTACAAAAAGCATACAGCAAGCATCATATGATAGTGAAATGTTAGAAACAGTCTCTTTAAAGCCAAGATTAAGACCATGATACCTCTATCACCATGTCTATTCATCACTGGAGTTTCTAGTCAGTGCAAAAGATAAGAAAAAGAAATATAGTATAAAGATTAGAATAAAAGAAACAAAATTGTTATTATTCATGGATTAAATGATTATCTAAGAAAAGCCAAGGCAATCTACAAACTATTAAAAGTAACAAGAGAGATTATCAAGGTTGTTACATTTAAGATTGATGTATAAAAATCAGTTATGTTTCTATACACCAAAAACTATAATTAGAGAATGTAAAAAAAATCGTTAAACTCCTGTCCACAACAACGAAAACTAAAGGTATCTAGGCATTCAAAAAAACAGTCCAGGCTTTCAGGAATAAAATTATAATCTTTCCTAAAGGACATGAATAAAGATCTAAACAGAGATATAATTATGGATAAGAATAATTCACATCACAAAGATGTCAAATTTCCTTCCAATTATCCTACAAACCCACTGCTTTTCTAATAGAAATGCCATGAGATCTTTTCAACAAACTTACCGAGATGATCCTAAATTTATAATGGAAGAGCAAAAGGCCAAAAATAGCCAAGGCAATTTTGAGGAAGACTAAGAAGAAATCTTTCAGGGAGATATTGATAAATGTTATTACATTAAAATTTTTTAAACTTCTATATTACACAAGAAACCATTAAAGTTAAACAGTAACAACAAAAACACCATAGGCTGAGAGGAGCTATTCACAATACATATAAGAAGCAAAGGATTAGTAGTCAGAATATCCTCAAGAAGGATAACAGAAAAATGGGCAAAACATACACGTTAATTCACGGAAGAGGAAATTTAAATAACCAATACACATATAAAAAATTTCACCAGGAAAATGGAGATTAAACTACATTAAAACTCAAAATGAAGAATATTCTATTAATATACTAGGACTATATTCTTATATTCTTCAAATATTCTATATTCTTTAAAACAAAGAAAGGCTGAGGATCTGATCCAGATTAAAGATCAAAGACTTGTGACAATCAAATACTATACCTGATTTTGAACAAGGGAGAAAATTGCTATAAAGGACATTATTAGTCAATGGACAAAATTATGAGTGGTAGATTGGATAAAAGTATTATATGTTAGGTTAATTTTCCTGAAGCTGATCATTGTACTGGGATAATATAAGAGATGTTCTTGTTCTTAGGAAATGTACATTGAAACATTTAGGTGTAAGGGGGCATTATGCAAACAGCTTAATCTGAAGTGACTCATAAAAATATGCATATACAGAGAGAATGAAAAAGCAAATAAGGCAAAATGTTAACAATTGGTGAATCTGGGTAAAGAGTATATGAGAATTCTTTGTACTATTTTCCCCACATTTCTGTAAGTTTGAAAATGTTTCCAAATTAAAATTTTCTTAAATATCCAACACACAGATACCATTTTACACCCATCAGATTGGCAAAAATTTAAGAGCTGGATAATACCAAATGTTGGTGAGGATGTAGGAAATGGGAACTCACACATTTTGATAAATCCACACTAGAAAACAATTTCTTACTTTCTAATAAGGTTTAAAATGCACATATCCTATTACCCAGCAAGTCTACTTCTAGGTAAAAACCCTAGAGAAACGTTTACACATGTGCTATAAAGAGAGATAGACAAGGGTGCTCACTGCCACATCGTTTGCATATTTGGTCAGAAGGCAATATCATTAGACTTGGCCTTTCCACTGACCCATGCTAAGAATGGCATGCCAGAGATTTTAGGTGCTGGTTTTCCTGACTCTGGTGTTAAAGCTGTCAATGAGGAAAAATGGATCATTCCTGAAATGCTAGAAATGAAATTACATACTCTGGCAAAAGTAGTAGAATTCTCCTTTGCTAGAGGTTGGTGAAGTCATACATACAAAGGCTAATACTATAATTATTTGATGTTTAAATATGGAAGAATTGTTATGTGATCTTTGCTTCCCACTGAATTGGTACTTCATTCAGTGTTCACACTCAAATAGGATGGTGTTTTCACATGATGAAAAATTAGAAAAATCAGGAAAACCTAAATATCCATCAGAAGAGATTGGATATAAATAAATTACGATATTGCAAATAATATGTAAATTTCTATAGCACTTAAAAAATCCTAGATCTACTTATACCATCATATATAAATCTCAAAAAACATAGAGTAATTTAAAAAGCAGATCGTAAAAGGATAGGTAAAAGAAATACAATACTATTTGTGTAAACTTAAAATATTTAAAACAATAATATATATCACTTATGTGCACATGTAATAAAAGTATTAAAACATGAGTGGGAAGGATACCCACCAATTTCAGTTAAAAATAACAACTAGAGAAAGGGAGGAAAATGGAATGAATGGGGACAGCCTTAAAATACATCTGTAAGGGCTTCCCTGGTTGGCAGTGGTTGGGAGTCCGCCTGCCAATGCAGGGGACGTGGGTTCGTGCCCTGGTCCGGGAAGATCCCACGTGCCGCGGAGCGGCTGGGCCTGACAGCCATGGCTGCTGAGCTTGTGCGTCCAAAGCCTGTGCTCTGCAGCGGGAGAGGCCACAACAGTGAGAGGCCCACGTACCACAAAAAAAAAAACCCCACAAATCTGTAAGTTTTTTTCTTAAAAAAAAAAAAGGAGACAGATTGGCAAATTGTTAACAATTATAAATTTTGTAAAAAAAAAAAAAGCAAACCTATTTTTTGTGCATGAAATACACATTGAACAAAACAAAAAAGTTTTCAAGAAAGACACAGATGGGTATTAGCACTCTTTGGAACTCTACAATATATCCATAATTTCAAAGGAGATTCAATATTTAAAGCACTCTTAAAACTATGATATAATAATAATGTATAATATTTTTAATAACTGTAGCAAGAATAACTCAAGGAAATAAACTTTTTAGGTTTCTACTTTCAGAAGTTGATATAGGTGATTCCTTTTCCCCTAAATTGTTCTTTACAAATCATCAAGTATATACTGAGCTATATTTAAGGTTCTAGTAAGATCTCCAGTGTTTCTTCACTTTTCCTTTGAAGTCTAAGTATTTTTAGAAAGAGTACTTTAAAATGTGATTAGTATCAATTCCTGCTGTGTGCATTTAACACAATCGCTATAACCTCCCTAAGGCATTGCACTACCAAATAATACTTTTATTTCTTCTTTGAAAGATTAAGCTTGTCAAGTTTCTTTAAAATGTTTGCTTTTTAACTTAACATCCATAAGCAGAAATTACATGGTTCATTTAACTTGAATGCACTATTATGAAACAACTTACTTGTTTAGAAACTGCTTTACTTTAGAAAACAAGCTTATATTTTGGAAATAACTTAAAATCACTTTATTTTTTCTTTACCAGATACGGTGCTTAACGATGCCAGGAATGAAAATCAAGGTGTTTTGATGCCCAGCTTTTCTAGAATTCGGCCGCTTAAAGCAATCCCTTGATAACAACTCTAAGATAATCTTATAAGAACATAAGAGAAGCTTGGAGGTTTGCAAGAAAAAAAATGTTTACCAATATGTTTACCAGTTGAGTAAAAATGTTTACTCAGTTGTCCGTGATAAATGGAAATGGGCATGATGCATAAAACATAAATATTTAGTAAATACTTAATGAGTAGTGAACACCCATGAGTGTAAGATGCTGTTTTGTACTTCTAAGAAAAATAGCAGACATGAAACCTTCGGAAAACATGAGGGTAAACAGGACAAAGCGAAGGATAAACAATGTTAGAGACAATTATTAGCAAGCAGTGTTCAGAGATGCCAAAGAAATATGGTGCCAGGGAAGTTGAATCAAGTGTAAAGTGTACAAGTTCATAGTAAAGGTGCTTCTAGAAAGAGTGGACAAAAAAAGCAGAGAAGAAAGATGACGTTTGCAGAAAACACCTAAGTATGGAGTGTGTACATGTGGAGGGCACTGGCTGCTCAGTCAGAGCCAGGCAAACTTGGGTGATTCATCACTAGTGAATAAAGAAACACTTGCTTATCTCCAGCTACACATGACATACAGCACCTCACCCAGACTCGTCCGCTGTCCTTAACAGGTGTTTCCTAACCTTTTGATGGAGGCAGGAGACATTCCCATACAGCAGGGGCACAGAGTTTGTGGGAAACAGCAATCAATACATTTATTTCCATGAAATAAGACTGGAGAGAAAATATAAATAATATAGATACAACACCTCAAATAGAAGTAATTGGTGCTGTGAAATACTACTTATAAAATGTAGAAAATATACTTGTTCCCATAGCTCATTCATCTATTAAATATTTACTACATGTCTATTATATGGTGGGCAAAGATTTCCAAAACAGTAAACATAAAAGCATTATGAAAGAAAAGATTGATAAATTAATGTTGTATTTGTATATTATATATACCATTCTTGGTATATATAAAAGATATAAAAGAATGCATATAAATCAATAATTTTAAAAGAAAACAGTCCAGAATATTAATCAGCTACAAAAAACAATGAAATAATGCCATTTGCCGCAACATGGACGGACCTAGAGATTGCCATACTGTGAAGTAAATCAGACAGAGAAAGACAGATATCATACGATATGGCTTATATGTGGAATCTAAAAAACAGGGTACAAATGAACTTAAGTACAAAACAGAAATAGAGTCACAGATGTAGAAAACAAACTTATGGTTACCACGGGGTAAGGGAGAGGACGGATAAACTGGGAGATTGGGATTGACATATACACACTACTA
This sequence comes from Phocoena sinus, assembly GCF_008692025.1. Lineage (NCBI taxonomy): Eukaryota > Metazoa > Chordata > Mammalia > Artiodactyla > Phocoenidae > Phocoena > Phocoena sinus. Next base: position 52,762,706 of record NC_045774.1, read on the forward strand.
TATATAAAATAGAGAACTAACAAGGACCTACTGTATAGCACAGGGAACTCTCTATTCAATACTCTGTAATGGACTTTATGGGAAAAGAATCTAAAAGAGAGTGCATATATGTATAACTGATTCACTTTGCTGTACACCTGAAACTAACACAACATTGTAAATCAACTATACTCCAATAAATTTTAAAAATAAAAAAGAAAACAATCCATTTTCTGAAATGGGTAAAATATTTAATAGTCACTTCACAAAAAAAGGATATCAAATGTCCAGTAAGTTTATGAAAAGGTTTTCAAGATCATTAGTCATCAGGGAAAAGAGATAAATTAAAACCACAACGCGGGACCTCCCTGGCAGTTCAGTGGTTGAGACTTCACCTTCCAATGCAGGGGGGGGCGGGTTCGATCCCTGGTCAAGGAACTAAGATCCCACATGCCTCACGGCCAAAAACACAAAACATAAAACAGAAGCAATATTGTAACAAATTCGATAAAGACTTTAAAAATGGTGCACATCAAAAAAAAAAAATCTTTAAAAAAAAAAAACCACAACAAGATACACTATCAACCACCAGTGCACACCAGAATGGCCAAAATTAAAAGGACTGACAAGTAACCGGGATGCTAATACACTACTGGTGGAATGTAAGTTGGTACAATCACTTTGGAAAATAGTTTGGAAGTATCTACTACTCTAAGCATATGTTTGCCTTACGTCCCAGCCATTCAAATATTGAATATACCCAACAGATATGAGTACAGATATTTATGTTTGTCAAAAGACACAAGAATGCTCATAGGAGCTTTATACATAATAGTGAAAAACTGGAAACAACCCGAAGGTCCAGTGACAACAGAATGTATAAAATAAACTATGACATAGTCATATAATAGAATATTACACAGCAATAACTATTTTATGCAAAATATGGATGACTCTTATAAATGTAATACTGAGTGAGAGCCAGACACATACCATATGATTCCAATGATATAAAGATAAAAACAGTAAAGTTAATTCATGGTGAACAGAGGCCAGAATAGCAGTTATTTTCACATTGGTAGAGGAAGGGGGCATTACACAAGAAAGCCTTCTGGGGTGATGGCATTGTTCTGCATTTTTATCTGAGTTGTGATTACATGGGTACATAAAAAATAAACTAGCTGTACTAATAATAAGTAATAGCTGTACTTAATATTTTGGTACTTTGCTCTGTGTAAGCTATACCACAATTAGAAATGAAAGAAGGGAAGAGGAAAGGAAAGTGAAGAAAGAGAGAGGATAGGAAGCGGGGGCTGGGGGGCATGAGAGCTATTACACCATGCCGCTGCCTCAGACACTGCGATTTAATAAGGAAGCAGCAAAGAACCTGTGGTAATTTCTACAATAATATTTTCTGCTTTGTTACCAAGCCCTTAAAACCCAGCAACTCCGGGCTTCCCTGGTGGCGCAGTGGTTGAGAGTCGGCCTGCCGATGCAGGGGACACGGGTTCGTGCCCCGGTCCGGGAAGATCCCACATGCCGCGGAGTGGCTGGGCCTGTGAGCCATGGCCGCTGAGCCTGCACGTCCAGAGCCTGTGCTCCGCAACGGGAGAGGCCACAACAGTGAGAGGCCCGCGTACCGCAAAAAAAAAAAAAAAAAAAAAAACCCAGCATCTCCAAACGGTAGAATATTTGTTCTTTGGTAGGTCTAATCAGAATACAGTTTTCTTTATAGGTCCATCTTACAAAAGATTCATCTTAATGCTATTTGTCTTTGAACAATAACAGTCTTCAGGGATAAAATTAATTAAACTATTTATCTAAATCTATGGATTATTTTCAGTTAAAATCAATTACAAACATAAAAATTAATAATTTCTTCTGCCAAAAGAGTGAGCACTTAAATTACTTTAACAGTAATTATGAAATAAAGTTGATTTTATCACTAATGACAAGTTATGGCAGCTGAAAAAAGCCAAAAATCACAATACAACAGAAATACAATACAATACGATACAACCTCTCATTATATAGACTAGAAAATTATGCAAAAAGTAAAGTGATAAAATATTCATATATATATACATAATTCATAAAAGTAAATGTCAAAAAGGACTCAACCATCTCTCTCACACACAAAAATATCCAGCTAACATATGTTGCATAAATTACTTCCAATTCCTGCTCAAGAAAGAAAACTCACACTTCTAGTACATAAAGAGGTAAATAATTACTATTTTTCTAAAATATAACTTAAGATGACAAACTAAAAAAAAATATGTGATCTCTGTCTTACCAGGATGCCTTGAATTTTGAAGCAATTGATTGGTTTATTTCATAGTATTTTTTTCAAAGAATTAATTTTGACAAAATTTGGAACACTACTGTGATTCATAAAAAATTTTTAATTGGACATATAGACTTGAATTTTGTAAAAGAAAAGTGGTTCCATTCACCATATTAAGAAAAAGCATATTGCCAATAAACGCCCTCTGCCCACTTTAATTTTACTCCTAAACTCTTACAAATCAGTAAGAAAATACAAACACACCAATATTAAAATTGGCAAAGGACATGCCACAAAAGAATAAATACAAATAAATAGCCAATAAGCATATGAGGCAATTTCTACTTCCCTAGTAATCAAATAAATACAAATAATACATCAACAAAAGGCAATTTTTAACCTAAAAAGAGAAAGAGATTTTTAAAATTATGAAAGACAGATGAAACTATGAAGGAAGTTTTGGGGAAAGGAATTTTAATTCAAAGTGCAATCTCAGTACTGAGCTGAGGATAAATAGGTGAGCAAAAATATAAACTAAACTCTGGGTAATTTAGAAATTGGTGAAATCGGTATCAACTTTATGCCAGTGTTTATTTTTCTGCTTAGGTATTTCCTTTTTTAAAAGTTTAGAAGTACTAAAGATTCCTAGGTATCATAGTAAAGAATTCTGTTTTTATTTTAAATTAGATAAAACTGTGAAAGACACTGATTTTTCTCTTAGCTAGACACCTCTGTGGTATAAAGCTAGGGTTTTCACAAGATGGCTATAACCCAAATACTGTTTCTTGTATGGCGGCATCTTACTCTAATTATTAGGAGAGTACATAAATAGAAACAGCTTGAGAAATAAACTTACCAATCTGAACCTATAAAGTGAAAAGTGTAATGTAATTCACAAGGCCATAGATCAGATGGTATTTTTCTCTGCACACTGATTGATGGTTGATGCCAGAAATTACTATACTACTCTGAATTGAAGTATATTCCCCTTTTTATGAGGCTTCTGCTGAAAGTGAAATGTCTTAATACATATAAAATTATATATTTAAGATATCTTTGAACCATAAGAGAGTTTGCTCTGAAATCGCTACTAATAGAGCTAGAAGGAAGTAGTTCAATTAAACAATTGCCAATAATTTATGAAGAATACTTAGTTCCTGGGCGAGGATGGAGGAAAGGGACAGGGTGGAAAAGGGAATCAAATCTCCCCTCCCTTCTTCACATTCAAGTGCAGTGCATTAGCTCTTGCATTAGCCCCAAGATAGTTCAGGGCCCAGAAATAGTTGGAGGTGCAAAGATGTAGGTAGTAAAAATACCCATCAAGTGATTTTCAGACTTCTGGGGAAGCTTTTCAACATACACAGAAAAGAAGTGCATGTAATTCACCAGTCTCCCAATGTGGCAGCAGGGCCTTAAGTTTAAGCTTAGAAAAAGCAGTGTAGTTAGTTCAGGGTGGGGTGACCTTATAACTTATCGTTCAAACAAGGACCTTTTCAAGAGTACAAGGGGATGCTGGTAATAAGAGTGCCAGGCAGGGGAGAGGAGAAAGGGCCTCTGGAGGGGTGGGCTGTGAGTACAGAGGAAGGTACAGTTGCCCCATGCTCCAGGCCCCATGAGGAAACTTGGAAACTTCTGTCTCTCCTGCACATGAAAGGCAGGTTGAGTTTATCTTCCTCAGCTTTTCTCTTCCTCACCTCTCCTGGTATTTGTCAAGATGTTTCTTTCCAAGTAGAGTTCAGAGCATTTTTGCAATTCCAGTGATAATTAATCTCAGTGTTCGTGGAAATTCTAATAGCTCAACACATTCTCTAAATCCCTACAACTTCATATTGTCATTAATTTGCATATCAATTCCTAGATTGCTTTGTATTGGCCTCCTGCAGAACTGCCTTAACTAAATTATATTCCAAGTCAACATTAGGGGTTTTAAGAAACACCCCTCACCCCAGGAAATTTGTCGTTTAATCTATTTTAAGAAATTGTCAATAACATTGTTCCTTAGATCATAGAATTCTCTTTATAAGGATGCCCCAGAGAGAATTCTGATCTGAATAAAAAGAAGTGTTGTAATTCTCTTTATGGGTCTCTTCTAAATTAAGGACTGAACTGTGTGACTTAAACCATTTCTTGTTTTATGAGAGTGTTAGAAAACTCAGCACCAAATTTGAGGCCCAGTCATACTAGTGGGTCGGTCATTATGATCAGTAAATTTAGTCTTACTAACTTGGGTCCCACCTTTGTTTTTTCATTGTTGTTTTACTATATTTGTAAATTATGCTACTTTGTTATATTTTATGCCCCCTGGTAAAGGTTTGAAATCCTTACTGGATTAAGATAAGGTTACAAGAACAAGAAGGAAGGGGAAGAGAGGAGACAAAGCAGAGCAATTGTCTCCCAATTCCATTTTTGCTTTAATCCATGTCAAAATCAACCCTGGTTCAAAATCAACCTGTCGCGACTCTGTCTCCTCTAAATTAGAGGGCCCAGGTACCCGTGAGAGGCTCCTGGAGGGTCAGAGGGTCACAGAAGATTCTCCGCAGCCTTGATCAAACTCATGGAATTTCCCATCCTCAACAAAGGTTACACTAACCACCCACCAACAGCAGGAAGTGCCCTGCAAGTTGCCCTCCTCCCAGAGGTGATGTGCTGAGCTGAGCTGTACACTTGCTCTCACATGGTGCCTGCACGGCCGACACTGCACATCTTCAGGAAGACTTGCCTTGTGACAAATGCAGGTTATGAACAAGGAAGCATTTTTTTTTTTTCTTAGAGCAAAGCTGACTGGTCACATACAGGAATGAGAACCACAATTACAGCTTCCCTAGCCCCAGGTACTAATCATGCAAACTCACCAGCCCACACAGTCATCAACTACCTGGCTCTGAGCAGTTTATTTGCTGGTTGGAACACGTAGGAGGTTGAATATGAAAAACTGCAGGAGGAAGTTATCTGTGGCAAACTTGTCAAATATGAACAATAGATGTGGAAATGAAGAAGTGATCAGACAAATCATATGATACATATGACAAATCATATGATACATTCATATCAGAGCCTTGTTAGAAATCCATTCATACCAGAACTTTTCATTTGTTGTGCTTTGTAGTTTTTTTAGGATGTAAAGCCCAGCCTTCCAAAACTGTTCCTATTATTCTAGTCTGCATACATTTCATTTACATATTTATACATATAAGAGGGTTGAGGCTTTACACATCTGCTGTATTTGGTTCTGTAGTCAATAATTACTTATGCAAAGGATAAGTTTGGAACATGGGTTCAAATATTTATAAAAATTATAAATATAAAGAAACAAACTTCAAACTCAAGAGACCTGGTTTTGGCCCCAGCTCTGCCACCAGGCAGCTGGGTAACCTTGGGAAGACCCTCTTGAGATTTTTATTTATTTATTTATTTATTTTGCGGTACGTGGGCCTCTCACTGCTGTGGCCTCTCCCGTTGCGGAGCACAGGCTCCGGACGCGCAGGCTCAGCGGCCATGGCTCACGCGCCCAGCTGCTCCGTGGCATGTGGGATCTTCCCGGACCGGGTTACGAACCCGCGTCCCCTGCACTGGCAGGCGGACTCTCAGCCACTGCTCCACCAGGGAAGCCCCATCCTCTTGAGATTTTTATATCCTAATCCCCATTGGGCTAGATCTGTGGTTCTCAAACATTGACAGGTGGGTCAAAATGCAGATTCCTAGGCCCTACTCCAAACCTACCAAATTTTAATTCCTGGACGTGGGGACAGGAATCTGCTTTTTTCTCCAGATGATTCTGATTTGGATATTTAAGAAACACATTTTGAGAAACACTAGACTAGAAGACCTCCTTATATACTTTTTAAAAACCCATAACATCTGCTTCATGATTAGCTCAAGTTCACTTTTCAACATCCTTTCCCCAAAGATCTTACCTAAAGAGTCCATCTGCCCTCTTGATTTCTTATCTGCCTTTCATGGACATGGAGACATGAGAAAACGATTGCAGGATTTCCCATTAGTCCTACCTGGATATCAATAATCTTGTAGTAAGCAGATTTACCTAATAGCAATATAGTCATGATGCCTTCACTATCATTTTCTTTTGCAATGTGACTAAATCAAGGACAATTATACACTGGGGCATATTATTGTTAATAACACCTTTTTTATAATAATTGTAAGTACACCGATTATCAAAGGTCTTCTGCTAGCTTCTCCATACCAGTAGTACAGAAACCATTTTTAAACACTGAGCTTTTAATTCTGGCCTAAATATTTAATTTTAATTATTACAGAAATATGAAACAAAGTTACATTTATAACAGAAATATAGTTATATTTCGAAAACACATTTTTCCACTGTATAAATAGCAAAACATAGAAAAAAAGATTGATTTTTAAAAGCCAACTTCACCTAGAAAGCAACAGAGTTTTCACAAAACTTTGGGTGATGCTGAAGGAACAAAAATTTAATGCTCATGCCAAACATTCTATTTTAAAACCCAGCTGTTTCAAAATCAGTCAAGGATGTTGCTGACAGCTGGTTTGATTCTCCATAGAACCTGATAGAAGAAAATTCTGTATCTCCTAACATGCTTTTATAACACCTCAGAGAATGTGCTTTCTCTATCAAAAGGAGCGTTTCTACAAAATAAAAACATATTCCTTGCGAGTTTCACCCTTTGCATCACAAAGTTCTCATGGATGCTACTCCCTTTAAAGTGTCCCAGATGTAGCCAGCCAGCAATTAGGGCCTGCAATTTTGACTACACTCATGGCACGTGTACTGTCAACACGTCTTTTTGCAGTGTCCATGGCCTGCCTCCCAGATCTACCGTAAACAGGCACTCAGGAGCCTGCCCCTCCCTGGTTACTACATGTCATTGTGTTTAGGAAAACATTGTTAGACAGGAAATCTCTGCAGCTGGGAGGGCTGCTCATCACTTCCTGGTGAACTGCTTCAGTGTCCCTTAATGGTGCATCCTTCTGAACGCGGATGCATACCTACCTTCAGTTGGTGCACCACAGGGCAGTAGTTTCGCTGTACTGCTCTGGCTGTACCGCTGTAACCAGATTATGGCAGGCACTGTAATCCCTTCAGGACACTGTGGCCTGGGACCCTGCACTTCCAACCACCAGGGGGCTTTCTGGCCTGCAACAGTCCACATTGCCTGAGGCAGGAAGTGCCAGAGAAACAATGCCCTGCAGGGGCAGCTCTCAACCAGTGACTTGCAGAACCTGCTGTTCTAATACTCCAATTCCCCTGCCCCAGAGATAGCACAGCTCTGACTTTTACAGTGACATTCAGGATTCCCTGAGGGGACTAACCTCCATTTACCTACAGTGGAAACAGGAGTGATCATTCCCCCTTTACTGGCTGGCTTCCCTTCCCTGCTCACTTTCTCAGTCCCAAGAAGTATTTCCTGAGTTCTATCTGTACTTGAATCCTTGTCATAGCATCTGCTTCTGGGAGAACCATCTCCTAGGAACCACCCCTCAGTTAAACTAGCTTTCCCTGGATACGGTTTTTAACATTTGCGATTGGCTGGTGTATAAATGTTGGAGATAACGTTTGCATTTGTTTATGTCCTTCAACCTCCCCAATAGCAAGCTGGAATCTGTAGACAAACAGAATATAAAATCTGGAAAGAGGTTGATTAAAATCCCTTTATCATCCCACTGGTTCATTTTTCATATCTGAGGGAACTGAGCTCCAAAGAGGTGAAATGATTTGCCTAAGGCAACACAATCAGAAACGGCTGAACCAGGAGCAGAATTTAGATATTTTGGCCACGAGTTCAGGGCTGAAGACACTATGCCTCAAACCTGTAAAGAAAGTAGTATGCTATTTTATGAAGTCAAAAGATACTTTATGACTACGTAGAAGCCAGACATAGACATTTTCTACATTTTTTCCTCAAATTTGTGTCGTTAGTAAAGGCTTCTAGGCTGCAAATAGGACTGTCTGCACATTCCTCAGTTGAATTTTATGATCCTAGGCTGCATTAGTGAAATGATGATCAAACATAAAGACACAGATGTATACATCTTAAGAGACTCCTCAAAACAGTATTTATATGATTCACCCTTCATGTCATGTGTCTAAGTTAAACGCATAACTCTTAATGTTTCCTTCTTTTCCCTTTTGCAGCTGTGCAAGATGTACAAGCTTCCTACTCATAAGAGGTATAGAAACTCTAACCTTGCCAACCTACCTCATGACCTTGATGGCTCTACTTTTCATCAAGGGACACTCTCATTGAAAAGGGTAGAAATAACTACTTATCATTAGAACCAACTCAGTTTCTGTATGCCTTACACATTGCTGTTTATTGTACTTAAACCTTGACCAACTTTCCTGGAAAATGATCAACACAAATACATAATTCAGAGGACTTAGACAAGAACAAACCTTATGATGGAAGACCAAATTCACCACCTCCTACTATAAATGAGGAACCTAAGCTCCAGGAAAGACAACTGATTTTACTGAATTAACATAGCCGATAAGTAGAGATCCAAGTCTTCAGATTTCTGCTTTGGCTCTTTCCCCAAATTGTTATTAATCTCCTTTTTTAAAAAAATTCATCTACATGACTGGTACAAAAATACAAAGATTGTGATAGAAACAGCTACATCCTCCTCTGATGGCTAATAAACCATCAGACTCCTTTAGGTGGCTAGTCCATCGGCCCTCTGATCCACCACCAGGCTTCAATGCTCAGGGAAGTTGACTGCAGCTACTCTGGGCTCCTGTCCATGCCCAAGCCTTGGCTTTGGGGCTACAGAATCTCTTGATAATTCACATCGTGAGTTCCCAAATGAAATTACCCTAGGGATATTTTTATTTGTTAAATATTTGAATTTCCTAAATACATTGTGTTCAATGATACTCAAATTTCCACTTAGGGAAAAAACACAACTGAAGGTGTGTGCTAGGACTTGAACATGAGTAGCTCTGATAGGAAAGGTGTCTGGTGGAGTAATAACTTCTGAGATTTTGCTCCACTGAAGTTGTAAAAGTCAGGACAGTGTCTTTGGTTATCCAACTCCAAACACTGAAAGGCCCTAGAGACAACTGTCTTTCAAAAGAGCATACAATAGGTAAGAGTCAAAATTGCCGATTCAACAGCCATTCATTTGTTACTAACAAAAATCCATTATTTTCTACATATAGAAATGTTATCTTAGAAATTTAATATTTATAATAGTGTAATCTTGGGCTTCCCTGGTGGTGCAGTGATTAAGAATCCACCTGCCAATACAGGAGACAGGGGTTTGAGCCCTGGTCTGGGAAGATCCCACATGCCGTGGAGCAACTAAGCCCATGCACCAGAACTACTGAGCCTGTGCTCTAGAGCCTGCAAGGCACAACTACTGAGCCCGTGTGCCACAACTACTGAAGCCCGCGCACCCTAGAGCCCGTGCTCCGCAATAAGAGAAGCCACTGCAATGAGGAGCCCGTGCACCGCAAGGAAGAGCAGCCCCTGCTCCCCACAACTAGAGAAAGCCGGCATGCAGCACCGAAAACCCAACTTAGCCAAAAATAAATAAATAAATTTATATATATTTTTTAAAGTGCAATCTTTAAGTAGAATGTAAGGATAATGTCTTACGCTACTAATCAAATAAATATTTTTCAATTTCCTCTTCTACTTAAATATCATTTTATTCCATTAACTTGACCATGTTAAATTAAAAAAGGGAAGAAAAAGAAAGCACATCACAAAAACCAATAAAGCTACAAACATTTTTTTTTCTATCTACCCTGCTGGGACATCTGTGAAGCTAGAGCGGAAAGAGCACTGGCTACAATTCTGTAATCCTGGGATATAGTGCTCACTTTCATTAAAAAACTTCATGCCTCAACTGCTTAATCTGTTAAATGGAGACAACCAGACCTAACTACTTAGAATTATGTGGGAATCCCATGAGCTTCCTCTGTGAAATACGCTGCATCTGTAAGAGAAAGGCAACCCGTTGGCAGTGGCTGAGGAGGAAACAGCTGGCTGTGTCCATCCAGCTACCACAATTCCCATAGGCATTTAGGTGGCACAGACTGAAGGGATAGGGGAAGAAAGCCGAGAAGGAGGGGACGTGCAGAACAGCACAAGGATCCACAGAGTCCCCACTTTCACCTCGTCACTTTGCACAGGGACATGGACGGGAGTGCCCCGTACCAGCTTCAGACCAGAATTCCGGAGATGGGGAGGAATGGACACCGAGGAGATTAGGATGGAGAAAAGATAGGGAAAAGCGAATACTGCCATGTATCCACTCAGTTTTGAAAAGACCAAAGGAAAAGGGCAAGTAATTTACGAGTCTTCCAGAAAAGAAGTGAGGAGAGCCAAGGCATGAGTCAAGGGGTGACGGAGTTTACCGAAAACCTCACAGTTCCCACCACACTTTTCACACAGTTTCCAAGGAGCCTCTCAACAGCCTGGTGGGGAGCTAGGCAGGTTGGTATCATTCCCATTTTATTGATGAATACGCTGAGGCTCAAAGAGTTTAGATGATTTGCCCAAAGTTTTCTAATTTGGAACTGAGAAATACGGGATTAAGACCAAAGCCCTCTCATTTCTCTGCTGCTGGGTTTTTTGTTTTGTTTTTTTCTTTTCTGCCATCACTGGTAATTATTAAATGGTGAGAATTTTATACATTGAATTTTAAGTGAATTATCCTTACTCTATACCTGGGGTAGAATATATTCATAGCAATTCACATTTCTAAGAGCATGAAATATAGTGTGAATATCAAATCAACAAAAACATTTCCTAAAATACATAAAATTTATTTTTTAAAAGGGACTAGACTTTTGGGCAACCAGGTGAGTCCTTGGATAAGCCTCAATACTCCATGTCAGTCAGGGATCTGGTCAGTGATGACCCATTAGCCATGGATGACATTATCATTCGACTGAAAAGATTTGTGAACTAATAACAGCCCCTAGTAAGTTTGATGAACACTTTGGCATTTGTTCTGGAAAATTATAGATTCTAAGATTTCAAAATGAAGCAAAAGTGAATGAAGTTAACCGTTTGCTAGGTGCTTTGCTTTTTATTTAAAGACTAAGAAAGTTATCACTCATATATGGAGGAATTCCAAACGCATGGCATCTACTCAGCTCACAAAATCCTAAGTGTGCTTTCTATAAGGAAGAGGTCATAAGAAACATGTAGATGAAGAAGGAATATTGGGTTGGCCAAAAAGTTCCATAACATCTTATGGAAAAACCCAAACAAACTTTTTGGCCAACACAATGTAAGTGGATATAGAAGGCCGTATATATGAATGTGCAAACTGCCAAGAACAGGAGGAAAAATATAAGGGGTGAGCCACAAAAATCCCAGAATGAAAATGAATCAACTGAGCCAATTATATCCAAATGCAACATGAGAACTGGAAACATTTGGCAGCTAAGATATCCTCCTTATCTTTTAAGTACAGGCATTTTCAACACAGGGCACGGAAGACTTTACTGCCCCTTTCTCTCTGTTCCAAAAGCAATTTGCTTATATCTCTATGAGAGTAATTTAATTCAATCTAGCACCAGCTTGGTCCTGACCTCATTGAACTTCCCTACCCTACTCTGAATGGTCTTTTACCTTTCTGCAGTGCAAAGACCCTAACTTAAAATATAATAAAAAGAACATACCACTCAGATTTAGATGATGTCAGACAGGATCCCAGCAGGGAACAGATGGCACACACAGAAGAGATGACTGAAAAGTGTTTAAAGAACTATTTACAAGATGTGGGAAGGAGAAGGAAAATCAATAAAGGGCAGTGGAGCAGCCCAGGGCTCCTAACAGCAGGAAATCATTGCTACCTCTAGACAGATAGGCAAGGGGAGGGTGTGAGTACTGGAACTCGCAAGATCTGAGCTGTAGAAGAGGCTGTAGCTTTCAGCAGAGTAACAAAACCACTACCACACTCCAGTGCCACCTCCTGCTCCTGCCTTCTCCTCCAAAGCCTCCCATTGGCTGAACCCAGCTAGAAACCAGAGGGCAGGAGAGCTTGGTCCACACAGGCTATCAATCAGCTCTCAGGAGCACAGAGGAAGGTGGAGAGTGGATCTGGAAGGGCAAACAGAGAATATCCAGAGACTGAGGTTTCACACAGAGATGTTCACTGCAGCATTACTACTAATAATGAAAAATCAGAAAGAACCTAAGTGTCCAGCGATAGGGGGATGAGTAAGAAAATTATTTTACATATTTTAACGACATGAGAATATGCTTATGATATAACACTAAGTGAAAAAAATAGCTGAAGCAAATGTAGTCTACATCAACAAAAGAAACGAGAGTCTCAATCATAAAAGAACAGTCCCTTCGAAGGTTCACTACTCTGACCACTTCCATAGAACTGGACAGGTCATTTGAAAAGTGGTATCAACCAATCAAGCCTTTTCAGGGAAGATAAAATGATACTTTTGGGATCTGGAATACAACTCCTGTGAAGAACATGAGAATAAACTGGGCACATTTCTCTCTTACTTTCCATAGTTCACATCATATTTTCCTCCACCCCCGCCAACCCCAACCGGCAGCTCTTTAAACAAGGCATATAGAGAAGTCTGTATAATGATCACTTGAACCACTAAAAAGATTATGCCTCCCTCAACCAATATGTCACTCAAAATAAAAACAATTCTAAACTCTAAAACAAAATTTTGATATTCTGAAATAACATAAAACTTCTAGGCATATTCTGAATTTTTTTCTCTTTCTCATCCCTCCCTGCTTTGCTAATATTGTAAACACACGCTTAATTTACCAAGTAAGTAATCTAGCACTGAGCACAGATATGAGTACATGTGTGTATACACATATGCATGCATGCATACATGCACACTGAGTACATATAAATACATATAGGTGTGTGCATATAAAGATACACACTGCGTGTGTGTATATATATACACACATACATGCCAGCAATAAGTACTTTACACATATATATGTCCATAGAATAGATGGATAGAACATTATCGAGTGGTCTTTGGAATTCCTTTAGCAGTATCAATGTTGAGACCTCTCAAACATCATAAATCCTTCATCCCACGTGAGTCTTAAGTTCCTGTATCTCTCAGCCTCTGTCTTGTGCATGTTTGAACATTTACTCTTCTACCTTATTATAATGGCAAACGGGCAACTTTTCATTTTAATGGTGAGTATTGCACAGTCTTCAGAGACAGAAGAATGAGACTCAGTTTCCCAACAATAGAGCTTCAACTGGTTTGCCAGCCCATACCCCAGGGCCTCACACACAGCAGATGTCCACATATGTTAAATAAGTGAATTACATTGGTGCACTTTTTTTTTTTTTTTTTCCGGCACGCGGGCCGCTCGTTGTTGTGGCCTCTCGCGTTGCGGAGCACAGGCCCCGGACACGCAGGCTCAGCGGCCATGGCTCATGGGCCTAGCCGCTCCGGGTCCGGGGCATGAACCCGTGTCCCCTGCATCGGCAGGTGGACTCTCAACCACTGTGCCACCAGGGAAGCCCCATCGGTGCACTTTCACTCTCACATTTACTTACCTTCCTGAGTGTGACAGACACAGACACCAAAGACCATACATTAAGACCGCTTTTGATAGAGATAACATCTGCTCAGTTGCTTGAGTCACGTGAAAGAAGCAAACCTGATGCTTCAATTACCATTATCACTGGATAACTGTTTTTAAAACTGGAGAAAGTCTATAATAAGCAGAACTGAGCAGAGAGTGTGGTTCAAGATAAAGTAGCGAATTTCCAGTTGTACTCTGGAAATTAGGCAGTACTAATGACTATAGTAATTTATGCTTTAAAATAACTACAATGAATCTAAGTACCAGAGCAGAAGTTTTAGCCTAGTATAATGGAAAAAGAAATTCACTCTCTTCTATGACCTACTGTAAGTTAGTTTTGTGCGTATAATAATACTCATAGAAATTAATGAACATTCTTAAATGTAATTTTAAGAATAACTCAAACACATATAAGTCAAAATAAAATTCAATTTTCAGAGAAATGAGCACTAAAGACAAACTTGCTAGCTCCTATAAAGAGAAAGATTATTTAAAGGGTTTTCATAATCCTTTTACATCAAACTCTCTAGATCTACATCTTTCAAGCCAACAGTATTTCCTATAAATTCCGAGTTTTGGTCACGAGCATTTTCTTTCCTCTTCTAGGGCTATGATTAATCTTTGCGCAGAGTGAAAAATCCTCAACATTTTCCACCTTAGATTCCTTTGCATACTCTGAATCATCTCAGCAACAGGTAAAGGCTTGGTGGCTTTGAGAGTAGATTGGAAATCAGGTGCAACAAGTTTAGCTAACACTTCAGGGACTGAGTCTCTGATTCTCCGCAGTATTATCTCAAGTCAAATGTTCCCAGGAAAACCAGAATACCTCATGGACTTCCCAGCACACATGAATTCTTCATTCTTGGGTATTCTCCTTTTCTAAATAGGATGTGGTAGTGTGCAGATAATTAAAAAGGAGAAATGCATCTTTCCTGGTCTTTGAAAGGGTGATTGCTCTGAGAGTAAATGGATAACTACATTTCTGTTTGATGCTTCAGTTCTTTAACTACCTCTCACACACACACACACACACACACACACACACACACACACACTCATTCACACATTCTACCAACTGCTCATCTAATCAGCTTTAGTTTTCTCATGGTGTGGTGAAAATATTATGAGCTCTGGAGTCTGAAAGACCTGGGTTCAAATACTGTTCTGTCATTTACCAGCTAAATCAGCCTGGGTAAGCTACTTCCCCTCTTTCAGGTTCTGTGTTCTCAACTGTAAAAATGGGGGTAAAGTCACCTACTTAGCAGAGCTATTATGAAGATTAGATGAGATACACTGAATATTAAGGCAACTGTCACATAATAGGTAATCAACAATTCGTGCCCTTTCACCTATGTATTCTTTTTTTTTTCTTTTTGGCTCATGAGCTCTAGAGCGCAGGCTTAGTAGCCGTGCGTATGGCCTCAGTTGCTTCGTGGCATGTGGGATCCTCCCGGACCAGAGATCGAACCCATGTCCCCTGCATTGGTAGGCGGACTCCCAACCACTGCGCCACCAGGTAAGTCCCCACCTATGTATTCTTAAGTTTCTTATGTTTACTTAACTTATAGGAGAGGTTGGGAATTATTGGGCTGAGAAGAATTCCCCTCCTCCATTCCCCACCTCCGCACCCATTTTCCTCAGAAAACAACCTAAACCCAACTGGCTGTCTTTTGCTCTTTGTTGATCAGTTCCTGGGTGGCATGAAGATAAAAATTGGTGCTCCCCTTTGTTTAACATCTGCTGGCTTTGTAAATTTGTGGAATTGTAACCAGAGTATGATTACACACACAGAAGGCAACCAGGAGTCCTGTAGTGAGCAAGGAAGTCGATGCATAAATACCTGAGGAGCTTCTCTGTGGGAAACCACAGGATGAAGCAAACACAGCCTCGATGCATCAAGTTATCACCTAGATCTAGGACTGATTGTTCCCTTATAGGCATAAAAAAGAGCTTTAAATAAAAGTGAAATAACAAGGAAGGATAAAATTAAGCACCAGTAATGCACTAGCTACTATGACTTCTAGGTCGAAGTACTTGAAACTTCTTACAGGGTGAGATTAGGACAATCACAATATGCAAAGTGGTAAAAGTCAAAACTGAGCCAATGCTGGATATTCAGTCATACTTGTCATACTTTGCTTTTATCTTGAAAAAAATTATCCAATTTCTAGTTTTAGACTAACTTGTTTAAACATGTTTACTGACACATATGGGGAATACAAATGTTCTTGTTTCCATCCAAAGTAGCCTCCAATGAAGGATTCCTGATCGATAACTGAGTCTATTCCAGACAAAATTGTTTTGGGGAGTCAATAGTAAAAGAGACTAGTTTTGTAACCCCACCTTGGAGCAACTACATTTTGTTTTGCATATAATAAGAGCAAGATAATATTTCTTACAGATAATAGCAACCACTTAGTCCTCAGGAGGGGAACAGTGGGCAAGCAAGCCAACCTTTGCAAGTAGAGCCAAGAACGGCTGGCAAGGCCTGGGGCAGCCTCCCCTGCACAGGCTTGAGAAGGGCCAGTTCTTAGGTTTGCACATGATAAAGGAGACACTTACACTGTATGTCAACATCAATGTCAACAGTTTGGTTCTACTGTCAACTTTTTCTAATAGCAGAGGCAAAAACAATCAAGCTGTGCTTTCATAGAATATTTATGAAATTCATCAGTATTACGAAAACATTTAAATGACAGATCATAAGTAAAATATATTCCCCATCTCAGCACCATTATTATGTCAGGCCCCATAAAAGGAATTCTTGAATGGGTACAATATGGATAGACTCTATAATTTTATTTTATTTATTTTTTGGATAAAACAACAGAAATTTATTTTCTCACAGTTCTGGAGGCTAGAAATCCCAGACCTAAGTGTCGGCAGGGTTGATTTTCCTGAGGCCTCTCTCCTTGGCTTACAGACAGCTGCTCTCTTGCTGCCTCTTCACATGGTTGCTCCTCTGTGCGTACATGCCCCTGGTGTCTCTCTGTGTATCCTAATCTCCTCTTCTTATTATGACAACAGTTAGATTTGTTTGGGGCCCACCCTAATGGCCTCATTATTTAACTTTTTCTCTTTAAAGCCCCTCTCTCCAAATACAATCACATTCTGAGGTATTGGAGTTTAGCGCTTCAGTAATGAATTTTAGGGGGACACATTCATATACTCTATACTTTTTTTTCATTTCATTTATTTTTTTATGGCTGCGTTGGGTCTTCGTTGCTACACGCGGGCTTTCTCTAGTTGTGGAGAGCAGAGGCTACTCTTCGTTGCGGTGTGTGGGCTTCTCATCGCGGTGGCTTCTCTTGCTGCGGAGCACAGGCTCTAGGCACGTGGGCTTCAGTAGTTGTGGCACGTGGGCTCAGTAGTTATGGCTCGTGGGCTCTACAGTGCAGGCTCAGTAGTTGTGGAACACGAGCTTAGTTGCTCAGTGGCATGTGGGATCTTCCTGGACCAGGGCTCAAACCCATGTCCCCTGCATTGGCAGGCGGATTCTTTTTTTTTTTTTTTTTTTTTTTCTTTTTTGCGGTATGCGGGCCTCTCACTGTTGTGGCCTCTCCCGTTGCAGAGCACAGGCTCCGGACGCGCAGGCTCAGTGGCCATGGCTCACGGGCCAAGCCGCTCCGCGGCATGTGGGATCCTGCCGGACCAGGGCACGAACCCGTGTCCCCTGCATTGGCAGGCAGACTCCCAACCACTGTGCCACCAGGGAAGCCCTGGCAGGCGGATTCCTAACCACTGCGCCACCAGGAAGTCCCTACTCTGTAATTTTAAAGACCATCTTATTATTATAAAATATGGGTTGTGCAAAGTTAAACATTTTTTGAAAACATGAATTAAGATATTTTGTGTGTGTGCGTGTTTTGTTTGTTTGGGTTTTGGGTTTGTTTCTTTTTTAGGTAGTAGGTGAAGTACTAATTATAGCAGGAACTCTGAAAGTATTCAGTATGTCAGTAACCAGACTATAGTGTATATTCCAGCTGAATAACTAATAACTCAATCTGGGGATCAGACAGTCTCATAGTTGTTGGTTTATGAATCTAGGCAAAGATTTCCCAGAGAATAGTCATCAGGAAGTTAGATGAGTCAGTTGGGCTCCTGCCAGAGTTGGGTAGAGGCCAGGAATGGAGGGTACAGTCTATAACCCAAGAGAATCCAAAAGAACAGCTGAGCAGAAAGCAGAAAACCTGCTTTTAGTTGCACTTCCCCATTTGTATTACATTCTTTGAACTTCAGTTCCCTCATCTATAAAATGAGGGTCTGGGCTTACTGCACAGAGCCATTACGAGCTTCATGAGGGATAAAATACCAGCAGTAGTTTATAATCCTTGAAGTGTAAGGTCAACATAAGGTGAAACTTGTATTCGTTAACAGGGAACCCTCAATGATAAATCAGCAAGTAAAACCAAAGGATTCAAGCAGCAGGACCTCTAGAGACCTAAGTGAGAGTTACTCGTTGAGAAATTCTGACACACCACTTAACCTGAGCAGCAACTATAAATTCTGAGGGCCACCTAGCTAGCCACTTATATCTGACTTAGCACTCTACTGCCTGGGTCGAGACTGTGAGGGACGAAGAAGGGTGTACCAACCAGGTCCCCTTCCAGGTCATGCTGTTTCCTGACGAAGCTTGGGCAGAAGCCCCAGACTAAGGATCTAGACATGGATGCTTTCGGATATAACATATACTTTAGAATTTCTGCTTTAAAATTGTTTTTTCTTCCAAGAATTTAACACATTGTACTTTAATGTATTTAAATAGTTTTTCTCTTCACTAATTAATATAGAAATTGTTTAGTACCAAACATTAACTTGTTTTCCTATGTATATTATAATTCCTGCATGTGAAATCTACAGCCTAAATACACTCACTGTGGGAATACAAAGAAGGTAGCATTAACCACAGTGCTTTCAATTTGCAGTGATTAACTGCAGGACTCAAGACCACCAGCTGGAGAACCCTAGCCCCAACCATAATGAACTCCCTGACAGTCAAGTTACCATATGCCTCTCTGTACCTCATTCTTCCTCAAAATAGGAATAATATTGATAATATTACCTACCTCTCAGGGATGTTATGAATTAACTGTAGTGAGTTAATAGTTGTAAAGTACTTAGAACAGTGTCTGACAGACACAGTGTATGTTAAATAAGCTGCATCTTTCAACGAAATCTTGATGGAAAACAATGTTTTCATAGACATGGTCTAAAGTTACTATAAATCAAATGCCTCCTGTATTTTCTTGTCTTATTCATAGCACGTTATTTTGCCTGTTGACCCCAACTTCAAGATAAAAAACTATCCAACTAGAGAACCAAACTACAAACCAATATCTTGCCAAGCTTAACAGTAACTTATTTTCACTCATTTAACTTCCATACAGGGGAAGGTAAGAAACAAAAGGCACTCGTTAATTCTGTTTCATTTTTCCGTGTTAGCTACAGGTTCTACCTGTCCCCGTTTTATCTATAACTTGTAGATGAGAGAAACTGGGACACCACAGACGGACTTAGGATTCTCTGCCTCACCTGTGTGTCTCGGGGTCTCCTGGTACTTTGTCAAAATGATCCCTTGTTATGAAGTTTCTCTGTCATTGCTTCACTCCCATTGAATAGGCCAATCCAGGAGACACACAGTGCTGTAAAGACAGCACTAAGCAAGTGCTCATTCTCTAGCATGAAGGCGTCTCATAAACCTGAACCCACAGAGGTATTGTGATGAGGCATTTGCGTTGGCCCAACGCAGCTGTGTTTTAAGGGAGCAATAAGTGAGCTAATGAGACTCATAAACAATTGGCCTTTCTTGCCAAAATCCCCACAAGTGTCAGATATTTATACATGTCTTATCTTGAAAACTCACTTTGGGACAAGATACTGAATTCACATTTCAATCCTCTCTTGGGTAAAAGTCCAGAATTCATTTTTCGAAAGTGAATATATGAAAAGACACCTGTTGGATATGCCAGGAAATTTGGTATGACAATAAAGATAGGTTGCTCTTAAGGAAGAACACCTTGCTTTTAGAACGCAGGCAAGGCTGGACTCTTCCTGAAGGAGACTCCAGAATCATTCTGACGGAGACTGAGTAGACACCAGGTTAGCTGTGTACCCTATATAACAATCCTCTTTGGATCTGTAAATCTATCTAAAAAATGTCAAGGACCACTCATTTTCAGCCTGTAATTTTAGAGTATTAATATCATGTTTACCTATAATTTCAGCGGTTTTCAAATCAATATGTCACAATTGAAGGCCAATATTTATTCCTAGGTGCCAAAATGCGATAGAATAGCTGAGATAATCTAAGGCTCTAGATATTTTCAATAGAAAATTATTTATGCATAATCCTGAATGCATGATTCTCTTTGTTTTAAATGTCACTGACAAAATAAAAGTTTCCTTGATTTTTTTTTTGTCCAGTATGGGATATAGTTTAAGATGATCATAATCTGAAGAAGATTTAGAGCCTTTGACGATCTCTATATGAGAGAATAAAAATTCTCATTAATTATTCAGTATGAGTAAAACTTCTTCAGGAGAGAAAAAATTTTCTCCTCCTTCAAGGTAATCCTTCTTCTGACCTCAATGCATTTGATTAAATCTTCTATTTCTGCACTTAATGCATGATATGCTACTTTATTCACCCATATGCCCCTCCTCCACTAGACTACAAGTATCTTAGGAGCAGAGGTCATCTCTAATTTCATTGTTCTTTTTCCCAGTGCCTGATACAGAATAAGTGCTCAGTAAGTGTTTGTTGGACATAAGAAACTTCTCTTTAAATTCTGATTGAGAATCATTTCAATAAGATACAGAAAGGAATTTGCTGCCATAGAATAATGTATCATTAATCCCAGAAAAATGATTCTGTAGGTAAGATTGCATTGCTTTTCATGAACAGGCTCTCTAGATCTTCTATACAGTAGCTAAAACATGAAAGGGAGATTAAACAATCATCTGATAAATTTTTCAAGGTAAACAGAAATGCATACAGTTCAAGATTCAAATAATCTCACCAGACACAATTTTTTTAAATAACTAAATCACTTTTTTCTGCATGGACATTCCTAAAACACAACCAACGCCTTAGGTGAACTAAAAGTTAAGACAGATAAGTGTTTTTAATGTTCATAGTAAGACGGGCATTTTGAATGAATATTAGCAGTTAGAAAATAAATTTCAATATTGAATATCTTTGCTACATGGCTCTAATCATGCATGAATAGTAAAGCAGTGATTCGCTGTCTCATCCTTATAAATAAAATTTATAATTGAAAGCTACAGAAGAGAAAAGAAATAAACCTAAGCCCAGAAGTACTAAAGGTCTCCAAAAGTGTTCATATCACTTGGTTACGGACTAAGAAGATTATGACTAAAAGTGTAGAAATAGAGTGGATAAAGTAATATAATGACAGAGATAAGTGGCAAAGAATTATCTATACTAAACTTAGACTCCAAAATCACTTCAGGAGAGAGATTTCCCTGGTGGTCCAGTGGTTTAAAACTGTGCCTTCCAATGCGGGGGGTGTGGGTTCGACCCCTGGTTGGGGAACTAAAATCCCACATGCCTTGTGGCCAAAAAACCAAAACATAAAAACAGAAAGCAATATTGTAACGAATTCAATAAAGACTTTAAAAAAAAAGGTCCACATTTTAAAAAAATCTAAAAAAACAAAACAAAACCAAAAAATCACTTCAGGAGAAATGCCTCTAACTTCAAGTATAAAGTTTATCTTTGGCTTCTTAAATCAGATGTATTAAGACTTTTAAGTCATTGAATGCACAAAGGCCTGCACTTTTACAACTACAAAGGTACTTCCAGATACCCAAAGGTACTTCAAGTCTTGACAGACCTGGTCACAACCTCTCCTGGACTTCTGGAGTTGTTTGACTCCACTTACAAAGTACAAAGGGATTTATGAATGCTACCACCATTACTATGCAGACAAGGACAATTACAACATCACTGCCACAATCACTCCCACTCCCATCACCTTTCATCTGTCCAGCACCTGCTTCAGGTTGGGCCCTGGGCCAGGTGTTTTACATAGATAGTATTTAACCATCAGAGAGCCCCAGAAGAGAAGTGTTATTGTCTCCATTTTACAGAGAAAGCTGAGGCTTAGCAAAACTTATCCAAATAGCAGAGACAAATTTGAAACTGAGTCTGTCCAACACCACAGTCTATGCCTTTTTCACTGCAGCGTGCTCTCAGAGCTATTTATTGAGCCTCTGTTATCTTCCAGGCGCTGTGCTAGTCACTGTAAATATATATTTAGAAGTCTCCAAAACAATGCTAAGAGGTAGGTCGCAGATCATGAAACTGAAGTTAGAGCAGTAAAGAAACTTCCCCAGGAGCTTACCACTAGTAAGTGACAGGGCTAAAATTTAAATTCCTGCTTTATCAGTGGTGAAACGACATAAACTCAAAATTTCAAACTCTTGCCTTTGGCATAAGCTAAATAAGGGAAATAACCCAGTACGTATTAACCAGTTTAATGCAATATTAGGTAAAACAAACTTAGGCTTATCTAGCTATGCCCTTTATATTAGAAAATAATTAAACCTGTTTAGAGTTCTAAACACTAAACCAGCCACAAAAGACTGAAAACTAGAATCAATTAAGTCACAAAGACTAACACTCTACAGTTCCAGAACGCTTTCAAATAACATTTTATTGTTCTTTTTCTCATGGAATAAAACAGCAGTTTATCCTCACAACACTCTAGTGATATAAACAGGGAGTAAGTTGTTTTCCCTTTATAGAAGGAAAAGGTCCATGCCAGGACAGAAAAACTAAGGGACTGTTGACAGTCCCAAAACTTGAACACATGTACCCTGAAATGAGGATGCTCTGCTCTCTGGCTCTGGCTGCATTTTTTCCTCCAAATGAAACCAGGTCTGCTGATTTTCAGAGGATTATGGAGCCCAGCCATCACCTGAGTTTGGCTTCCCTGCAGAGAGCATTAATGCTTGCTTCTAGGTTTCGAGTTCAGTTCAGTTCGTGCGTGATCATTTTTAATTCACTGTACTGACCTTAGCGAAGAGCCCATTTCTAGTCAAAATAACACTGGATTTCTTGATTAGGGAGAATAAAAAGGAAGAACTATTTTCTAGCAGAAAATAAACAATGAAATTACTACTCAAAAGAAAGTATAGGGCTTCCCTGGTGTCACAGTGGTTAAGAATCCGCCTGCCAATGCAGGGGACATGGGCTCGAGCCCTGGTCCAGGAAGATCCCCCATGCCACCGAGCAACTAAGCTCATGTGCCACAACTACTGAGCCTACGCTCTAGAGTCCACGAGCCACAACTACTGGGCCTGCGTGCCACAACTACTGAAGCTTGCGTGCCTAGAGCCTGTGCTCCACAACAAGAGAAGCCACCGCAATGAGAAGCCTACACACTGCAACGAAGAGTAGCCCCCGCTTACTGCAACTAGAGAAAGCCCGTGCACAGCAATAAAGACTCAACACAGCCAAAGATAAATAAAATAAACTAAATTTATTTTAAAAAAAAGAAAGTATAGGCAAGATAGTAGTAAGAAAAAGGAGAAACAGCTCCCATTTATTGAACACTCATAATGTGCCAGTCACTTTTCTGAGCACTTGACATGCATTAACTTATTTTTATAACAATGCTTATTATGTCCCTTTTATGGATGAGAAAACTGAAGCACAGAAAGGATAATAACTTGCCCAGGATGACACAGCTCAGTGTCACAGTAAGTAGAACAGGGATTTAAACCCAGATAGAGAATCCACACTCTGAATAAACTGTTTACAAAATGAAGTATAATTCAAGGGCTTCCCTGCTGGTGCAGTGGTTAAGAATCCGCCTGCCAATGCAGGGGACACAGGTTCGAGCCCTGATCCGGGAAGATCCCACATGCCGAGGAGCAACTAAGCCCGTGCGCCACAACTACTGAGCCCGCGCTGAGCCCACAAGCCACAACTACAGAGCCCGTGCCCCTAGAGCCCGTGCTCCGCAACAAGAGATGCCACCGCAATGAGGAGCCCGCACACCGCAACGAAGAGTAGCCCCCACTCGCCACAACTAGAGAAAGCCCGCACGTAGCAACAAAGACCCAATGCAGCCAAAAATAAATAAATAAAATTTTTTTAAAAAATGAAGTATAATTCAAAACCTAATAAATGACGGTGCCACTAATGGCTGCTAAGGAAAGTCTGGCCACAGCTCGCCATGCCCTCTCCACACACCAACATGGTCCCTCTGATGGCAAGAGCAGAATAGACGAGACAGGAGATGAGGCTGACGCAGAAGGGCGAGGCTCTATTTCTATGGAAAATTACATATTAACATGTTTACCAAAACCAAGCTGAAAAAAACCTCTAAGGGTGAATTTCAAGAAGAGAGTCAGCCATGTTCAAATTATTTTATGTAAAGAAAACAAGCAATGGTCACTGAATTTTAGAACATCTACACTGAAAGTCACAAATATTTGCAGAATACAGAAATCTGACATCAATAAACTTTGAACCATCGTTGGAGTGGTAAAAGCTCTTTTAGGAAGAGAAGCATTTTCCCCCTCCCCAACCCTGTTTTTTCCATTTCTCCCATTAGACCTTTGCATTTATAATAATGATGATGGTGGTGGTGGTGGTGGTGGTGATGGTGGTGATGGCTTTACATTTACTGAGTTTCTACTTTGTGTCCAGAAATGTGATAAGAGTTTTACATTCAATCACATGAATTATCATGTGATATTCATGACAGCCTTACAAAGTTAGTATTACTCTTTTCTCCATTTTCCATATGAAGAAACTGAGACTCAGAAAGGTGAAGTAACTTGTGCAAGGTCACGCATCCAGGACATAAATTCACTTTCATTTGCTCTAAAAGCCCACAATATTAATCGTGTATGCCCAGCAGATAAGCGTGGCCACCTGACTGTCCCATCGTTATGTAGAAACAAAGGCCACAGTGAGTGCTGCACATTCCAGCTGAGGTCCACCACCTCCAAATCCTGGACAGAAATGAACGTACAGGGCAGATGGCTCAAGAGAGCCACATTGGCCAAAGATGGGCCAGAAACCTAAGTGTGCTTTAGCTGCTCTCTTTACTAGAAACAGGTACAATCTCTCAGAAGTAAACAAAATATTTATAAACATGGTATAACTAGAAAAACATCCCAAAGACAGACCAGTAAGTTTAGTTCTCAGGACATTTGTTAGTACAAAGTTCATCATAGTTCTGAAGGAAAGAATGGAATGCTTCAAGACTGAACTAAAGTACATGAAGCGCGAGGAGAGAAACAAAGACTCCTATTTTAAGTTTTAATCTAAAAAGTATTTGCATTTGAATAAATTGTTTACAGCTGTGCATTATCTCATTCGATAGATACGAAATGATGTGACTAGGTCAAATAAGAACCACCACTATGGAAGTTTTTAAAATATTTACTGAGGTAATAGGAAAAATGCTTTTATGTTGGATACATCATTATTAAGTAACATATTTTGTTAGAAATTTCAATTAGTAGTTAAGCACAGTAAGTCTTTATGTGGATAAAAAAAAATGTTCTATTACAACCAATTACTACCGGGAATGATAAATATGAGAAAAAAAAAATACCTTCTCTCTTAGCACACCTCTCCCTATGCCCTCACACATAGACTGCCCTGAACCACCTGTTCAGGAAGTACTTCTCAGAAAGTACCATATTCTTCCAAGTGTTGGCGATGCTCATAATGCACCTCTGCCTGGAACTTGTTGCTCCTCCCTTTTTCTGTCTGACTAAAGTGCTTCAGTCATCCTCCTCCAGGAAGCCTCCCTAGATCCCCTCCTCTATGCTAACAACTATCATAGCACTTATCCCACTGTTTACTTTTTGGGCTCCTCAAGACACTAAAAAGTCTTTGATGACAGAGACCACTCTCATTGTTTTTGATATCCCAGCACTTAGTTAATAAAATATTTGCTAAATGAATAAAAGTGTGTTCCAAATTAAGACTTTTTTTAGAAACAAAGGAAAAATATTCCTACAATGCAAATCTTCCACAATATTATTCTCATTGTTCATAAAGGTGTGTTTTAAAAACACATACAGAAGGATATACTGGATATTGCCAACTGTCCTTCATTAAAAATATTTCACACACCTGTACTCCATAAAAATACTGTTACATCCAATTGATTATTGTTCAACGAATCCATCAGTTCAGATAGTATAATTGAATAATTATGCATAAAGGATAAAATCATCACAAAATCATGGCAAAGAATTTAAAAGCACAATGGCATTTACACTTTGAATAACTAGGTTCTGCCTGGTTCTGCCACTGATTCCAATGGGGACAAGCCATTCACCCTTTGGTCTCAGATTCTCCACGCATAAAATGGGGGTAACCATTCCTCCCACTTCTTCCTCCATCGGATCCTGTGAGGACAATGGAGATATAACAACTGCAAGAGTGGGATTCTTCACAATTCAGGCACCACTATCAAGTCTTACAGAATCCCCAGGTGGAGCTCCGATCATCGTTCGTTATGGTAATAACCCTTCACAACCCTTGCTCTCGTTAGCAAGTTGATAGTATAGACTCTGGTGTAAAGTCTTTGCCAGTCAAAATAAAGGCCACATGGGTGGGCACAAGTTCCTCTCGCAGGAGCTTGGTCTGAGCCAGAAGCCGCGAGGAACCCGGTCACACGCAGCGGCCACCACATCCCCCCCTTGGAGCCCGTTACGCTCCTGCCGGGGGAAACGACCCTGGGCCTTTCCCCTTCTCCGAGAGGGGTCGAGCGGGCTGACGGTGGAGAGGACTCCAGGGTCGGCGCAGCAGGAGTAGAAAGGGAGCAGGAGGAGGTGAGACTGTTGTGGGGAGGGGGGAGCTCGGCGAGGGGCTTACCTGGCCTCGCCGAGGGACGCCGGGAGCGGATGCGGAATGAACACCCCACAGTCAGACCGCGGAGGCTGCTGTTTCTTCTTGGAGCGCCAGATATGGAAAGAGGCGTGCTTCTTGGGGGTCCTGGACGGACTGGACTCCCCGTGGTCGCCCTGAGGTGGCAGCGACAGTGGCATCTTCTCGTCTGCTTCCTCCTCCGGCTGCTCGGATGCTGCCGTCTCCGCCGCCTGGCCCTTGTGGAAGAACGCACCTGGGCGCCAAGCTGGCCCGCCTTTCCCAGCGCGCCGTCCGACCCCGCCCCCTGGTCGCGGGACCGCAGCACAGCGCGCCCCCCCACCCGACCGCGGCGCGGAAGGCACGGGGCGGGAGCCCAGGTGAGGTGCGCGCGCCGGAGTCCCAAGGTAGGGAGGACACGCCCCCGGCACGGGCCTAGAGGAGCGCGGGGGCCGCGGGACAGCGACACCTACTGGACATCCTGGGAACCGCGTCTCCTGACGCTGCATCCTCTACCCTGTAGTGGGAGCAAGAGTCGGGTCGGGTTTTGACACCACCTCTGACGCATGTGCCATCGGTCGTCTGAGGAGTTGCTGGTCACTCTTGGCCTTCGCAAGGCTGGCACGAAGAATGCTTAGCCACGAGCCCCGCCTGAAAGAAGGATGGGGAGAGGCGCATCCCGTGGCCGGGCTGCTCGGCAATTAGAACTAATGTACTCTGGCCTTTAGGTGTCTTGAGCAATGTCATGTGAGGTGTGGCTTCTGTTCCTGTTTGTAATCACAGGTGCCAACTCCTCTCCTCTCCCTTCAAGAGTCTGAAAAATTTATTTGTACTTGCACCTCATAAAGCACAAAAGGATAAAAAACTGAAGGGAATGAGGTATATTCCCCAGTTCCCAAGGGCTTAATAGATCCCTCATTGTGAATTAATGCCAGTCCCACAGGCCTCTCTGACATCTGCTTTACTGTTAATGATTTCCTTTTTTAACCACACAATCCTGGTTAAGTAGCAAAGGGGACTAATATTTAAGCAAAAGAAGTCCATGAGCAATTCACTTTGGGCATTATTGGAGTATAAAGTGCTGAAGAACCAAGTACTACTTTAAAATTCAATGCAGTACAAGTCCCTCTTACACTGTAATACTTTCTTCTTTCTTTGCTCTTTGAAGACCCAACTTATTCATTCATTCATTCCAGGACATTCATTTTTATTTAATTATTTTTATATTTACATTTTTATCAATGTAATCCTACATATAGTAAAAAAAAGCACAAACCATTAAGTATATAACTCAAATATTTACATATTTATGTGGTTGGGGGTATAAAATGTTTTTAAAAAGGACAGTTGACATTGCCTTAGAAAATCCTTCTGTATGTGGATTTTAAATATACCATTATAAAAATATAGAATATTTCCCAAACCACCTTAGTCCCTCTCCTGTCCCCTTCTACTGCCTTACCCCTCCCTTTTGTAAAAGTTTACCATTATTTCAATTTATATCACCAGAGATTAATTTTGACTCTTCTGGAACTTCACTGAAGTGGAATCACAAGATGTACCTCTTTGTCTCTGGTTTCTTTTGCTCAATATTTGTCTATGAGAATCATCCATATTGCTTCACATAGCAGTTTTTCATTTAAAAAAATTATTGTGTACTCTCCCATGATATAAATATACCACAATTCACTTGTCTATTCTACTGTGGATGGACATTTAGGTGTTTCCAGATTGGGGCTATTATGAATAAAGCTGGTGTGAACCTGTTTCACTATAAGCATCCATTTCTTTTGGATATGTACCCAGGAGCTCAGCCTCTGGGTAACACGGTGGGCATATGTTCAGCTTCAATCGATTTTGCCAAAACTTTTTCCAAAATGGTTGTATCAATTTATTCTCCTTTCAGCAATGTTTAAAACTTCCAGTTTTTCTATATTTTTATCAACACTTGATATCAATTTTTTAAATTTCAGCCATTTTGATGGAAGTGTAATGTTATCTCACTGTAGTCTTAATTTATATTTCCTCAAGAAACATTTATTGAGTTTACTGAGTACTAATTATGTGCCAGGCCTTGACTTGGGAGGGGAGGGTGGTTGGTGACTGACAGACACATAGATGATATACGTCAAAGGGTAAGAGAATTAGTAGAGGTACGTACCAGGCTTTATGGGAGTTTGGAAACATTATTAACCCAGCCTGGGAGTTTGGGAGGGAGGAAGAGGAGTGGTCAGTAAAGGTTTATTATAAAAGTAGCCCTTGAGTTGAATCTTATTTATTTATTTATTTATTTATTTGTGGCTGTGTTGGCTCTTTGTTGCTGCGCACGGGCTTTCTCTAGATGCAGCGAGCGGGGGTTGCTCTTCGTTGCGGTGCATGGGCTTCTCATCGCGGTGGCTTCCCTTGCTGCAGAGCATAGGCGCGTGGGCTTCAGTAGTTGTGGTTCGTGGGCTCTAGAGTGCAGGCTCAGTAGTTGTGGTTCACGGGCTTAGTTGCTCCGCGGCATGTGGGATCTTTCCGGACCAGGGCTCGAACCTGTGTCCCCTGCATTGGCAGGTAGATTCTTAACCACTGTGCCACTAGGGAAGCCCCTTGAGTTGAATCTTAAAGGGCAAAGGGATCAGCAAGAAAAAAGGAAGAGAAGGGAAGAGGGAAAGAGGGAAAAGAGAAGTTAAAGGGAAAAAAGAGGACATCTTCTCAAGCACACTTGCTCAAATATTACAAGTTCAGTAATTCATTCTTTCATTCCTGACTCCTCCAAGCAGATTCTTCATGCTATTCCCTTCTACCATCAAGGAATCTGGAACATATTTCAGTTATCACACTGTCCATATCGCACGGACATGATTTGTTTACATATGTGTCTCCTATTAGCTGAGAGAAACGTAAGAACATTTCTCATTTATTTTTACATTTTCAAAATGTAAATATCCATTCATTGAAATAATTAATCAAATGAATTGGTATTTAAACTAACTGGATACCTAGAATGTTTCAGGCACAGATCTTGTAGACTGTTTAGTTTGTAAGAGCAAAAATCACATGGGTCTTTTTTACTATTATATCCCCAGTGACTAGCACGGTGCATGGCACAGAGTTGGCACCCAATATAGATTTTTTATCTGAGTGATAAGAAATTAGAACTACGTATAGGAGGCCTAAAATACAGTACTTGTGATTAATCTAGTGAGGGAAATAGACACTTAAATACAACTTGATAAAATACAACTTGTACCATAAAACTTGATATGTTCTAACCAAAGTGTTTCACTGTTTTCCAGTCATTGCAAAAGTAGACAAACTTAGGCTTGTTTAAGCAATAAATTAACTTATCATGGCATGTGAGATGGCTCACAGACTATCCCACAAAGCTAGAGAGCCAGACTCTGAAGCCCAAACATGCCCAGCCACTCCTGAGAGCTGGTCTAGCAACCACCACACTTATCACCTCTCCACAGTAGGGGCTACACACAGGCAGCTCTGCTACTGCCATTCCAAGAATCAAAGACTTGTTCTGATCACTCTTGACCGAAGATCAGCCGCACACCTTGCCCCCTTACACACTAATGCTCACTTCTAAAAAAAAGTTCCGTTCAGGTACATCTGATTGAGGGAGCTCAGATCCTTTCATGGCTTCTTAGCTGCAAGGGAAATTTGAGTTTTCTGGGTTCTACGTCAGAGAGATGGAATTCATGTGGCTAAAAATTTGCCAAACATAACACCGATACTCAAAAGAACCTAGGCAGCCAAAAGCACACAAGATGGTCACTGCCGAAGGAAAGGGCAAAAGGCTATGAGAACAAAGAACAAGTGACTAACTCTGGATGGCTCAGGGAAGTCATCAGCAGGGAGGTGACAGGTTGATGAGCTGTGCTGATGAATAAGAATTTATCAGATGGAGAAGAGAGGGCTGGCAATCCAGAAAGGGTAAACAACATGGGCCAAAGCCCAGCATTGTGCAAGGGCATGTGTTGGTGGGGAATAGTGAGAAGTTCAGTGAGGTTGGATAAAAGGGGATGGGGTGGGGCAGGATGGCAGGAGATGATGCTGGTACAATCAGGTGGGGCCAGATTGCTAAGCACTTGGTGAGCCATGCTTTCAAGGAATTGGGACTTAGCTTTGTAGGCAATAGGGACCCAGCTTACTTTTTTTTTTTCTCTTTTTTGCGGTACGCAGGCCTCTCACTGTTGTGGCCTCTCCTGTTGCGGAGCACAGGCTCTGGACGCGTAGGCTCAGCGGCCATGGCTCACGGGCCCAGCCACTCCGCGGCATGTGGGATCTTCCTGGACCGGGGCACGGACCCATGTCCCCTGCATCGGCAGGCGGACTCTCAACCACTGCGCCACCAGGGAAGCCCAGCTTACATTTTTAAATAGAGTGACATGAACAAACTTGGGTCTTACAATGTCCCTGAATGGAATGGAGTAGCGAAAAACTAGACAGGTGAAAATATTTGAGGAAGACCAGTTAAGAGGTTGCTGCAAGAGGTCAGGGGAGAGGTGATGAGAGTCCACACCAAGGTGATGGGGTGGAAATGGACTGAAGGGGATGAATACAAAATCATGTAGGAGATGGATTCACCAGGAATTGTAGTAAATAAAGAAGAAGTAATCAAGAATGACAATGAGGTTAGATTTCTAGCTTAGGTAAATGGATGAAGGTGAAACCATTAACTAAAAACAGGAAAGCAGGAGAAAGATCAGGGTCTCTGGGCATGAAAATAAATTTGGTTTTGAACGTATTGAGGCTGAAGTGCTTGGAGGCAATATAGGCACAGATGTCTAAGAATTCATTGAGACATATGGTTATGGAGGCCACAGGTCAGGGCTACATACGTAGACTTGGACTTCATCACTGAATAGGTGGAAGCTGATGCCATGAAATCAGATGAAATTACCTAGGGCAAATGTGTAGAATAAGGATAAAGGAGGAGCAAGGACAAAACCCTGAGTAACACTGACATTTAAGTGCTTTGCAGGTCAGGGGGAGCCTACACACAACAGAGGCCAGACAGTGCAGTTAAAGAGGTAGGAGGTTGTCTGGGGCAGAGTGCATCCCTTTGGCAATGTCATGTGATGCCTATCTTCAAGATTTTATAGATAGATAGAAGCTGGGTCCTCTATCTTATTATGCCCTTTGCACTCTTCTCCCTCTATCCAGCAATCTCAGGTGCATTTAACATCTCTTCTTATTCTCCAACAGAGAATGAGGTCAAGAGGCCAGCTCTCTCTAACCTACACTGATTTTTTTTTTCTTTCTTTAGCCTTCTCTTATATTTTCTATCTGAATTTAAGTTGACATTGAGGTAAACTGTAAAAATGCCCATAATTCTCCACTCTTCCCATAAAGAAGTAGAACCCATTTACTCACTCCTTAAATCTAGGTGAGTTATGTGACTTATTTTGGCAAATGAAACATTAGCACATGTGATGCAAGCAGTACTTGAAAAGAACTTGCACTTTGGGGCTTAGTTCCTTGCTTCTCTTGGAATCTTGCTGCTCTATGAACATACCTAAACTAGCCTACAGGATTATGAGAGATGTGTGGCTAAGTCACCCCTACTACCCCCAACCAACAGACAGCAAACCATCAGAAATATGAGTGAGATTATCTGGGACAAGCCAGTACCCAGTCAAGCCACCAACTGATCCCTGACACATGACTGGAGATCAGCTAAGCCTGTCCCAGACCAGGGCTGCCCAGCAGATTCATGAGCCAAATAAATAGTGCAGTTTTAAGCCACTAGTTTTTTGTCTAAAAACATTTGCTTAAAAAAAAGCAGTGACCTGGCACAAGGTCAATAAACAGCCAACTCAGTTGTGAGCACCTTTTGTATCTTAACCTCAGAGATGTGCAATGAATGTAGGCAATGGAAAAATCCTGAACTACCACATAAAGATTCAATTATGTCCAAACTACTTGGTAAGAAAATGCATCTGTTTCTATGAGACAATATATTCTAAATTTTAAACAACTGACTTACAAAATGCAGCTAATTTGTAATTTGGAGACTTCAAAAATGTGACTTGATCTTCCTACTTGAACAGACCAATACTCTAGTACCTGTATCAGTTTTCTATTGTCTTTTGCTGCATAACAAACCACCCCCAAATTTAGTAGTTAAATTGAACACTGTCTTTCTAATATACTACAAATACAAAATGTTTATTATATTAAGGCTACTTTGAGGATTCCCTGTTCCATCTATTCAAATTATTTTTAAGTAGATTTTTAATTTATCTAATTCAGCAAAACACTCTGTAACTGATTTAGGCTAAGATGCATCATGTTAGAACTCTAAATAAAACCATAATGCAGGTGATGGTTTTATCTGTGAGATTCAGTGGTAAGCTACCTGAGGACAGGAACTGTCTGGGTCTGACGTGTCAGGCAGCGACAAACCCCCAAATTTTATCCTAGGATATTCCTAGATTCAAGTGGCTAATAGAGTCCTCAGTTGTGAAGTAAAGTTAAAACTCACAACTACTAAAATATTTACTACCATATCAACGAACCAAAAATTTACTTGCTTTTAATCTTATGCAATAGAGTATATACCTCTAGTTTGACATAAAATTTATCTTGTAATTCATTTACCCTATTCTTAGTATTTTTGAAAGGTTCATTTTAATTTCCTCTTGTTGTTACAGCTCTATGGCCATTGTGTAACAAAATGGGAAATACAAAGCTGCGCAAGTGGAATACCACAAAGTAGTAACGGCAGGGTGGCATACTTAAATCTTGTGATTTAGAGTCAGACTGACCTTGGCTGGAGTCCAAGCTCTGCCACTTACTAATTATGTAGCTCTGAATAAATTACTCAACTGCTCTTAGCCTCAGTTTTTCTTCTCCAAAAAAAATGGGAAAGGGGCTTCCCTGGTGGTGCAGTGGTTAAGAGTCTGGCTGCCAGTGCAGGGGACATGGGTTCGAGCCCTGGTCTGGGAAGATCCCACATGCTGCAGAGCAGCTAAACCCATGTGCCACAACTACTGAGCCTGAGCTCTAGGGCCCACGAGCCACAACTACTGAGCCCACGTGACACAACTACTGAAGCCCGCACACCTAGAGCCCATTCTCCGCAACAAGAGAAGCCACCGCAATGAGAAGCCCACACACTACAACGAACAGTAGCACCTGCTCACTGCAACTAGAGAGAGCCCACGCAGCAACAAAGACCCAATGCAGCCAAAAATAAATAGATAAAATAAACAAATTTATTTTAAAAAATGAGAAAAATATACTAAAGTAGGAAGAGTAAGTGACGTGTGTTAAAAGGGAACATAAGAGGATTTGGGGGTGATGGAAATATTCATATTCTATATCATGATTGTAATGGTAGTTAGTTACATGACTAAAGCATTTGTCAAAATTCATGGAACTGTACACCAAAAGGTATGAATTTTACTGAATGTCAAGTATACCTCAGTAAAACTTATCTTTAAAAATATAATAAAAATTTTCAATGCATGTGAAGTAGTTAGCACAGTGTTTGACACTTAGTAAGTGCATAATAAATGATAGTTTAATATATGAAAATTATGAAAAATTAATTTTTCCATTGTCACAGCAATGATTCTCCCCATAGTTAATAAATTCCTACATCTCGGTGTACTGAATTGGAGATCAAATTCAGCATTCCCTGTATACCTCTTCTGCTCCTTAAATGTTATTAAATATCAAAGGAAAGTGAAAAGGGAATAGTCAAAGCATACTTCCAGCTATGGTGCTGAATATTTTCACTTTACAAAGGTCTGTTAAACTCCCATTGAGGGCCCACTCTATGGGATGCAGAGAGATATGAAGACAATACAGGCATTCTGCCAACTTAAACACTTTATATATTCATTCATTCCAAAAATATTTCTTGAAAACCTACTATGCACCAAGCACTTGCACCTGGAAATACATTTGGGGCTGGAGGAAACACTCACTATCCTTGTGAAACAGTCTTGTGGGAGAAGTGGACTTTAACCCAGGAATTACCCAAATACATATTAAATGTCTCAAAAATAGATACAAATGGATAGCTGGCTTGGAAACATTACACAAAGAATAGCTGACCTGAAATTCAGCAGAGATGAGAGCAAACCGAGAGTTTTCTTTTTGTGGTGCAAGGAATATGGCAGATAAGAAGGCGAAAGATATAATCCTAGTGGTAGAGAACTTCCTTCTGGGAGGGATTCTCAATTTTGAATTCAAAACATGTGGCCTATGGACAGTTGGGGATATTTGAATACGGATTTATGTTAGATGATGGTATTGTATCAATGCTGGATTTTCTGAGTGTAGTAGTTATACTGTGGTTATGTAGGAGATTATTCTTGTGCCTAGGAGACATGTTGAAGTGTACCTAGATGTTTGCTTATAGTCGCAAAATATAGTTGTTCTCCTACCTACATTTAATCAAACTGCTGTGGCATCTGGTGATGCTAATATTACAAACATAGTTGTCATTAACCAACTTTGGGTCCTAGGAGATGCACGGTAAAAATTCTCCCCTTTATTTGTGTATTATTAGTATTACTGCTTGAGCAAACTTAATGCCTAGAGAGGGCTTCCCTGGTGGTGCAGTGGTTGGGAGTCTGCCTGCCAATGCAGGGGACACGGGTTCGGGCCCTGGTCCAGGAGGATCCCACATGCCGCGGAGCAACGAGGTCCATGCGCCACAGCTACCGAGCCTGTGCTCTAGAGCTGCGAGCCACAAATGCTGAGCCCGCATGCCACAACTACTGAAGCCTGTGCGCCTAGAGCCCGGGCTCTGCAACAAGAGAAGCCACTGCAACAGGAGGCCCGCACACTGCAACAAGGAGTAGCCCCCGCTCGCTGTAACTAGAGAGGGCCCGCGTGCAGCAACGAACACCCAAAGCAACCAAAAATAAATAAATTTTTTTAAAGAAAGATGCCTAAAGAGAGTGGTCCATGGGTTAATTATAGACAATCCTCACTATACAGTTTCAGCCTGTATACACGGTTTAAGATTTCTCAATATGTGGCACAGAAACAGACATACAGATCAATGGAACAGAATAGAGTGCCCAGAAGTAAACCAACACACCTATGCACAACTAATCTTTGACAAAGGAGGCAAGAATATACAATGGAGAAAAGACAATCTCTTCAGCAAGTTGTGTTGGGAAAGTTGGACAGCCACATGTAAATCAATGAAGTTAGAACACACCCTCACACCATACACAAAAATAAACTCATAATGGCTTAAAGACTTAAATATAAGACAAGACACCATAAAACTCCTAGAAGAGAACATAGGCAAAACATTGTATGACATAAATCATACAAATGTTTTCTTAGGTCAGTCTCCCAAGGCAATAGAAATAAAAACCAAAATAAACAAATGGGACCTAATCAAGCTTATAAGCTTTTGCACAGCAAAGGCAACCAAAAACAAAATGAAAAGACAACCTACGGACTAGGAGAAAATATTTGCCAATGATGAGACCTATAAGGGCTTAATTTCCAAAATATACAAACAGCACGTACAATTCAATAAGAATAAAACAAACAACCTAATTGAAAAATGGGCAGAAGACCTAAATAGCTATTTCTCCAAAAAAGACATACAGATGGCCAATTATGCACATGAAAAGATGCTCATCATTGCTAATTATTAGAGAAATGCAAATTAAAACTACAATGAGGTATCACCTCACACCAGTCAGAATGGCCGTCATTAAAAAATCTCCAAATAATAAATGCTGGAGAGGGTGTGGAGAAAAGGGAACCCTCTTACACTGTTGGTGGGAATGTAAATAGGTACAGCCACTGTGGAAAACAGTATGGATGTGCCTCAAAAAACTAAAAATACAGTTGCCATATGATCCAGCAATTCCACTCCTGGGTATATACCCAGACAAAACTATAATTTGAAAACATACACGCACCCCTATGTTCACAGCAGCACTATTTACAATAGCCAAGACATGGAAGCAACCTAAGTGTCCATCGACAGATGAATGGATAAAGATGATGTGGCACATATATACAATGGAATATTACTCAGCCATAAAAGGAAACGAAATTGAGTTATTTGTAGTGAGGTAGATGGACCTAGAGACTGTCATATAGAGTGAAGTAAGTCAGCAAGAGAAAAACAAATACCATATGCTAACACATATATATGGAATCTAAAAATAAAAATAATAATAATGGTTCTGAAGAACGTAGGGGCAAGACAGGAATAAAGACGCAGACATAGAGAATGGACTTGAGGACATGGGGAGGGGGAAGGTAAGCTGGGACGAAGTGAGAGAGTGGCATGGACATATATACAGTACCAAATGTAAAATAGATAGCTAGTGGGAAGCAGCTGCATAGCACATGGAGATCAGCTCCATGCTTTGTGTCCACCTAGAGGGGTGGGATAGGGAGGGTGGGAGGGAGACGCAAGAGGGAGGAGATATGGGGATGTATGTATATGTATAGCTGATTCATTTTGTTATACAGCAGAAACTAACACACCACTGTAAAGCAATTATACTCCAATAAAGATGTTTAAAAAAAAAAGTCCATTGACAGATGAATGGATAAAGAAGGTATGATATATACATATACAATGGAATATTACTCAGCCATGAAAAAGAATGAAATAATGCCATTTGCAGCAACATGGATGGACCTAGAGATTATAATACTAAGCAAAGTAAGTCAGAAAGAGAAAGACAAATACTATATGATATTACTTATATTTGGAATCTAAAATACAACACAAGTGAACCTATCTATGAAAGAGAAACAGACTCAAAGACATAGAGAACAAACTTGTGGTTGCCAAGGGGAAGGGAGGGGAGGGGAGGGAAGGATTGGGAGTTTGGGATTAGCAGATGCAAACTATTATATATAGGATGGATAAACAACATGGTCCTACTGTATAGCCCAGGGAACCATATTCAATATCCTGTGATAAACCATGATGGAAAAGAATATATATATATATATATGTATGTATCACTGAGTCACTTTGCTGTACAGCAGAAATTAACAAACATTGTAAATCAACTATACTTCAATACAACTTTAAAAATTTCTCAATATGGAGATTTAGTATATTACAATGATCCTATGTCATGTTTATTTCAGTACATTTAATGGCTACAAATTTATTCTTCAAGGACATTTTTTAAAAACACAACGAAGAGGGCTTCCCTGGTGGCGCAGTGGTTGAGAGTCCGCCTGCCGATGCAGGGGACACGGGTTCGTGCCTCAGTCTGTGAAGATCTCACATGCCTGCGGAGCGGCTGGGCCCGTGAGCCATGGCTGCTGAGCCTGCGCGTCCGGAGCCTGTGCTCCGCAATGGGAGAGGCCACAGCAGTGAGAGGCCCGCGTACCACACACACACAAAAACACACACAGACACAACCAAGAGTTATCTAAAGCCAAATATGATGAATAAAATGAACAATCCAAATATGTATTTTTTTTCCAGTGGGAGGGGTAACAGAAATTAGCCGTATTTATAAAGTGAATTGTTTTTCTTGTATGTTTCTTAAATTGGCTTTAAAGGCAATTGCAAAAGAGTTTGCTGATGATTTTGAAACCATGCACCTCCGATTGGGACTTGAACCCACACAGCTGGGACTCGAACCCGAGCCAAAACCCACAGTATTCCAACTGAGATCACACACCTGGTTTCAGGACTTAACGAAGGTCAGGTTCTTGATGTTTCATTGCAGAAAGAATTCAGTGAGAGACAAAGTGTTAGGTAAGAAGTGAATTTATTTAGAGAGAAACACACTCCACAGACAGAGTGTGGGCCATCTCAGAAGGTGAGAAAGGCCCCAGGGTATAGCCTTGTCAGTTTTTATAGGAGTGGAGAGATATAAAGATATATAAATAAGATATAAAGATATATAAATTTCATAGGCTAAAGAGTGGGAGGAGTACTCCAGCTATTTTAGGAAGGGGAGGGGATTTCTAGGAATTGGGCCACTGCTCACTTTTTGATCCTTATGGAACTGTCATGGCGCCTGTGGGTGTGTCATTCAGCTTGCTGATGTGGGCGTATACTGAGGCTCAAGGTCTAGTGGAAGTCGACTTGTCCACCACTTTGGACCTATTTGGTTCTAATCAGTTTATGTCATGTCCTCGGGCTATGTCATTCTTTCAAAGGCTGTGCCCTGCCTCCTTCCCTCCTGTTTCATTTTGAGTAATTACATTATTGTTCAACAAGTGTGTAGCCTTCTGGAATTTCAACTTTGAGGAACAACATAATTTATATTTCATTATGTTTTTTTTAAAAGTCACCTAACTTTATAGTTGTACCTTTAAGCAGATGGCTTTAATTCAAGTAATTCATTTTAGCTATAAAAAGAATTTAGTGGTAATTGGAAATTAACACTGGAATTTTTTTAAGAGCTTGAAAATATTTTACTTTTATTGAAGTATAGTTGATTTACAATATCATATCAGTTTCAGGTGTACAGTATAGTGATTCAGATTTTTTTTTTGCAGATTATATTCCATTATAGGTTATTTCAAGATATTGGGCATAAATCCCTGTGTTATACAGTAAATCCTTGTTGCTTATCTGTTTTATGTATAGTAGTTTTTATCTGTTAATTCCATACTCCTAATTTGTCCCTCCTCCCCCACTTTGGTAACCATAAATTTGTTTTCTATGTCTGTGAATCTGTTTCTGTTCTGTTTATAGATTCATTTGTGTTATTTTTTAGATTCCACATATAAGTGATATCATAGAGTATTTATCTTTCTCTGACTTATTTCAGTAAGCATAATATTCTCTAAGTCTATCCATGTTGCTGCAAATGGCAATATTTCATTCTTTTCATGGCTGAGTAATATTCCATTATATATCACATCTCCTCAAGCCAATTGTCTGTTGATGGGCAACATTGTAATTTTTAATAAATATATCATTCAGTCAGTAAGCATGGCTCAGGGCACTGCTAAGTGCTATGCGGGGCCCACAACATCCTTTAGGAATTTTAACATCTAGTTTAACACGTAAGACTAAATATTAAATGATAAGGGTCAAAATTTAAAAGTTGTTGCTCTAATGTGAGCCTTTAATCATTATTTTATCATTAGCTTACTAATCTAATGCATAAAAACTAATACATTTTATTTTGTCTCATTCCTTGGCTGTACCTTCATCCACCATTACTCCTCTGCTCCTAAATAACTATTCAGGACAACACCCATACCTGATTTACATTCAGATTGCTTGGAGGCAGTCTCGTCCTACAACTAAGATATGGTGATCCACATACCACCCAGGTTAAGCATTGCCCATCCATAGTAAATTGAGAACATTATATAATTCTTCCAGATGAATGAGGACTTTGCGAGAGAAGACATAATTATTATATAGAGAAACAAAAATAATATTTATTCTCATATGCAATGCATATTAAATTATATAAATTACATGTTACTGGATTTTTTCCCTCATATTTGTCTTGTTCCAGAAAAGAATTTGAGGTAGGTGAGTAAACTATAGATAATTCATGAGCAATGGGCTATGTAGGTTGATTTCCCCACTCAAAACATAGATAATTTCATACACTGTAGTGATAGCACAATAAAAGTAGCTTAAATATTTAAGCAACTAGATTCAAACACTAGTTATGGGTAATTTATACTTGGGACAATCTAGCCCATTAGTCATTACTATATTTAGCATCCAGAGCAATTCATATCAATGTGGGCTAATTATTCTGACCAAATGGATCAGTCAATTCAATTCAAACGTTAGTATAATTGATTTTCCTCCTACTGAATTGACGTTGGCTGTGATGTTTCCATTACCTGAATTACGGCATTCCAGATCAAGCCCATAGTACTAGATCTTAAGCCTCAACCCCCTCAAAAGCACCGTTTTCCAGTCAGTCACTACTTCTCCTTCCCACCCCTTCCTTTCCATCCCATGCCATTATCTTTCTTGTCACTTCTCAGTTGACTCTAGTAGCTTTTCAGATGCTCCCATTGCCACCATCGCTGGTCAAAATACCCTTCATGCCATGGTCTGAGGAAGTTTCCCAAACCACAGATCTGATCATATCACATCCTTAATTGAAACCCTTCACAACGGCTCCCCTGTGGTTACAGCAGGAGTTTTAGAACCTTCTTGACTTAATCTATTGGAAGAAATAATCACAACTCAAGGCACACATACTAGTTCAGGATGTGCATATATATGCATGATATGTATAACTGAAGCAAAAGTTTCATGAAACAAACTTACCCTTGCTTCTTGTGATGCACTCGGATCTATTCTATTCTATTCTTCTGTTCTATAAAATTCTATTTCACATAAAAAAATTATTGCAAACCACTAAATTGATCTCACAATCCACTAATAGGTCATAAGGTACAGTTTGGAAAATCCTGGTCTAGGGGATATAGTTCAAACCACTTACCCCGGTTTCCAAGCCTTTTTCTGCTATAGCCCTAGGCGACAATTCTGGCTTCATTCATTTATCCATCTAACCAGTAAGTAGCCGCCCAACGCCCACTACTGTCAGGCCCTATGTGGGGAATTAAACAGTGGGTAAAGGCTCAGTGCCGACCAGAGAAAAGAGCGCAGACCAGTAAAAAGTCTATTACCATTCCGTGATAAAAAGAAGGCAAGACTCGCCGGTCGCAGGGAAAAGGCGGAGGCGGCGGCCACCATGGCTCTGCCGGGGTTCCCAGCGCCACGTCCGCCGCACCCCCTCCCCGTCTCCCGCGCCCGCGAAGCCTGATGCGACTCCAGCCGGACCCGCTGGCTGCCCCTGTCACCGCCACCACACCCCACCCCCAGCACCGCGAGCAACCTGATGCCGGACTGCGCGCCCAGCGCCCGCACGGCTCGCACGGAGGAGGCGCTCCGGACCCTGTTCGCCAGTGGCCTCCCTGTGGACATTCAACCCAAAGAACTCTACCTGCTCTTCAGGCCGTGCAAGGGGTATGAAGCGTCCCGGATCAAGCTCACATCGAGGCAGCCTGCTGGTTTTGCGATCTTTGACGACCGGGCAGGAGCAGAAGCCTCCCAGAAGGCGTTGTATTCGCTTTGATCCTGAGAACCCGCAGGCCCTGAGGCTAGAGTGTGCCAAAGCCACCACCAAGACGGCCAAGAACAAGCTGACTGCTACGCCAAATCCCACCAACGCTCACCCCTCCCTAGGAGCACACTCAGAGCTGATGGGGGCCCCTCTGATCCCCGCATACCCAGGGTCCTGGGCCCCCTTCCCTCTGTACACCACAGAGCTGACCCCAGCCACCTCAGCTGCTGCGCTCACCTACCCCGCTGCCCCTACCGCTGCCGCCGCTGCCCTACATGCTCAGAGGATGCAGGTCAGGTGGCGCTCTCCCATTTTCAGGGTGAAGAAACTGATGTCCAGAGGTTCGCTGGTACCCTTCCTCTGATACCACCCAGCAAGGTTGGAAGTCTTGTCAGTTCTGTTACTTCTTCAGTCTTGTCACCACAGCTCGAGACCCCCGCCCCACTGGGGAGGAAGCCGCCCTGAGCTTCCACTGCCCCCAGGCAGCCTGTGCAGAGTTGCTGCTTCCCTCCAAAGCCTGAGAATTTTAAGCCTGACTCAGTGCACTGTTTCCTGTTTCCTTTCTCTCCTCTTCCTCAGCCCTGTCTTGCCCCAAAACCCCTCTTCAAGGTGCTTACAGCAGGATTCAGGGCCCTTCTCTCTGGGACACCCAGACCCAGCTCAGAGGCCTCCCTGGGACTGAGCGAGGCCTGACCTCCAGTCCAAATGTGCTTCCGTAGCTCCATCTCAAAGAAACGACACGTTTAATTTTGCATGTTTTCTGGCATGGATTAAGACACTTAAACTTGTGTATATGTGAGTGTACCATTTGTTCTCACATTGTGTCACCATAGCAACAGGTCCTGACCACGAATCGTTCATCATTCCCAGCCCCTCTGTCCACACCCCTCCCTGCACCCACCCTGCTTCAGTGAGCACCAAGCCCTGCAGCCAGTTCCGCCCAACAGGAAGGACCACCCAGCCAAGACAGAGCATTTTCCTGGTCATTTCAAATCGGGGTCCTCTGCTTCCTCCTCCTCAGATGGGCCAACAGCCGTTAAGAAAATCCTTTCTCAGGACTTCCCTGGTGGTCCAGTGGTTAAGAATCCCCCTGCCAATGCAGGGGACATGGGTTTGATCCCTGGTCCAGGAAGATCCCACATGCCGCGGAGCAACTAAGCCCATGTGCCACAACTACTGAAGCCTGCGTGTTGCAACTACTGAAGTCCCTGCCTAAAGCCCTGGCTCGGCAACAAGAGAAGCCATTGCAATAGGAAGCCCGCACACTGCAACGAAAAGTAGCCCCCACTCGCTGCAACCAGAGAAAGCCCACGTGCAGCAACGAAGACCCAAAGCAGCCAAAAAAAAAAAAAAAAAATCCTTTCTCTGCCCGTTTTGTGTACCTCTCCACATCGCACCCCACCCCTACTGTGGCCCGTCATTCTTTTCAAACTTTGAAACCAACCAAAACGTGAAAGTATTTTTGTACCTTGTGTAACAAAATACTTATGCCACATAAAGTAGAAAGAAAAAAAAGGTAAATACAGGCTGTTAAGGCAACACGTAGGAGAGATATTTGGGCCATTCTCGTGGGGAGTAGAAGGACTTCCCAGAGGAAGAGACCTCTAAACTAACACCTAACAGATAAGTAGGTGTTAACCAGGAAAAAGGAGTGGTGAGAAGTAGAGTCCCAAGCAGAAAAAATAGCTTGTATACCCCCAGAGGTGATAGAGGTCAGGATCTTTATGAAAAGTGAAAAGTGTTTCTGTGAGGCTGGAGGACAGAGCTCAGGGAATATGATAGAAGATAAGGATGGAGAGGTATTAATGACCCATGGAGGTTGTTGAAAGCCACACTTGCTCTTTTAGGCCAGGGGTTTCCAGATCTGTCCGAGGGATCCCAAGGGCTCCTTGATCTTGCCTCTGCCTGCAGAAGCAATACCAAGGCCAGGCAGGCTGGGCTCTCCTGATCCCCTTCAACCAGGATAGCAGTGACACAATATCAGCTTTGGGAATATGGATTCCCAACAGTGGGAAGTGTGGAACATAGATTAGAAGAGGGCCAAATGGACAGGTGTCCCAAACTAGGGGAGTGGCAGAAAGAGGAGTGGGAAGAATTCAGAGTCAAGAGAAAGAAAGGGCAGCACTGGTGACTAAATTCTTGAACAAGTCCTCATCTTTAAACTTGCTGTGTCTTTTTTTTTGGCTGTGTTGGGTCTTTGTTGCTGCATGCGGGCTTTCTCTAGTTGCGGTGAGCGGGGGTTATTCTTTGTTGTGGCGCGCGGGCTTCTCATTGCGGTGGCTTCTCTTGTTGCGGAGCCCAGGCTCTAGGTGCGCAGGCTTCAGTAGTGGTGGCACGTGGGCTCAGTAGTTGTGGCCCGCGGGCTCTAGAGCGCAGGCTCAGTAGTTGCGGTGCATGGGCTTAGGTGCTCTGCGGCATGTGGGATCTTCCTGGACCAGGGATCAAACCCGTGTCCCCTGCATTGGCAGGCAGATTCTTAACCACTGCACCACGAGGGAAGTCCCAAACTTGCTG
Organism: Phocoena sinus; assembly: GCF_008692025.1. Taxonomy (NCBI): domain Eukaryota; kingdom Metazoa; phylum Chordata; class Mammalia; order Artiodactyla; family Phocoenidae; genus Phocoena; species Phocoena sinus. Next base: position 52,806,917 of record NC_045774.1, read on the forward strand.
TGTCTTCTGTTCCCTTTGCCTGGAACAGCGATTCTTAACCTTACTTTTATTCTTTTTTTCACAATGAAGCTCTTAGACAGTCTGGTGAAGTCTGTGGAGCCCTTCTCAGAATAATATATTTAAATGCATAAACATACATATTATTACATAGACATACGTATTACTACAAAGAGATAATTGTATATTCCTATACAATTATCAGAATGTTAGGAAAACAAATTTGTGTTATGTAGTATGCAATAAATAATAAGGTCTCACAGTGAGTCAAATTCCTACTGTAATTTCAAAGTAGCAATATGTGTAAAATAATGTTTCAAGAATCTGAGTCAACTGCAATATGAATATATCTATGTTGAATGTATCTATGTTTCTACTGGTGACAAGTTACAAGTATTGCTAATACTACTCCAGTTTGTGACCTATATTTATAATGGAAAAAAATGCTAAATTTCAAACTGGAGGTTAGTGAAAATAAAGATGTACTCATTTTCTCATCCAAATTCTTCAAGCTCCGTAATTTGAACCGTGGACCCCCTGGTTAAGAGCCCCTGGCTTAAAAGCCCTTTCTTTCCTTGTCCACGTGTTGTATCTATTTATCCTCTAAGATTTATTTTATACGTTTCTACTGATTCTCAAAGCTAGGTTCCCATAACAGTTGTACATAGCCCTATTACAACCAATTAGGGACTATTGCAATCATCTGTTTACTTATCAGTTCTCTGCCAAACTGGAATGTGAGTTCCCTGAGGGAAGAAATTAATTTCCGATGCATCTTAGTATCCTGAGTACCTGGTACAGCCTGGCACATAAAAGCCTATTAAGTGAATGAACACACTGTTCTGTGAGAACACTAATCATTTTATAAATTGCTGGGAAAGTGTGGAGAGGGGGCAAAAAAGGATACTTTATTCATATCCGTCTTTCTGGAATACAGAAATTTCATGTTATGGTTTGATGAAAAGAATGTTAGAAAATCTGCCTAGAATAAGGCAGTGAATAAAATCAGTGCATAAATGGTGGCTAGAAATGTGTGGCAAGCAGAACATGAAAGCTTCTTGTTTAATTTTGCCCTTTGCTCTAATGGCAATATAACCGAGCTCTTCTAGGGAGAAATGGAGATCATGGGACAAGAAGCAGTCTTGGATACCTGTGAGAGGTGAAGAATTGGGCTGCCTGAAGCTTACTTCTTCACTTCAGTCTCTCAGTCATGGGAAATGGAGGTGAGTTTACTGTGAAGCTTAATTTTCAGGTCTCTTCACTTACATGGGTCCTTTCTAAGGCCACCTAATTTTGTATTTCTTTGTATGTGTGCTTTCCAAAGAGGACCTCCCAAATTGTATGAGGTTAGAATATTAGAAAAGTGTTATAGAATCATGCCCAGCACATTGTATGCTCTGTAAATGTTAACTAACTAACTAACTAGATAAGTAGTGTGTATGATGAATTGTCTAACCTCCTGACCTAGAGTATCCTACATTTGCAGAATAAAATATACTCACAGCACCCAGGCATGAACGTGACTGTTTCATCCCTGCTTTTGATCATTCTTTTTTCCTTTCCTGAAATACGTATACCTTTCCCTTCTCTCTCATTCTCTTAAATCATGACAATCCTATAAAGCCCAAGGTAATAAATGGATCCTAGGAACACAGTGATGGCTATAGAGCGTTTCAGTAGTAGTGTTTAGGAAAACATGAAAAGTAAACCATGGCATGTGTGGTGGTAGCGATACCACTAAAGGAGAAAGATAAAGGAGAAAGGTATGGACTGACTGTGCCATCAGATCTGGGAGGCGAATGGAAAAAGTAATGATTACACAATGGGCTTTTTAAAAATTCAGCAGTTATTCCACAACAGACTTTATTTTTAGGCAAACTGAATACCTGAATTTTTTTTAAAAATCAGTATTTTAAACCATCCCGCTTGTCCCTAAAATTGAGAGAGACTTTAAGAACATACCACCTCTGCGGATGACAATTCTGATACTTAATGTATGTTGGCAAATTATCCCACAGAAAGGTCCCCAAACACAAGAGTTGTTGGTAAACATACTTTTTTTTTTTTTACTTTTTAAATTATGTGTATGTTTTGGGTCTTCTTTTTTAAATTATTTATTTATTTATTTATGGCGGCGTTGGGTCTTCGTTGCTGCCCGCGGGCTTTTCTCTAGTTGCAGCGAACCAGGGCTACTCTTGGGTGCAGTGCGTGGGCTTCTCATTGCAGTGGTTTCTCTTGTTGTGGAGCATGGGCTCTAGGTGCAGTTGTGGCTCGCAGGCTCTAGAGCACAGGCTCAGTAGTAGCTGTGGCACACGGGCTTAGTTGCTCTGGGGCATGTGGGATCTTCCTGGACCAGGGATCAAACCCATGTCCCCTGCATTGGCAGGTGGTTTCTTAACCACTTGCGGCACAGAGAAGTCCTAAACCTACTTTTTAAAGTAAAAAATTAGTACTCTGTATAATTAAATGTGACTTTCATTTAAAATTTTATTTAAAAAACATTGCACCCTGAAAAGACATGAAGAAAATTTAATTGCATATTACTAAATGAAAGAAACCAATCTAAAAAGGCCTCATACTTGATCATTTCAACTATACAACATTCTCAAAAACTCAAAACTATGGAGACATAAGAGGATCAGTGGTTGCCAAGTGTTCAGAGGGGAAGGGATGAATAGACAGAGCACAGAGGGTTTTTAAGGCAATGAAACAACTCTGTATGATACTATAATGGTGAATACCTGTCATTATACATTTGACTAAACTCATGTTTAGCCTCTCTGACTAAATCAAGAGTGAACCATAATGTAAATATGGACTTCAGGTGATAAAGATGTGTCAGTGTAGGTTCATCAATTGTAATGTTGCAGGATGTGATGGTGGAAGGAGTTGCGTGTGTGTGGCGATGGCATATGGGAACTCCGGACTTTCTGCTCAATTTTGCTGTAAACCTAAAACTGCTCCAAAAATAATTAATTAAAAGTATATATTGCCCCTGCTTTTAAGTTTAGCATTTAATAACTGAGGGATATGAATTATATTTTTGAAAAAGAATCCATGGAGCTCTGTGTTTTGATACATATAACATAGAGTCTGTGCATAACATAGTAACCATTCATAAACTATGAAATGAAATGCTTTAAAAAGTGCCATTTCAGTCATGGCTTCTACTTCTGAACTTCTAAGACATTTTTTTCCTTGACCATTCTTTTCACCTTGTCTTGCGTTCTTGCTGAATCTCTGTGTGATATTGTTTCCCAGTCTATATTGTAAACAGCTCTAAGGCAGAACTGTGACTCTTATTCTTGTATTTCCCCTACAGTCCTGGGGAGAGGGCATTTCCAGCAGAAGGAACAGCATCAGCAAAGACGCAGGATGTGAGGCAGAGGTCAGAGAGAGACCAGGGAGCCAGACAAGTGATGGGTGATGAAGCTGGAAAACTGGATTAGGTTAGTCCAAGAAATTTGGGTTTTATTCTGTAGGCAGTGAGGGTTTGGCTTTTGTAAAAAACAGGGCAGTGACATAATTAGAACTGTGCTAAAGAAGATTACTCTGGCAGAAAATTGTAAAATGGGTTGGTGCAGGGGAAGGGAGGCGCAGCGCCTGATGAAGGACATAAAAACAACAGCTCCTGTTTATTGAGAGCTCACCGTTCACCAAGCACTGTGGTAAATGTTTCATGTGCCTCATCCTCCCTAACCTTCACAACGAGTCTATGAAGCAGGTGCTATCATTATTCTCATTGAACCGTGAGGAAAATGGAGAAATGGAGGCTGGGAGAAGTTACGTAAGAGTCAGGTTCTTGGGCATGTGACCTGTCGTATGCACAGCACTTGATTTAATGCTCTGCTGTCGCCATCTTCAAATTCCTTTCCTCAACAAAGAGCCCTCATTTTCATTTTGCACTGGCCCTGTGGAATTATGTAGCCAGTACTGGTTAAATAATTTTTTTTCTGGGGCCACACAGATAATAGATGTCGGATATGGGATTTAAGAGCACGTCCTCAGCTATGCTATACTGCACTAGTTTATCATCAAAGAACAAACACAGGTGAAGGAAAGGGAATGGATTTGAAGGAAATTTTGTCAGTACTGACAAGGTTTAGAAAGTGTTTGGTTTTTGTTTTTTTTCAAATTAAAATAATTTTGTTGTGAAAACTTTTTTAGGATTTCACAAAATCTCTTGAGATAACTTGAACTTTCCTATTGGGAAACAGTCTATTACATCACTGAGGGTCTACTGACTGGCCTTGCTGGTTGGGGAGCTCTGAGCTTTGGGTCAGGTTGATTGTGACACCTGGTGACAGCAACGTATTATTGCAAGGATTTATTTTGCTGTTTCAAGAATGAGGCTGTTCAGTTGGGTTTTGTTTTTTTTAAGACTTTCCCTTCAGTTTTATACTTCCCAGACGATTTTTCTTCTGCACACATTGAGAAAACAGATTGAAAAGCTGCTTGACTAGTTTTTCCCAGTTTTTAATAGGAGCTATTTATAGAAAATATTCCTATGGGAACAGCCAAATAATCTAATTCAAAGATTTTTTTAAGAATGATAGTAATTTGGGGCATCAAAAATTAAAACACAAATGTATACAAGTTATGAATGTATATATTTTTTCCAAAGAATATTTGGCATATTGTTTTGATTCACTCCTATACAATCTATGTAGGCAAGTAGATAGAGAGTACTGAGTAACTGGAATCATAGTCTTATAACACAATATTTTCAACAAAAACCCACATTTTATCTGTAGCAGTGCTGGAATTACATATGGTATTATATAGTTGACATGGTAGTCATAAGAAAACTGCTCCAAATTGTGATTTTAAAATATATATTCATGTAACGAAATTTGGGAGGTTCCTTTGTTGTTGCTTAAGAGTTACTTATTTTCACTTTACCAAGTACCTAATTATGTGAACACAAGAAATGTTTAAATGACTGAATGAAGACTTGTCACAGTGAATGAAAGGCTGTCACTGAAGCTAAAAGAGTCTATCTATCCAGCTCCTGGATTCATTTTAGAATGTCAATTAAATAGATACAAATGGGATGTCTATGATTGTTCAGCTTTGAAAGCCTCAAAATAATATTTGAATCCTCCAAATGCTCTCTCACCTCACAGGAGAGAACACTGTATAATACTTTCCCAACTTTCAAGTGTGTGTCCTTAGAATTGACTAACGGTAAAAACTTAGAACTATAAATATGATCACAATCACAGTCAAATGTGTGTTATTCAGTATAATGCATTCTGGCCTAGTTGTTTTGGTCTTTTGTTCAAAATGAATATTTACGTGCAAAGAACTGAGGTAGGCAGTGCCTTAGAAACACGAAGAGCTATAGAGGAGTGTTACGCTCCAAAGCCTTTAGCATCCAGATAGGTAATCTAAAGTCTAAATAAGTGATAGTGTGGGGACAGTGAGAAACTGGAGAGGGCATTCCCAGCCTAAAAGGGGGCAGGCTGCAGCTCCACTCCAGCACTTGGTTGCCATGTGGGAATGTGGTCCCAGGGTTGTCAGATTCCAGGATAAGTCAGAAATCCAAATTTTTGAAACCTGTTACCATTTTTTCCCCTGTTTTTAGAGTTTAAGAAACATTTTAAAGGGCAGAGTGGATATCTGTCACTCTTGGTAACTGATTGAGAGAGACGACATAATGTTAACAAATGGAAATGACGGAGAACAAATATAGAATTCCTCTTATTTCCAAAGTTTTGCTCAAGGAGCATAACCATGAGATGGGAAAGAGTACGACGACTGGACCATATCCAGAGGAGAGATATGTCATGTGAAGAATGGCTGAAAGAACTGACAGTGTTTATCCTGAGTGGGTTATGAGGCATATCTTTTCATAGCTGAAGTGCTGTCTATTAGAACAAGGGTTGGCTATTTCTATTGTAGGTTGGGGGTGGGGTAGAGGAGGGACAAGGGGAGGAAGGAAATAAACAGGGTCAATTTTTAAAGGTTACAAGAAGCTGGATTTTAGCTCAATATAATCACTTTCTACCCATTAGGGTTCTCCATAAATAGTTTCTCTGCCCCCTCCCCAAACATTTTATTAGGAAAAACTTCAAGCACAACAGCAAAGTTGAAAGAATTTTACAGTGAACACCCATATTCTCACCACCTAGATTCTACCATTAACATTTTACTGTACTTGCATTATCACATATTTATCCAACTATCCATCCCTCTAGCCATTCGTCCATCCACCTAATTTTTCCGATACATTTCAGAGTAAATTCCATTTAGTTTTGCCTACCTTTGGGAAGTGGGGGCAACTTTATCCCAAGAGCTTTTTTACAGAGGCTAATGGCTGTCTGTTGGGGACGCTATAGAGAGGATTTCTGTATTAAGTAAGTGGAGTGGACTGGACTGTGGCTTTCAATTTTTTTTGACTGTTACCCATATCAAGAAATGTATTTCACATTCCTACACAGTGTAAACCATGTACATACTAAAGTAAAAACTTCAGGAAACAATATTTACCTTTAGTATGTGTGAAGCTATTTCTATTTTTTTTTAACTTAAAAATTGCTAGTCATGACCCACTAACTTGATTTAATGACTCACCAATGAGTTGTGATTCACCACTGGAAAATCATTGGGCTAGACAACCTCCAATAAGTTTTGTTTTTTGTTTTTTTTTTGGCTGCGCTGCACGGGCCTGTGGGATCTTAGTTCCCTGACCAGGGATTGAACCCACGCCCTCAAGCAGTGAAAGCGTGGAGTCCTAACCACTGGACAGCCAGGGAATTCCTAGAAGATTCTTCCTTTAAAAAGGATCCTGTGGCTAATACTAGGATTCTCCTAGTCTTCCCACTTATCAGGAACCTATCGAGTCTCAGCACAGTGGTATTCACTTGGCATGCATAGCATTATGTTGAAAGCCATGTGTAATGAAGAGAAAAACGCTAAATGCCTGCTAAGATTTCTGGATAGACCTAATGCAAACACTTTTTAGGAGTAAATTGACTAATTGCTTGTCATTTTCACCAACAGGAAGACACAGGTACTTACAATTGGAGGGATGGCTGGGCTTCAGTATTCAAGTATTTTAGTCTTTTGTTAAATGCGGCTCTTAATCCGTTCTGTGGCTCTGACAAAGTGGAGAAGATCAAATGAGAAAATAGATATATGAAAACACTTTGAAAACCAACGTTTTATTAATTTTACTGTGTGAAGCCAGGACAGGGATGCTGCGATGAAGATCTAGTGAGGCAGTGACTCATTATTTGTAAAACTCTCTGCTCTCACGGAACTGTTATATTAACCTCACTAAACAACAATGACTATGCCAAAAGCCCAGGACTCTCGGAAGAGGGTAGAAGCGGGGAACTTGCCAGGGGTTTGACCGAACATTCACGCTCTCTGCTCTGTCCGCGCATGCTCAAGCGCGGCTCCAGCCTCCTCACGGGGTTGGGCCGAACTGGGAGAGCGGAGTGCGGGCCACGTGGGGCCCCGTGACGTCATCTCCGGGCGCCGAGGGTGACTGCACTTGCGGTGGGCTTCTAGAGCTCCGCGGCGCTGCAGGCTGTCTTCGCTGGGTACGGGAGGGCGGAAGTGCAGCAGGGTTCGACTCCGACCTCCGCGCTGGTGCCTTCTGCGGCTGCGCGGGCCAGCGGGACTCCAGTCTGGTGCACCTCTGCGGGGTTGTGTGTCTGGCGCTCTCTGCCGCCGCCCAGCCAGAGCCCGAGACCCGAGCGTCCTCACCGGTGCAGAAAGGCGGAGGAGAAGCCTGAGCTTCTGGTAGGGTATGTGTGTGTCTGTCACCCCAGTGTGAGGAAATGCCGGGAGGAAGAGGGTTGGGGAAGTGCTAGGTAGGTGTGGTAAGAAGGAGGGGGCGTGTGCGGCGAGAGGAGCGCTCCCCCGGGACGTGGTGGCGGGTGAAGGTGGTTCCTCCGGGGGATGTGGCGTTGGCAGAGCGCCGACCTCGGAGCCCTAGTGCCGGCTGGAGGGTGTAGCCTGCGCGGTCTTTCGGGGAATACGTCTATTCCTTACTAAGGTGGGAAGCTTGGGTCTCGTCGCAGGCTCTAGAGTTTAGTTCGGGACCTCCATTTTTCGTGGAATAGTTAGTTATTTAGATCATAGTTATTTTTACAGCAAGTTCGATTCTATCCGAAATCGGTGGGGTTTCTCCCCAATTTATCTTCTCAGGCGCATTCATTGTCTCATTTTAATAATAATATTTAGTGCCAACAAAGACATTTTCCCTTGGCAGAGCACTTTCACATACTTTATAGTTTGGATTATTTTCAAGTCACACCTGAACTTGGGGAACCTAGGGAAAGTGGACTGGTTCTAGATTTTTCTGAGGGATGGGGAGGCACAGCATGTTTTCAGCAAGAATCGGAACCCAGAGGCTATCAAACAGCACTGAATTTCCAAGGCCTTCCGGAGTTTACTTGATAAATTTCAGTGTTTGGGACTGTGTGTACTTGGATCTGAACGGACTTATTTTGTGTTTTCCATAAAGGGAGTTGTTGGTTGAATTTTGAATTTGAAAGTAAAGATGTTGGGCTGAGGGTAGCAGTGGAGGGAAATTTTAGAATTTTATATTGGATTTAAGTAGGTGCTTTGATCCTCAAATGTATGCTGATTAAAATTGGGGAAAGTGAACAGAATGGTACTATATGGTTAAGAGTTTTTAGAATAAGGTACAAGCTTCAAGTGCAGGTTCACTTTATTAATTTAACAGATACTAAGTGCTAGTTATGTGCCAGGCACTGAACAAAAAGTAAACAAAACAGTAAACAGTGAGGAAGACAATAAAAACCCCTGCCATCATGAAGTTCACTTTGAGGGTTGAGGGGGGAGACATTAATTTAAAAATTAATTAAAATATGTGTCAGGTAGTGAAAAGTGCCACGGAGAAAAAATAAGTAATGAAGGGGAATGGGGAGTGCTGGTAGCATGCATGGGAAATTATAGTGGTGGCCTTAGAAAAGATGACATTTGAGCAGAGACCTAATAGTGATAAAGAAGGGTGCCCGTGGATGTAGTGGAGAGGGCCATCAGAGCAACCACAAAGTCCCTGAGGCGGGAGCACATCAGCGAGTTTGGCTGGAACTGGGGGAGCAAGTTGCGGAGAAAAGTAGATAAGCAGGTCAGAGTGGGGTCGGGTCATATAGGGCCTGCTAACACCTTGTAAGACTTTAGTTTTTACTTTGAATGAGATGGTGGGGTTTTGAGTCAAGGAGTGAACTGATCTGACTTCTGTTTTAAAGGATTTTTCTGATTACTTTGTTGTCTCTCTGCAGCAAGGGCAGAAACATTGAGACCTCTGTTGGTAGGCCATTGCATTTATCTGGGTTAAAGGTCAAGGTGACTTGGATCAGTGTGGTAAGAGTGGAGGTGGTGAGAAATGGCCAGATTCTAGATTTATATCTAAGCTAGAGCCATCAAGTGTGAAGAGGGGTCATGGATGACTCCCAGATTTATGGCCTGAGAAGCTAAAGAATGGAGTTACCACTCAGTGATTTGGGGAAGATCACAGAGTAATAGGGAGAGGAGGGAGGAAGATCTGCAATCATTTTCAGTTTTGTACTTGCTGAATTTTCAAATGAAATGTCAGTATACAGTAGTATGTATGAAACTGGAGTTCAGAAGAGAAGTCTAGGCTGAAGATGTAAATGTGGGAATTGTTAATGTGTAAGTGATATTTAAAGCTCTGAGAGATCTCCAAAGGCAGGGTTCAAGGACCGTGGGGCACTTCAGCATTTGGAGATTGGAGGGAGTTATGACCTATCCCCTAGGGTGGAGGTGGGGCTGTTCCTTAAAACCCCTGTTCAGAACCAGTGATCCTCAGTAACCAGATAGAAGGAAATAGAAAGCCAGGTCATTAGCTGAGAGAGAGTGAGGAAGGAGATGTGTAAATTTGAGGAGGGGGAGTTGATTTAGGACAGTGGAAGAATAAATGGACTAGGGAAGTATGAGAATACTGGGCAATACTCAGAGCCCACTTTTGAGGTCAGTGTTCATGAATTTAAAGGGAGACCAGCCAGATGTTTACAAATTTACTAAGTAGGTATTTGATATTTTAAGTAATTTATGAGTAGTTGGGGATTTTGTCAGCAAAACAGCTTCAGGTAGTAGGTTAGCCTTTCTTGGTTTGTAGTGTAAAAGGGACTGTTAATTGTGCATTATATTGGGTTGGTCAAAAAGTTCATTCAGGTTTCTGTAACAGGTTACGGAAAAACCCAAACGAACTTTTTGGCCAACCCAATATTTTTATCATACTCACTGTGCTGTTTGCTAAGTGTTGTTGGTTGGGCACCTGCCTCTTTTCCAGGCCATGAATTAGATGCAGAGAATACAGCAGTCAAGAGGTAGTCCCTGCCCTCAGAAAGCTTACTTCTAGTAGACTGCATCATGGGTTGGGATTTCTATTCTTCCAAAACATTGCCTTCAAGTTGGATGCATGATGTTGATATTGTAGTATATGTATGAGAGGGAAAAATAGTGAAATTCGCTGAATATGAAGTGTGATTGTACAGATTTAGGAAAGAGTTTAGGTGGAAAAGTCTCTTAAGTAGCTAGTACAACTTTTGGATTTACACATTTTATTTATTTATATATTTTCCAATTGTTTAACAAAAATTCCAGAGCCTGTTATGTGCTGATTATGCTAACATCCTGGATACCAAGGTATATATGACTCAGTTTCTGCTGTCAAGGAACTGACAGGTCAGTGTGGGGAGGGGCAAGAGACAGATAAGATACACAGCTGCAATTCATTGTTATACCATATAACAATAAAGATATAATAACAGAAGTAATTAGATTATAGTTTGCTTAGTGGAAAGCTTCTCAAGGAGTTAATGTTAAGCTGACTCTTTTTTTTTTTTTTTTTAATTTATTTTTGCTGTGTTGGGTCTTCGTTTCTGTGCGAGGGCTTTCTCTAGTTGTGGCAAGCGGGGGCCACTCTTCATCGCGGTGCGCGGGCCTCTCACTATCGCGGCCTCTCTTGTTGCGGAGCACAGGCTCCAGACGCGCAGGCTCAGTAGTTGTGGCTCACGGGCCTAGTTGCTCTGCGGCATGTGGGATCCTCCCAGACCAGGGCTCGAACCCGTGTCCCCTGCATTAGCAGGCAGATTCTCAACCACTGCGCCACCAGGGAAGCCCTAAGCTGACTCTTAAAAGAGGATTAAGAGTTGGCCAAGAGAAGGGGCAAAGGGTATTCAAGCAGAGGGGCCATGGAAGCACAGGGAAACCATGTATTAAATACATTTACCATTTTTCCAGTGGTTGGTTACTAGGTGCTAAATACCCAACAACCCTGTGAAATTAGAATTATCTTCAGTTTATAGATATGAGGTTTAGAGATGTCAGGTTTGTTGTCCAAGGACATACAGCTTATATGTGGAAGTCAGGGTTGAAACCCATGTCAGTCTGATTTCAAAACCCCTTAACTACTTTACTGTATAGCCTGCTGTAAGCATTTAAATCTTCTCTGTCCTTGTTCTTTGTCCCTCAGCCAGTCTTTTTACCAACTTCTATTCATTCTTCCTTGGAAAGCCCTCCTGTCTCTCATCAATCCACTGCTACCAGTCTAGGTCCGGCACTCATTATATGCCTTAGTTGCTGAAATCGCTTCCTGGCTAGCCTCTCTCTGGCTCTGGATCCCCTTTCGTGCACTACTACCAGATAATTGTTTTTGTTTCACCATTATAAAACCTTTGTAGGGGCTTCCCTGGTGGCGCAGTGGTTGAGAGTCCGCCTACCGATGCAGGGGACACGGGTTCGTGCCCCGGTGTGGGAGGATCCCACATGCCGCGGAGCGGCTGGGCCCGTGAGCCATGGCCACTGAGCCTGCGCGTTGTAGGCTTGTTGGATGAAATTGAAAACCCACAATTTTCTATTTGGTGTACTTCATGATCCAGTTACATTTTATATTTACAAATTTGACATTAAAAGAATAATAATTGCTTTTATTTCTCAGCACATGCTGTGTCCATTACCATGTCAAATACTTTATAGACTTTTTTTTTTTCTAGAACAACCTGGTGACTTTTACAGGTAAGGAAATTTAGACTTAGTGAAGTAAAGTGACTTACCTAGGATCAGGTATGATAGTAAAACGTGTCACAGCTCAGCTCTTTCATTATCTACTACTCCTCCCAACACAAAGTTTCCTTAAAAGTTGGTACACATACTGCGCCTGCCACTTCCTGCCTTTGCTGATGCTATTTTGCCTTGCTTGGAATATTTGTCTTCTTTTTGTCTGTCCATATTCTACCCATTCTTCAAGTTCAATATCTTTTAAGATTCTTCCCTGAGCACTATAGGTTCTGTTAATATTTAACTTCTTCCCCTCCTGCATTATGAAAGCTCTCACAAAGTAATATTTAGTTATAACCGTGGACATTTTGGAATTGGAAGGGATGTTTGGCAGTAAGTATGGTATGATGGAAAAAATATGAGATTGGAAATCCTGCTGTAGTAGAGGAAAAGTAAAGGCACAGTGAGGTAACAGGGGTTCTGTCTGATTCATGCATAGAAGAAAGGCTATTTTGAGCAGTGTCCTGAATGATGTGTAAGTTGGAAGGCGAGGTGGGGAAGGCTACTTTAGGGTAAGAAACCACCGGCATGAGCAAAGCCATGCAAAGGACATGAAAGTGCATGGTATGTTTAGCAGATTTGTAAATAATACCTTCTAGGCAATGCCTGAGGTTTTAAAAAAGTTGTTATCACCACCATCATCATCATCATCTTCATCTTGTATGCCCTCAGCACCTGCCACAGAGCTGGGCATATCAAATGATCAAATATTTATTGACTCTCTATTGAATGTTATTAGCAGTGTTCAATGTATAATTTTTAGTTATTTTCCTTTACTCTCATAATTCCAGTTTACACTAAATAATGCTTTTGATTATAATAAGTTCTTAAAATCTTTGACTTTTGAACATTTTTTGAGCCATGCTCTGGTTGGTTCTATAAATTATGATGATAAATACATTTTATAGTACTGTGTTATAGGCATTGTTCTAAGTGTTCTACATGTATTAATTTAATTTTCATATCTATCTTATGTGGTCAGTGCTCTTATTCCCATTTTACAGATGAGAAAACTGAGACACAGAGAAGTTATAGGTAAAGAGTTCACTTTAGATAAGCGGTAGACTTTTGGGGCTTGAGAGAATGATGCAAGTATAATTTCACTTTGGCTGTGGTTCATTAGTTGTATATGTAATTTTGAAATGGTTACTTCCGTGATCTCTTTAAATAAATAATAGCTCCACATTTAGAATTTGTTGTACTGATTTTTGCGTTCATTCTAAAGAATGCCCATCACGGAGTTTTTTGAAGTGAATAATCTGTATGCATTCTTTTTTTCCTATAATCTTTCTTTGTTTTGGAGCAGGTTCATTTATACCTGCAAGGATCTAATACTCTTTGTTTTATTTTCAGTTTGGCTTTGGCTGGAAAAGAATTTAGCCTATATGTACTGCTTTAACCACTGGAAGAATGACAGATGACAAAGATGTGCTTCGAGATGTGTGGTTTGGACGAATTCCAACTTGCTTCACCCTCTATCAGGATGAGATAACTGAACGGGAGGCAGAACCATATTATGTAAGTATGTTGATGGTGGCAAATGGGATACCATAACTTTGTCCATTTTTGTAAATAAAGCTCTAAGAACCTAGAGGCTGGTTTTCAACATTTTATATACAATTAGTATGTGCTTATTGTGGGAAAAAATTAGGAGACAGATCTACGAAAAGAAGGAAATAAGAATTACCTCTAATCCTACTACTCAGAGGCAAAAACCACTGTTGTGTTGATGTGGGACCTTCTTGACTTTCTTTTTCTTACGCGTATATAGTATATGATAATGAATCATAAGTTATGTGTGGTTTTTTAACAGGAAGGTATTTTGAAAATGCTAGGTTCAGACTTGATTCTTTTGTATTTAGGTGGTTCAAAGCAACTATTTAAATTCCTTTTGCAAGCTGAGTGAACATATGAATGTGTGTGTGACTTCATATGTTCATGAGCTAATATAGATTATATGAAATATATTGTTTAATAACATAAATCACTGTATATAGGCTTGTAGGTTTGAGTTAGTGTATTATCTGTTCTAAAAAAAAAGAGTATCAATTATCTTCTGATTTTAGTCTGCTTTTTTTTCTTTTCTAACTGCATATATATGATCCAAACATAAGCATCTGTCAGTCAGAGATAATAGTATCTTGCCTTTTTACTGAATAGTCCCTAGTAGGCAAAGACATTCTCAATTGTTATTTTAGGTTTTTTCTTTTCATCTCAGGTACACATAATATTGTTTACTCAGGAGGATCTGGAGACGTGGAAATGTATCTGTGGTTCTGGATTATTTCTTGTTTCGCTTTTTTAAAAAATTAATTAATTTTTTGGGCTGCATTGGGTCTTCGTTGCTGCGCGCAGGCTTTCTCTAGTTGCGGTGAGCGGGGGCTTCTCTTCATTGCGGCGCACTGGCTTCTCATTGCAGTGGCTTCTCTTGTAGCGGAGCACGGGCTCTAAGTGCGAGGGCTTCAGTAGTTGTGGCCCGCGAGCTCTAGAGCTCAGGCTCAGTAGTTGTGGCACACGGGCTTAGTTGCTCCGCAGCATGTGGAATCTTCCCGGACCAGGGCTCGAACCCATGTCCCCTGCATTGGGAGGCGGATCTTAACCACTGCGCCACCAGGGAAGTCCTCTTGTTTCACTTAAGTAATGCTTGCGCTTGGCTTTATTCCTGTCTGTTGGAGAGGCAGCAGTATTCCACAGCCTTCTCCAGCTGTGGGAAGTCAGACTGCTGGAAGAAGCTCCTTCAGGGGCCCATTCACTAAATTTTTGGGTAGAGGAACTTGCATTTTTCTCTGCACATTCTCGAATCTGGCATAGATCATGCAAATGATAGATACTCAGGGCATGAAAGCCTCTCCACACCCATGTTAGGGGTTTGTTTTAAATTCTCTGAGTTTTCTTAATGAATGATAATTTCAGAGAAATTGGGCAGTCTTTTGTACTAGTATTTAGGTAGTCGTAGCTGATTATATTTATAAATTTGAGTCGTTTTAACTTTGGAAACCTCAACAATTTTCTGCCTTTAGAAAAACTTCCATAGTTAAAAATGAAGTGTGATCATAGTTTATTTTTAGAGACATTTCATTTGTTAGATGTATTTTTCCTCTTCTCCCCCTGTAGCATGGGTTAGGATATAATTTATGTTGTTTCCACACTAGCTTTTGCTATTTTAATGAAAACTTTTAACTTTGGGTTGCTTTCTGATAGTATCTAAACAAAAGAGTATATGTGTCCAGTTGGTCAAAGTGGCAAAAACTAAGAGATATATAATTTAAGACTGTTTACTTTTAAATGAGAGTATGATGTTTGACACACTTTCTGCAGTTAAAAAAAAATCCAAGTAAAGAATATAACATTTTTCCTTCCTTATATATGAATCTGTTTAAGTATGAAAAGACTGTTGTGAGAACTAGAGGGTAAGTTGTTTTCTGTCTGTTCCTAATCGAATTAAAAATGGCAAAGAGTAACAGGGGATAACTGTTGGAGGAAGAGGATTGTTTTGTCTAATAGTAATTGATTTTTTTCTTGAATTCTTCCTAATTCTTCCCCCAAAAGAAACTCTTACATAGTCATTGTGATTATGTTTTTGCAGAATATTGGGTGATAGGCATATAATAAATATTAAACAAAGAAGTGGATTTTAAAACCATGCAGCATAATTCAGATTTTGTTCTTTAAATACATACATACTTAATAAACACATACGTACTTAAGTATAAGAAAGACAATATACAAAACCAGTAGCAGTGGTTACCCTTAGAATTATTATAGGTGAGCATTTTAGTGCCAACATGATTTTAGTTCACCTGTCTCTTGGTTGTAAATTAAACTTGAATGTATTTTTTAATTGCTTTGAGTTATAATAATGATAACATTTTAAAGATTCTGGATGAAATGAGATGAAAATATCATAGCCTGAGAGCCAGTAGACCTCTTTCCCAGACATTCTCAAAGTTCAGGTGAGGTAACATAACAGGGTTGTCACCAAGGGTTGAAGAGTCCATTCACGTTCATCTGGAGGTGCAGGAAGGATGGGTGAAAGGGAATGTAGTTTATTTTTATTAATGTTTATAGCTTATTTCTTAGAAACTAGATTTAAAAATATCCACTTGTACAAAATTTATAAATTATTATTCATATAGTCTTCTGGAATTTCCTGTTTCCATTGGGAAGCATGTTAATGTTAGACATATTCCTGTCTATTTGTTGGCTCCGTATAAATCTTTCAGCTATCATCCTATATGTATATCATTGAGAATTACATCTTATTTTACAGGGAGTATTAGGAAGGAAATTTGTTAGAAAATAGGCAACTTTTCTGTTTTTGTTGTTTCTGTTATATTCATTTGAACTGTTGCTTTTCATTTAGATTATCCAGTATGAAACATACATACTAAATTGCATTCATAGTTTGTGACTTGTTACCAAAGGAAATCACACAGATATGTGGTCATCGATCTGAGTGGACCCTAAACACTTCCCAGCATTCCTTTTATGTTTCCTTAGTTAGCTGTCTCTGTTCTTCTCCGCTAGGACTATTTCTCTGAGTCCTGACCTCATCTTTCTTGACAGGTGACCTCACTTTCTACTTCACAAAGGAAATTGAAACCATACAATAGGACCTTCCTTAACTTTCTGCCACCAAGTCTGTAAAACATATCTGCACTCAACATATTTTTACTTCTCCTCTCTCCTGTTTTAATGGAAGAGGTGTGCTTTCTTCCTAGACAAGGCCCAGCCTTCCATCTGTGTTCTGGATCCCATCTCCTGCTTCTCTATTTACTTTACTTTCAAATTTTTCTATCTACTGACTTCTTTGCAGCATTTATATTGTCTCAAATCCTATCTATCCTAAAACAGCCCTCTGTTGACCCCATCCTCCTTTAAACTGCTTGCTTTTCCTTCACAGCCAGACTTATTAAAAAGACTGTCTGTACTCATTGTTTCCTTCCCATCTCCCATCACTTACTTCACTGTAATCATATTTCACCCTACTCCAACAGAACTGTTCTTGTCACTGTCACTAATGACATCTTTTTTTTTTTTTTTTACCGGACATAGAGTCTGTTTTAGAACTTTCATTTGCTTGATCTCTCAGCACTATTTGATGTCATTGGCTGTTTTCTCCATTGTTCTGCAGTGCCCCATTCCTGGTTTTGCTTCTGTGGTCGGTCCCCTTTGCCAGGGGACCTCTTTTGCTTGTTGCTCAGTGTTGGCATTTGTTGGGGCTTTGCCTTTTTTTTTTTCTTTTCCACTTCACTGTTCTTCCCCCGCCCCAGAGCTTTCACTCCATTTTTATGTCTTTGTTGAACATTTTTATATTGACAGCTCCCCAGGATTTTTCTCCTGAGCTCCAGACCTATATGTCTTTCTGCTGGATAACCTCACTTAGATGTCTTGAAGGAACTCAAACTGAGTGTGTTTGAAACTGGACTTATCATCTTTACTCCAGAAAACCTGATTATCTGCCATCTTCCCTTCCTGTTTTATCATCCAGCTAATTAATTACTCTTACAGTAATTAATATGGGACTCATGCTTTGATACTTCCTTCTCCTGTATCCCTGACATTAATTCATAACTTTGTCCATCTGATTTTACATCTCAAATATTTCACGCTTTTCTGATTCCTTTCATACCCACTGATACAGCCTAGTTCAGGCCACCATTTAAAAACTAGTGTATTGGGACTTCCCTGGTGGCGCAGTGGTTAAGAATCCACCTACCAATGCGGGGGACACGGGTTCGAGCCCCGGTCTGCGAAGGTCCCACATGCTGCGGAGCAACTAAGCCCGTGTGCCACAACTACTGAGCCTGTGCTCTAGAGCCCGCGAGCCACAACTACTGAGCCCGCATGCCACAACTACTGAAGCCCGCGTGCCTAGAGCCCGTGCTCCACAATGAGAGAAGCCACCGCAATGAGAAACTCGCGCAGCGCAACAAAGAGTAGCCCCCTCTCGCCCCTGTGCATAGCAACGAAGACCCAACTCAGTCAAATAAATAAATAAATTTATAAAACAACAACAACAACAAAAAACTAGTGTATTGTATAGTATTAACTAATTTCCCTGGTTTCAGTCTTGCCCTCTTTCCATTTTCCAGTCTGCAGTTGGAGTCATCTTTTCAGAACACGTATCTGACATTGTCACCTGCCAGCTAGAAACCTTTAGTGACTTTTCATTGTCTTTAGGATCCTTAATATAGTTTGCAAGGTTCTTCATGATCTGGTCCCTTGCTTTTTCAGTATTATTCTGTCCTAAACCTCTACAGTCCTGTTGTATTCAACTTCTTATAATTCCTCACGTGCCAGTCTTTGTCCTTCAGTATTCATGCCATGCCTTCTTGCAGTTCCCTCTGCTGGAAGGAGCAACAGTATCTCCCACCCCTACTCACACCCAGACGTCCACACCAACGCATGTTTGGTTCATTCCTGTTTCCTTTTTGACCCTTGCCTTAAAATTGACTTCCTGTCAAGGCTTCCCTGGGCTCCTAGGTTGGGTTAAATTTCTTTGCTACTTGCTTCTATAACGTTCTTTACTTCCTCTTTGCATTCATCGTATTTGTAATTTTGTTTTTACTGTCTGTCTCTCAAGCCTGTAAGCTCCATGAGGGGAAGAATTCTTTGTCTCATTCAGTGCTCTATCCTCATCACCTAGTGTGATGCCTCACACATTGAAATGGGACAGAATTCTAGTGTATTTTAATTCTGTTTTTAGATAAGTGAATCTCTAATTTTATAATTGAAAATTGTTGGACAAAATAGGATTTGGTGTAAACAAATAATATTACGGGCACTTTTTTTCTGAAACATAAGTAGTCTATACAACTATGTAAAACATGTATTACTTATAAGCTGTACAGAAAAAAAAATGAATTACTTGTGTCATACTGAGTACTTGACAGTGCTGAATGAGGAATAAGGGAATGACAGAGTCCACGTAGTGGACAGTGTCCCCGGGGGGGTTAATCCTTTTTGTATTAAAAGAACTTAAAGAACCTTGAAGACATTAATCAAAGTGAAATAAGCCAGACACAAAAGGACAAATATTTTATGATTGCATTTAGATGAGGTACCTAGAATGGTCTAATTCAAAGAGACAGAAAGTAAAAAAGTGATTACAAAGGGCCGGGGGGAAGAGGAGAACGGGGGAATTACTGTTTAATAGGTACAGCGTTCGAGTTTGGGATGATGAAAAGTTCCGGAGAGGGACAGTGGTGATAGTTGCACAGCAGTGTGGACGTACTTAATGCCACTGAACTATACACTTAAAATGGTTAACCTGGTAAATTTAACACGAGGTATATTTTACCACAATTTTTAAAAATGAACTTGAAGTAAACCAATTTGATACACCAAAGAAAAACCTTATGTGATACAATCTGGATGTAGAAGGTAGGGTGATGTCTTTTTGCTGTTATTTTCTCTCCCTTTTTACCTATTTAAATATTTACTAGATAAAGTATCTATACCTACTCTAGTTATTTCTTAGTGCTACTATGTACAGATATTTATGTTAGTTACTGATTACTCACACAGGCTAATTTAGGACAGAAGATTCCAGCTACATTTTAGTGTACCTTCTGTCTGAAGAATGAGCATTCTTTTACAATTTATCACTTTTGACCTTTTGCCCCACTTAACCTTTTGCATCTCTGATTCATTCAGCAAATATTTATTGTATGCCTGCTATGAAGCAGGCACGATTTTGGGCATTGGGAATGTTAGTTAGCAATGAACAAAACAGATGAAAACCCCTGTCTTACTGGAGCTTACATTCTAATGTTCCTCATTCCTTATTGTAAATAAGTTTTTGTTTCATGAAAAGCATTTGTGAATTTTTCAGCATATTTGGTTGAACCCTATGCATGTAGTACAGCTCTTTCCAAAATCAGGAGTTGATATCCATACTCATTTAGTCCTGATATATCTTCCTTCCTATGATCTCCATAGGGTAATATCATTCTCTACAGAATAGATAGCTATGCAATGCCCAACAGACATTTTAAATTAAAGTCCTTGACTTACTAACATAGAACTATTGGACTAATAGACCATACTTATTTATTTTTTAAAAATGGCTAATTTACCGTGCTATTTTAATTTCTTAGAGACTGTCCATGATACTTCTGTACTTGATTCTGTCATTTCTGACTCTAATGAATCATTTCTTTGCCATTTATTTAATAGAATATGGTTTTGGCAAGTTATTTAAGCTGTATATAAAATAGAGGTGATAATAATTCTGCCTGTAAAACAGCTAGTGCTTTTCTTTATACATAGTATTAGTTTCCTTTTTTTTTCTTCCCTAATCACATTCTAGTTTTTTCTTCATAAAAGAGGAACTTATGTTCTGTTGAATCCACACAGCTATCCAACACCTTGTTCCTAGTATTAGTACCTTTTATTCCATACTGGAGCATGCCAACTACTGCCCATACCCCTGTACCCTGTAGCTCCTAGGACTACTGTCGTGTTCCCTTACCTAACTGGGGCCTGTTACCTTGATCTTCAGTGATTAAGTATCAGAGTCCCTTTAACCAGAATATTTCTCTTTGTATATATTTCCCAGCCTGCTACATAATTCTACTTAATTTACTGATCAAAAGACATAACCTTGAATATGCAGCATGAAAACGGATGCAGAGTTACACTCACAGAAGCAGCTGAAAGAGAGTAACAAAACAGTTTTACCAGCAAAAGAAGACAGAAGCTTAGGAAAACAAGAAATGGCTAGAGAGTCTGCTGCAAAGGAGGAAAGTACATGAATTTTTGCCAGTTTCCTCCTTTTATCTACTTGTAGGTTCTTTAAATAAATTCTTGCTCTTTTATGTTTTCTTTCTCGGTACCTTTCCTAGGGGAAAATCGCTGACAGCCTTCATATTATTCCAGTTGAGGCTTTACCAACCTCAGTGTTCCTTTCCAGACTTTTCTCTCTCCAGAGTCCAAGTAGGTCCAGCCTCCATAAGGATAGATTGAGGGAGTTGATTGACAGTGGGAGGATCATCAGTCTACCAGCATTATACTCTAAGCTTGTACTTCATTGCATTTAAATATTTAAATGTGTAGCTCAAAAGTCAGTCATCTAACTTACCTCTCTCCTTGAGATTTCTTCATTAGTAATCACAAAAATCTGTTCTGACTTCCAGACCTCCCCCACTTTTCCATTCCTTCTTTCTCATCTCATGTAATGTTTCCTTAACAGATTTCCTGTCTAGAATCTTACCTTATTGCAATTTTTACATACAATGGCTAGAATATTCCTCAAGTACTGTTTTTCATCATGCCATTAATGGTATCATAGTAGGCTTCACTGTTTATCAAATGAAAATTTCTATTCCACCTTCAAAGGTCTTTCTATTGCTGCCATGAAGTATTTTTTAAGTACTTTTTATGAGTTTTCTTTATTTTGTTTTGTTTTTAGCCTCCACTTTATTTTAGCCTCATAGAAAAGGATAGATTATGTCCTTGTCTTGGTGTTCTTCACTGCAACTAAGCCAGTACACAGTAGATTATCAAAATGTGATGGACCAGTTGAGAAGTCCTGATTGATAAGTCAAGGTGTACATTAGACTGAGTTGATTATCTTCTCAGAAGTTGAATTAACTCAGGTGAATCATATTAATTTTTAAGTTAAATTTGATAGAACTAATAAGTATCCTAAATAGTATGACATCTGATTGCGTTGTATTTTTATTTGGAAAAAAGTATTACAGAAAGATTGCACATAGACTTGTGTTGTTTATTATTCTAGGCATTTATCTTATAAGCTATACATAAGTAATGACCTCATAAGAAATTTTAAAACATCTTAGCCTTTAGCCTTTGATTTTCTATAAAAAGCAGTTGACATTGTGTGGAATATTCAAAATAATGCAAAGAAAATGGTTGTTTTTCAGAATATTCAAAATATATTAGAAAACCTATTTAGTATATTTCTTTTTGAAAAAATAATAAATAAATATGGTTTACAAATTTTCATTTCAGTTGCTTTTGCCAAGAGTAAGTTATTTGACGTTGGTAACTGACAAAGTGAAAAAGCACTTTCAGAAGGTTATGAGACAAGAAGACATTAGTGAGATATGGTTTGAATATGAAGGCACACCACTGAAATGGTGAGTGAATTTTTCTGCATTATTAAGCATTGAGTATATACTAGCTTTAAGAAGGTATAGTGCCTTGAAGCAGTTTTTTAAAAGTTCTATACAAGAAATCACTAGTCTAGCTCTATAATACAGTGAATTTTAAACCAATGCTGGAATATTTTATTGGCAATATTTCTGTCTTCTATTTGGATGCATGGGAGACTGGACAGATTTGTATATTTTCATCAATAGATTTTTTTTATATGGCATAATAGTATATTTGGTTATGGAGTTTTAGTTTTTTATTTTTTTAAGCGTATATTTAAAACGCCCTTATGAATAAGTCACTCTGTGACACTATTCAGTTTTGTTTCTATCTCTAAAATCTTTATAAACAGAACTTTATATACACATGATTACCTAAAGGGGCATCTTTTTTTTTTTTTTTAGTATGAAACTTATTTTATTTCTTTATATTTAAACCTTTAAGACATACATAATTTATCTTAGTATCCAACTTTGTTTAAAAACAGCCATCCCTGACTCTATATTAAATAATTCAACCATTTTACACCTACTTAAAAAGACATCCCTATCACATATTAAATTTTTGTTTTTCCTTTTCATCCTATGTCATAAGAATGTCCAGAGGAACTGAATTTAGTTGACTTATTTAACTGTTTAGAATACCTAGTTGTATTATATGAGAAGGCCAAGGCGGGAGAGAAATATAATTCTACACACTAGTATGTATTTCTAGACTGACTAGTCTCTTTCACTGACCATCAGACTATTTCTACTTGGCTTTGTATTTCCAGTGAAGTTACACTTTCATATCCGCATGGATACCATGGCTTAAAATGCCCTGTACATCCTCAATATACATGTAAATTCATTTATCGACATCATTCGGTGCCTACCGTGTCATGCACCAAGCTAAGGAGTGAACCAGACAAATGCAACTCTTCCTACAATGTGGCATAAATATCTGGTAGAAGACAATCCTTAAAGAGTCACACCAATAACTCAGCACAGCTGTGTTTGGTGTTACGAAGTACAGCATAATACCATTTGCAGGTGAGAAGTCTCGTTTCCCGATCTGTTCACTTGTGCATACTTTGAGTGCACGGCCAATTTCCAATTCCCAATGAAATATACCAGAAGGAACTTGGAGAACTATCTTCAGAGTATTTACAAGATGTCATAGGCTAATGAGAGGAGTAGGAAAAAATAGTTAAAACGAAACCCTAAAATATTAGGCAACAAAGTCCCATCAGCTCAATGCACTTGGAGACAGTCCTTTAAATTCTCAGGTCTATATCCTGAGCAAAGCCAGTCCCATGGCAGATGAGATCCCAAACAAGTTAAATAAGATCAAGAATGTGGCAGAAAGGCAACTCCAATGCAGGATCATTTTGCCTTTTGAAAGGGAAAACCTGTTACTACCTCTTTATGTACTGTGCCCTATTTACCTGGGGTGTCCCTATTCTCTACAATGAATAGGTTTCAAATCTGTAGACAACTGGAAGGAATAATTTTAATAGCTGAAACAAAAAAATTCCTTTATGAGAAAAAGAAAAAAGAAAACCAAAAAACCCACAAAATTTTCCAACCAGCAAATTCTACATGCATTGAGAGGCTACAGATTCACTGACAGTGATTAAACCACAGAGCACCAGTTTTCCAGCTCAAACTGTAAAGGATTTGTTTTTTTTAAATTAAAGTAGATACGTCTGAGGCCATCTAAATATAAGTAATTATTTTTTTTGTAAAAAATTTCTCCCTCGGGGTGGGATAGGGAGGGTGGAAGGGAGACGCAAGAGGGAGGGAACATGGGTACACATGCATACATATAGCTGATTCACTTTGTTACAGAGCAGAAACAAACACAACATTGTGAAGAAACTATACTCCAATAAAGATGTTAAAAAGAAAATTCTCCCTCACTGAACCCATTTTGATGGTAACAAATAAATGTGACTTTATAATAACCTTAAATAAAAACCCAACCTAGGTTTTTTTTTTCAGTACGCGGGCCTCTCACTGCTGTGGCCTCTCCCGTTGCAGAGCACAGGCTCCGGATGTGTAGGCTCAGTGGCCATGGCTTACGGGCCCAGCCGCTCTGTGCATGTGGGATCCTCCTGGACCGGGGCACGAACCCGCGTCCCCTGCATCGGCAGGCGGACTCACTGCACCACCAGGGAAGCAAGGGGCATCTTTTAAACTGATTTTCATATATAGTTGACTACTGTGCTATAAGCACATGTTGTTTAGCCTTGGTTTAGTATTTAAATTATATTGATTTCCTTTTTTTGTGAAAAATAATTTTGGTAGTATATCGGAATACGATTTTTTCAGAAACATTTAAAATAAATATCCTTTTCAGACACATAAATCTGGGCTTATCCATGTATAGATGATGTAATTTTGTACTTCCTCTGTTACTGGGAGCTTTGGTCATTGTGCTTCCAAAAATATTTAATGAAATTGAAGAAATTACAGGGAGAAGAATGTTAAAAAATGATTCAAGATATGCTGAGATATAGGTGTTGAAATGCTGCCATATAGATGTAGTTGAATGAGAAAGATACAGGCTGAGTCAAGCTTTAAGTGAAATATGAAAAATATAAATAGTTTAATAATGGACTTGCTTTTTGAATCTGGGAATAATAAAAAATGAAGAGTTTTAAAAGAGACTTAAAGCAAATAAAAGGAAGCTAGTAGGTGTGTAATAAGTGCAGCTGACTTGAATCCAAGGATTACTTAGAAACAAGGAGTGAACTTTTAGAACTCACCTTGTGCTGATGAATTTCCAAGAGTGGGTAGATTTCTCTTAATAATTTAGAGACATGCAAGGTGATATCTTGTATTGAGTTATGGGTCACATCACTAACCTTTTTTTTCTTTTCTTTTTTTTTTTTTATAACGTTCATTATTTAGTCAAAACAGAATACTGCTTCATAATCACATTATCAGACTCATTATGACTCTTGAATAGTTCTAGACCTCTGGCAGCATAGATAAGTCAATGTTTTCTGTTTCTTTTTATTTCTCAGAAGAATTGGAGGTTTGGGAATGGGAAGGTGGCTTAAAAGAAGTATAAGAGGAGCAAGGATCAGGAGAGTAGAGGGAGAGGAAGGAGGGGGAAAGATTGTGGGTGAGTAGCAGCAAATAGGATATCTCTGTGTTCTTGACAGTTCTATCTGTATTGTAGATGGATGTTGAAATTGTATTGCTTTATGTGTATTAGTTATAGATTCCCTTAAGAACTCACGCGACTGACAGTGGGCTTTTCAGTTTTATCATTGTAAAGCATGGGTTCTCAACAAGGGCCCTACTGACATTTTGGACCCAGATAATTCTTTGCTGTGGGAGAGCTACTCTGTATGTTGTAGTGTTTTTAGCAGCAGCCCTGGTAACCCACTATTGCCAGTTGCACGCCCTTCAGTTGTGATTGTAAAAATGTTGCTAAACGTCCTGGGGCAAGGGGTGCAAAACCACCCCCAGTTGAGAAACTCTGGAAAAGATGGGAAACCTCAATTTAGCTTTTATAGTAAATGATTATTAAGTCATCATCTTTCAGCTGCCGTTTTAATTTATCTTGTGTGGTGATTATTTTTGTATTTGCTATGATTTGTCTTCTGTAAGTTTGTATTCTATATATGATATCAGTAAACAACATTTGGACCCATTCCTCCCTGTTACGACAGAGTGATGATTTTGGCTTCAAGAGACGTGTTCCTACTTTGTCATTATTTATCCCTTCTGAAAGTCTTTTATCAAAGAGTGAAATTATTTTTCCTTTTAGAGAGCTTATCTGAAAGCAATTGTGTGCACATATCTTCAGTTTAGTTTTTGGGGTGTTAGCATAAGCTTTTTATGCATGATACCACTTTCATAGCTGTGTCTTGCTGTACACTCATTGTATTTAATGGCTTTTGATACAACTTTTCCTGTAGTGTTAGGTATTCCATACATTTGAGGAGTGAATAACTTACTGAGGCATGAATAGAATTTAGGACCTCTGGGCTGAGTTCTGATCTTTTCTCTCTTTGCTCCCAACAGTAGCAATTTTCTCTTGTGTGATAAGAGTTATCTTCCTAGAAATAGGCTGTCAATATCTATCTGGCATTTAAGCAGTGGGCTTCCTAGGATAGGATAATCATTGTAGGGAAGCAGCTACCACTGAAGCTTTGTAGGACTTGGACTTTTGAGACCATAAATGTGTCTTAAGCATAGAGGAGCATTTATTTCAGTAGGATGATAATATCTGCCTTATACTTGATTCTTTGGAGTTTTAAGTAAATTCAAGTGAGAAAGGAAATCAAACACCAGTTTAGACAATTCATAAAAGAAGGAAGAAAGCATAAATTGATATTCCTTCTCTCTCTGTAACCCTTTCTCCTATTCATATTAATTATTATTACAAATATTTAATCATCTGTGAGATGCTTGAGCAGGTGCTCTGTACCTTAAGCACCTTAAGCAGTAGCTCGTAAGAGGTGCTACGTAAATGTTTGTTGAATGAAAAAATGAATCTAAATAAGTCTCTTTTTTTTATTGAGAAAACTGAGGCTCAAATAAATAACTTACTCAAATGAGCAAGTAGGACCCTATTTTGAGGGCTCTTTCTGCCATACATGCTGATATTCTGTTTCTTAGTTGTTGTTGTTTTCTCTGATTCTGTATGTTCTAATTACTTATGTTAATTTGTCTATATTAGAATAGAAAAAAAAAAAAGAATAGAAAAGTATTTAAGAACAGTGGTAGGCACATAATGAATACTTAATATGTTGTTGATTTGTAGAGAGATGCCAAGGAGGCCTTATCTGATTAGTGCTTTTAAAAATTATATGGGAAATGGAAAGTGCTGATCTTAATTCAAATTAAGGATCTCTTTTTAAAGAGTGGTTTGAGTTGATTAGTCAGCAGAGGGTGCTCTAACATTGCACTTTACGGGATAAAGTTTCTTGTTACCATAACGCAAGTGTTCAAAATTTGTATTTGTTACTTTTATATTAGGCTTATCTTAAGAGAAAAGTTCTTGGTTCTTCTAAAGAATACTTTGTTAGTATACCCTAATGCTAGTTAGATCTTAGGCCTCCAGGTACAAAATTTAGAAAAAGGTTCTTTGTCAACTGTAAAACAAGTGTCTCTACAAGGATATTATTATTTTGTATAAATTGACTTATTTTCAGGACTGGTTGTTGAAAATGTTGAAACTACCTTTGGAATTAAAAAAAAAAGGCAGCAAATACTGATGTTGATCTTAAATGTAGGCATAATACAGTGACCCAGAATTTAATACTGTACCTATGTGATTTCAAAAGTAAATTTTAACAAAGTAATTTAAACATCTTAATTGTAAATATTGTGCAGGCTCTTCTCTTATGTCCAGTCATTTTTCTAAGGTTGTGCATTTTGAGAATTTTATAAATTATTCTGTAAACTAGATTTTTTGAAATGTGGTTTACTTAGCATTTTATACATGTAGTATCCCTTTAGTTGGTTATTTCTGTACTTTTTCATCCATAAGAATAGGCTTAGAAAGCTGAGAAACACAGCACTGGCCTGTAATTGTCTGTGTTTGTACTATAGACAGAGTAATGCAAAATAGATTGTAATCATTAAATTACTTTGGTTTACGTTTGAGTTAAACCCTTATTCATTAGAATGTAATCCTGTTTTCAGTGAATCACTAATGTAGCAAACTTATGAATAGGATGCATTTATTTCAGTGAAATGGAGTGGAACAATAGTTCTCTAGTATATAGGGAAGATTCCTTTCAATACTGATCTTAAAATACTGGTTTGCTATCTAACTGCAGATGTTTAGACTAGAATGAGCACCCTTGGCTGACCTCAAAGCATATCTGTTACCGCCATGCCATGTGCCAGTATGTATATGTATTTTAGCAGTAATGAAAGGGTAAAGAAGAAACAACTTATGCAAAAAAAAAAAAAAAAAAGAAAATGTTAATTCATTTAGAGAATTGAATTTAGAAAAGGCTAGCGCAATTTAAGGAAGAGAAAGAAAATGAATAAAATGTGAAAGCAGACACAACACTAAATATTCTGGTGCAGTTAATTTTTATAGCGCGGTAGATTGAACCTTTACCAGTTTGGTCCTCTTCTGCGGTATTCCAGGTTCAAATCCTCACCACTTCCTTTTCTTTTAAATTTAGGTTAAATTGGCAGGAGTAGCAATGTAACAGCCAAATGGCTACATTACGATTTACTCACAGTTATGGCTTACATGGTTTCTGTGTTATGGGTTAGGAGCCTCATAACAGAATTACATGGAATATCTGTTTAGAGGAATTGTGCAAATTAGTACTTTGAAATCTTTGACATAAATCAGATAATAGTGTAAGAGAAAGTCAGTACTTTTAATTTTTGCCAGTTCTGTTTTTTAGATTTTCTTGCATATTAATAGATTCATCAGAAATAAGCAATCTTGGAACCAGTTAATTCAGGTGGTGTATTTGTTTGGAGTTAGTATAATACTTGCATCAAAATCATTCTGACATAAGCATCTGCACTGATGATCCACGTATGGTCTATATACTTTGACAATAGATAGAAGTAAATAGTTATTTTACTCCTAAATTTTTCTGGCTTAGTTTTATTTCTAACGATTGTTACAGGATAACTGTTAGCTATTGTATTATTTAGAATGCTCTTATGTTAATATTTTTTATATTTTTAAATCTTAAATATAAGTTTTAGAAATTATCATACTTAAATTTCTATCCTAACCCTTAGTATATCAGGAAAAAGTCATCATCATTTACTTTTTTTTTTTTTTTTTTTTTTTTGCGGTACGCGGGCCTCTCACTGTTGTGGCCTCTCCCGTTGCGGAGCACAGGCTCCGGACGCGCAGGCTCAACGGCCATGGCTCACAGGCCCAGTCGCTCCGCGGCATGTGGGATCTTCCCGGACCGGGGCACAAACCCATGTCCCCTGTATTGGCAGGCGGACTCTCAACCACTGCGCCACCAGGGAAGCCCATCATTTACTATTTGAGACCAATGAACTTTAAAATATATATGTGTGTGTGTGTGTGTGTGTATATATATAAATGTGTGTGTGTAAGTCACTTTATAAATAACTTAGAGAAGTATAAAGGAATGGCATATAACAACTTTATTATAGAAATTTTAATAAGCATTTAAATATAGAAATTCAAATTTTCACTCCATGTTTTCCTGGTTTCAAAGGTATATATATACCAGAAGTGGGCAATGTCCTCAATGCAAGTTACTGCTCATTAGTTGTCAAACATTCAAATAGACTTGTATGAGGTTCCAGCTTGTCATCACTTCTGGCTCTTCTTGCGTTTAACGGCAATACTTTACGAAATTTAAAAAGCCCCAGATCGTGATTTTGTTGTAAAATAATTTCTTTATTACATGAGTAAACATCCTGAATGAGCAGTCCAATTGTTTTTAATTTCTACATCATCTAATTCCTTCCAGTCATCTTTGTGTACAAATCTGGCTTTAATATTTGCCCACTTACAGTCAAGTAAATTGCAGTGTACAAATGGCATTAAAGATAAGAATACTGATACACATCCTTTTAGCAAAATGGAATGGTCTAGGTTCTACTGTATGAAGAAATCCTTTCTTTTGAATGACTAAGTGGATAAGAATGCCATATGTCCTTAGAAATACATTGTTTATGCATTAGTTCTTGAGTTTTATAAAATTCACCTAGGATATCATCATCTAAAGACTCATAGTCTGAAATTTTACTTAAATGATCAGTTTACCAATGTCATTAAAGTCTAAAGTACTGCTATCTGTCTCTTTGCAAAAATCTTTTGATTTATCTAATTATGTAACATCTTCCTCTGTCGATATAGGTGGAAAATAAGACATTTTGAGTTTTCACCTGTATTAATGAGAGATAAAAGCAGACTCCAAAGATGGGGTCTGCATCCTTATTTTATGCTTTTTGGAATATGATATAATGTTTTGGATGACAAAGTAAGAAAATGGAAGAAGGAAGCATTATTATATCTTTCTTCTAGGCATAACATTATTCTTCCAAATTCTTATTATTTTAATCTTTATTTTAGTTAGGAATAATTGATAAGTAATGATGAAATAATCCCTAGAATGATGAAATAGCAAAATGTTTCAAGATAGAGG
The DNA here is from genome assembly GCF_008692025.1 of Phocoena sinus. Taxonomy (NCBI): domain Eukaryota; kingdom Metazoa; phylum Chordata; class Mammalia; order Artiodactyla; family Phocoenidae; genus Phocoena; species Phocoena sinus. Next base: position 52,837,209 of record NC_045774.1, read on the forward strand.
AAAAAAATAAGAGCACTAAGATACCACAATATATCTTAGATTTGTAGAAGGGTCCAGTGAATTCACATGACAGTTACTAGACAGACTAAGTTTTTTTCTTCTTTTTTCTTAAGTGAGTTTTCTCTGTGATTTTTGGAAGACTTTTAAGAAAGAATAAAAGGGGGGACTTCCCTGGTGGTCCAGTGGATAAGACTTCACCTTCCAGTGCAGGGGGTGCGGGTTTAATCCCTGGTTGGGGAGCTAAGAGCCCACATGCCTCACGGCCAAAAAAATAAAACAGAAGCAATATTGTAACAAATTCAGTAAAGACTTTTAAAATGGTCCATATCAAAAAAATCTTAAAAAAAAGAATAAAAGTTATAAAGTATTAATCTTAAAATAGAGCTGCTCAGAAAAGAAGTTCAGAACCTAAAATTGGGCCCATTGGATCTTCATGGTATACCAAGGGTTAACTATTCTGTGGATCTTTGATTTATGCATTCAGCAGCTATTAGCTACTTTGTTCAAGATTCTGTGTACTTGCAGGCCTTTTTTTTTTTTTTTAATATTGAGGGTAAAAAAATAACTGATTATTATGAGTCTTTTTATGTTTAAATTGTATTCTAACTCAAATACTTGTTATTTATTTTTAAGGTTGTACTTGATTTTATGTGACTGTATAGATTACTTTAAGATAATATTTGATTTAACTTTAGAATTTGTATATAGTTCCATTTGTGAATGGTGGAGAACATGTACAACACTGAATTGCTAGTCATTTTATGGGGTTACTGGTGAATCTATCCAATAGGTCAATAATTTGCTAAAGGGATTCTATAATTATATCTGCAGTGCTGCATCGAGTTTGGAAAGCAGTGTGCTGTATTAGTTTAAGTACCCATATTCATTCTTAACCTTGTTGCACATAACTCAGAGGGACATGAAGACTAAAAAAGGTCTAATTTGTAAAAGTGCAGGGCATTATGTAGAGCCTGTGCAATTTTAAGAGGTCAGAGAGAAAGATCAGAATTGGATAGAATCTATAACTTGTTTATAGTGCAATATTTTTGTGTTTTTTTAAATTAATATTTTTATTTCAGTTTTTAACTGAGACTGGAGTTTTTCCTGATTAGAGAATTTCCTAAAGGAAGCATTCTGTAATTTAGTTAATTCAAGATTTACTTCATATTCATTCCTAGCTATGAAGGATTTGTGTTAGATACTGACTTTCGACTAGAGAGAAGTTTGAGGGTTTTATTAAGAGATACAACACATATATGACTAAAACTACTCACTGTTTTATTTTGCTAGCAGGGCATTCATCTTAAATTCATTCTAAATAAATATATGATCTCTAATGACTGATGATTTTTCCACAATTATATTATGTAGATGTAAGCAAACATAAATAGTATTAGCTAATATTTGAATATTGATCAGGTCATATATTTGGCTCACTCATTTGGAAGGAAATTAGATGTATTTTCAAAGTTTTCCACTCTTAAATTTAGGAGTAATTCACTAATATATAGGAAAGAACGGGACTGTACATAAAACCAGACAGTCTTCTTTTTGTCTTTGTTGGGAGGATTATTTATTCTGATTCACTGATTAAGCTACTTTAGATTCTTTAAAAGGATGTAAAAAATAAGGTTTGTCCACTGAAATCTGCAAGGTTTGTATTATTAACTTGTTTGTTACTAAATAATTTGCTTCACTGTGAGTAATGGTTATATTAGGAAATGTTCTCTCGTTTAGGAAGTCCCAAATTTATTATTTTATTATTAGGCTACAGAAGAATATTCAGTGACTTTGGAAAATGTTCACATATTGTTATATGAAAAAAGCAGGTTATAGCAGTCTGTAAAGGATAAGCCTAATGTATATTTAGATATGTATGCATAAAGAAAAGACAGGAAATTTATATACTGTAATGTTAATAGTAATAGGTACAAAATAGGTGATTGCATGCTCTTTTAGGTGCTCTTCTCAGTTCTTAACATTTTCTAAAATTTTGAGTTTTTTTTTAACATCTTTATTGCAGTATAATTGCTTTACAATGGTGTGTTAGTTTCTGCTTTATAACAAAGTGAATCAGCTATACATATACATATGTCCCCATATCTCCTCCCTCTTGTGTCTCCCTCCCTCCCACCTTCCCTATCCCACCCCTCTAGAAAAAAACTGGTTGCCCAATATGAATGCTTGGATGATAATTAGATGTGACAGTACTGTGACATAACCGTGCTCATGGCTGATAAAAGGTGCCTTAGTACAATTTCATTATGTATATTGAGGATTCCCTGGGGAATGGTATGGTTAGAAAAAAAAACAAAACACCTGATGCCTAGAAACTATGCCATATTAGCCCAGGCAAGTAACTGTGTAAAACATTACCTTTCTGTGATTTGTGGTTGAAGTCTCCTGATGTTTGATGTTGAAACATGCTGGAAATTTATTTTGGAGTTGTAGTTTAACTGTAAATATTTATTTTATCTTAAAATATACTCTTTCATTTTTAGGCATTATCCAATTGGTTTGCTCTTTGATCTTCTTGCATCAAGTTCAGCTCTTCCTTGGAACATCACAGTACATTTTAAGGTATAGTTTAAATACCATTTCCCATTTGTCCCACTTGTGGTACTACTTAGTAAGTAGACTTAGAGTAGAATTTTTTTTTTAAGTTGTTTATTGCTTTTCCCATGATACTTTTTATTTGCTAAGCTGCCATTAGTGTTTATAAAATGCCTTTCAATTTCTTCTTAACTCTTGACAGAACCATTTAAACATTTAACGTATAAGTGCCTATTCTTTGTTGGAGCTGGATGCACTATGTTTAAAATTTATAATATTTTGGAATATTTATATTCATTATAAAAAAAACCTCAAATAGGAAGAACAAAATTCTGAGTGCATGTGGGCATGGGAATGGGGAAGGAGGCAACCTAACACTGAGTAACTCTAAGGCTCTTTTGATGGAATGAAAAGAAGCATTAGGAGACAGAAATACAAAGACTTGATTTAAGTCTGTTTTGAGAAATATTAATTCCTGTAGTTTTTAAGAGTCCAGACTAGATTTATTGTAACCTAATTTTGTCTCATTATTTTATAAAAATCTCATCACTCTTTCTCACTAAACACCCTGATTCTCCATCCTCCACCCCACAAGCGAGTACCGCTGAAGGATTGAACCCCCTCTATTAATTGCTCACTAGGCAGTGATTCTCAAATGGTGACATATAGTGGGAGGGAGACATGCTAAGAGTTTGAAAAGTCATTTAGGTGTCTGATTTGCTTTCCCATTAGGGTCACTTATTCAAAGTCATTGCCCAAAGGCTCACCCAGTCTTCCTAAGTTACTTTCCTTTCCGTTTTACTGAAAGTGGATTTGTGGGGCATTTGCATTTATTTCACTGTTATTTGCACTGATATACTTTGCACAGCACCATGCTACCACAGATGTTAGTTACCACGGAACCATACAGAGTGAGGACATGGTTCTAATATGCATGAGTTTCAGTTACCATGAAGAACAGGGACTACCTGTATGTATAATAATTTAAATGTAGAATGGTAGGAAGGTAAAACTACTCCAAGTATAATAAGTGTAGAGGTTCCATATTGCCTAACAGGTCTTTCCCATTATGTTGAAAAGCATTTCCAGTAATTGATTGTGTGTGTGTGTGTGTGTGTAGAATGCACTCTAAAAGACTTTGAAATCTAGGTTAAAATATATCATAGTTACCCACTTATTTATTCATTCAACAAATACTGAGAGCCTGCTGTGTGCCAGCCACGCACTGTTCTCGGAGCCTGGGATATACGAGTGAATGATACAAAAGATACTCAAACAAATTTTATGGTACCTAGTTGGCATTGCCTGTTAGGCCGTCTGTAATTATTGGTTGAATTAGTTGATGGATTGTAATAATGATAGGAAAGGCTTAGAATTCTTATGATTGATATAGTGTTATGGTTCTCAGAGTGCTTGATGGACCCAGATCCATGGGGATTCCTATTTCCATAATAATATTAAGATGCTATTTGCCCTTTCCACTGTGTTTGAATTTGTACTGATCTGCAAAAGCGATGGTGAGCAAAACTTTTGGCACCTTAGCACAGAGCAAGGCCCTGTACCAAAATGTGCTAGTGGTCGTTGTATTCTTCACCACCACACACTAGGCCTGTCCTGGGTGAAGCAGTACAAATTATTAGTTATTATTAATCTTGACTCTTAAGTACATGTCTTTTTAATCTCATGTGGTGAAATGGGAATACACATAAAGCACTTCTGCTGTGTGCCAAATACGATGGTTGTCTTAAGGAAAAGCATTGTGCCCTTGTTTACTTTGAGAGCTACATGAGCCACTTTTCTCACGAAACAGCATTTTTTATTTGAAAGAGTGACTGACAAACTGTGTTTATTCACACTTGGGTATTTGTTAGTTTCTTTAAAACAAACAAAGTGACCTCATTGCAGAGAAAACAACTGACAGTATTTGTTTCCAATAATAAGATTTGCACTTTAAGTGAAAATTAGAATTTTAGAAAACATGTATCTGTCACCATGAGCTTGACAGCTTTATTATTCTCGAAGAATTTTCTGATGAGATTGGTGGTCATTTTAGCAAATTGATTTTTAAGAAATTTTATATAGTGAAACGTGAAAATGTTTGGAGAAGGCCTACCTTAACTCAGTAAACAGATACTTCCAAATGATCAATGAATTATGTTGAGAAATTATGCATGTGTGAAAGATCTGTTCAAAGTGCATGGCTGGCATCAGGAATTTTAATGTAACAGAGGTCAAAATGTTTATTGATGTGTTTTCAGATTCCACATTAATGTTATAATAAGCTAACTGAATTGATGCAGTATCAAAAAAGAATATCCATAAATCTGAAAACACTATTAAAATACTACTTTTTCCAACTACATATTTTTATAAACCTGTATAATTACATACTTTAACCAAAACAACTGCATAGTATTGAATGTGGAAGCAAATAAGATAACTCCATCTACTTCCCATTAAGCCAGATGTTATAAAGATATTTGCAAAACTATACAGCAGTGCCGGTCTTCTCCCTAAATTGTTGTTGTTGTCGTCCTGAAAAATATAGTTATTTTTCACAAAAATACAGTTTTTGTGTTGACAGGTAATGGGTTTATTCTTTTTTTTCTTTTTTTTGCGGCACGTGGGCCCCTCAGTGCTGTGGCCTCTCCCGTTGCGGAGCACAGGCTCTGGACGCGCAGGCTCAGCGGCCATGGCTCATGGGCCCAGCCGCTCCGCAGCATGTGGGATCTTCCCGGAACGGGTCACGAACCCGTGTCCCCTGCATTGGCAGGCGGACGCTCAACCACTGCGCCACCAGGGAAGCCCTGGGTTTATTCTTGATATTTTAAAATGAATTGCTCTTTGGGATCCTTAGTAGGTCATACATTGTCTTCCCCGATGGAAAGTTTTTTAGAGAAATTAAATAGAAAGCAGAATGTTAGAGGATGTTTTAAATTTGCTCCAACTACGGCGTGTTTCTGTCAGCTGCTCTTACTCTTTCTGTCCCTGGCCTGTGTTGGAGGAAAATTATTGCCCAGATTTCTTTCTCCCTATACTAAGTTCCCTTTATTTAGGGTTATAAGACCTGGTTTACCACAAAGGTCGTCCTCAGGTATTTAATTGATAGCTTATACGGACTGATGTAGGCCCACATCCCCTTGTAGTGCCTTACGGCTTTTGATTGATTATAATGAAACTGAGTAAGCATTAAATTTGCAGGTAGAAAAGCAATGCTTTTAGATTGAGGAAGCAAGTTTTCTTTAAGTTTCTAGAAAATAGTTTCTCATCAACAGGTTAAATTTATCGAGTGACAACTTTCTGTCAGTTGATGCATCAGTATTTTATCTTTTATGATTTTGTATCAAGTGTGTCAGATGATGTGTATGCTTTAACCAGACTGCTTAGAATTTTTATTTTACAGTTGCTTTCAAAGATACTGATTTTAATTAGATTTTGTGCAACACTGAAGTCTCCAAGAGACTCCCCCACCTCCATCACACACATTTCTGTCAGTTCATAGTTCACCTGAATTCTTGGGGGAGAAAACCTGTTAAAAATTTTTCGAAAGGACATATTTTCTCTAATTTTTAACTGACTTTGATGCTTGTCATTTGAATAGATTCATAATGTTTATAGTAAATGAATTTTAATGTCTAGAGCAGTGCTTTTCAAAATTTAACATACGTACAAATCACATGTGTGTCTTGTTAAAGTGCAGATTTTGATTCTGATTCCATAGGTTTGCGCTGAGGGCAGAGGTTCTGCATTTTTAACAAGTTCGCAGTGCTGTTGATGCACCAGACCATGGGTTGAATAACAAGAGTTTAGAAAACAATGCAGGTTTAAAAGTTAGTATTGGACTTCCCTGGTGGCGCAGTGGTTGAGAATCCGCCTGTCAGTGCAGGGGATACGGGTTCGAACTCAGGTCCGGGAAGATCCCACATGCCGCGGAGCAGCTAAGCCCGTGCGCCACAACTACGGAGCCTGCATTCTAGAGCCCGCAAGCCACAACTGCTGAAGCGTGTGTGCCTTGAGCCTGTGCTCCACAACAAGAGAAGCCACCGCAATGAGAAGCCCATGCAGCAGCATGAAGAGTAGCCCCCGCTCGCCGCAACTAGAGAAAAATCCGTGCGCAGCAACAAAGACCCAACGCAGCCATAAATAAATACATTTATTTTTTTTTAAAAGTTAGTGTTGCTGGGCTCACCGCCGCCCTAGGTCGTGGTCTCGTTGTTGTTCCCAAGGCTTCAGCATTCATGATGAACTTACTTCAGATTGTGCGTGACCACTGGGTACATATACTTGTCCCTGTGGGATTTGTCGTTGGATGTTACCTAGACAGAAAGAATGATGAAAAGCTAATTGCCTTCCGGAACAAGAGTCTGTTATATAAAAGGGAATTAAGACCCAGTGAAGAAGTCACCTGGAAGTAAAGGCTGCTGCTGAATTACAGAATGTTCACAGTTTTTAAATTATAAGAGAAATAAAAACACATTCATTACTTAAAAAAAAAAAAAAGTTAGTGTTGTGTACAAAACCAAAAGGTTGTAAAGGATGATTCAGAAAATTGTTTTTGTAGGAATTTTTATATTATTTTTTGAATTCTGAGAGAGAAATATTATGCAATTGTAAAGTGTTAACTACTTTAAAACATGTAGATTTACTTTGCTTTCTTTTCCTGTTTACCAAAACAGGAATGAAAAAGGTATCTTCTTCATGGTTTTCTTAATTAGCTTCAAGGACATTTTTGATTCCTAAATCTGATTAGCCTCCTGAGAAAATTATTTTATTTCTCTTTCCTCAGCTTTTATTTTTTAAAATTCAAACCTGTGTTAGAAAGATTGAGAGTCGAACACCCACATACCTTTCACCTGGATTTGCCAATTGGTATTTTGCTACCTTTGCTTTATTTCTCTCTGATTTTTTATTTGCTATTTTATTATTCCTATAAGCATTTTGCTTGCAAAGCTGCATTATAATCAAAAGGTTGCGTACAGCGTGTGCAGTTTTAAAAGAGGCAAGTTAGTAGTGTGATTCAGAAATTTAGTAGCATCGAATGAGGAGAGTGGGCTCTTTAAAATGCTCAGGTCTATTGCATATCTATCCTAAAAAAAAATTAATGGAGTAAAAAAAACCCAACAACAATTCAGTGTTTTTCTTTTTCTCTTAATGGTGCTAAACTGATTTATTTAGGTTTTGAAAAGAACAGACATTTAAATTTTGAATCTTGACAGTGATTATTAGGGGTCAGAGCTCACATTTGCTAGGCAAAATTGGGTCAGCATTAAGGTAGGTGTTTCTGTGTAAAACATTGCTGAATGATTGTGACCAGACAAACTTAGGTTTTTGGGTCAAGGCACTCTGTCTTTCCTACGGTGCATGGGAAGGCACTACCACTGGTCCTGACTATACTTGTGGGACCGACCACACCCTTTTTCTGATGGACAAGTTTTCTTACTAGGCCAAGAGCCACTGTGTCTCTCTCTAAGGTAATTTACCATGTCCCTGCTCCTTCTACTGTGTGTTGATGACATAGATCTGAGGTAGCTTTCCTTGTTCTTAAGTGCACTTCATGGTCTCCCCTATGCTTCTGCTGCCTGTACTTCCCAGCTCTATATATTGGTGGCTGTCTTGAAGTATTTTATCAATAGTGTATTATATTATCTGTCTATCACGGTGGGACAGGTCACCAGAAATGTAGCAGCTTAAAACAGCACACATTTATTATTGCACAGTTTCTGTGGGTCAGGCTTACCTGGATCCTCAGCTTAGTGTCTCACAAGGCTGTAGTCAAGGTATTGACTGGCCTGTATTCTTGCCTCGAGACTTGAGAATCTGCTTCCAAGTTCACTCAGGTTGCTGGCAGAGTTCATTTCTTTGTGATTGTGGGACTAAGGGATGTATCTTCTTGTTGACTGTTAGCTAGAGGCCATACTCAGCACCTACAGGCTGCTTGAAGTTCCTTGCCATGTGCATTTTCCCAGCATAGTAGCTTACTTCATTGAGTCAACAAAAAAAGCCTCTAGAGCTAGTCTGTTAGCAAGACCAGAGTTACATAACATGACTTAATCACAGGAGTAGTATCCCATAATCTCTGCCACATTTTTTTTTTAATTTTTAATTTATTTTTGGCTGCTTTGGGTCTTTGTTGTTGTGTGTGGGCTTTCTCTAGTTGTGGCGAGCGGGGGCTACTCTTCGTTGTGGTGCACGGGCTTCTCATTGCGGTGGCTTCTCTTGTTACAGAGCACGGGCTGTAGGCATGCAGGCTTCAGTAGTTGCAGCACGTGGGCTCAGTAGCTGCGGCACACAGGCTCTAGAGCGCAGGCTCAGTAGTTGTGGCGTATGGGCTTAGTTTCTCCACGGCATGTGGGATCTTCCCGGACCAGGGATTGAACCCGTGTCCCCTTTATTGGCAGGCGGATTCTTAACCACTGTGCCACCAGGGAAGTCCCTTTGCCATATTCTTTTGATTAATGCAGATCACAGGTCCTACCTACACTCCAGGGGAAGGGATTACAGAAAGGTGTGGACACCAAGAGGTTGAGATCACAGAGGGTCACACATACTTAAAACTTCATGAAATAAGGTTTGTTTAGTCATTAAATTATGTATCAAATATTTATTGGGGTTAACATCTGCTTTCATCTCTGACAGTAAGTGGATTGTATTTTTCCTCTAGTCATAAGCAGCTATACAGCCAGACAAAGTATATGAAATAGAGCTGTTTTCAGGCACTGGATGTAGCGAGAAAGAGAACAAATTAGGTGAGCCCCACGTTTAGCCCATCTCTGTGCTTCAGGGTAATTGGCTAACTATGTCATGGGGAGTGGAACTCAAGCAGAGCAAGGAAGTTCTACTGAACTGAGGGTGCAGAGATTGGAGTTTTGGGCTGCTGAAGCAGCTGGAACTTGTTAGGTTGTTGAAGAAGAGGGTACATACAGAAGTATGAGTTCCCCAAGAGTGCTTGGCTGAGGGTTGGGCTGCACACATGTAGGTGATGTTCCTTAAGGCCTAGTAGAGAGTGCATGTTAGGGGGTTAAAAGTGGGAGAAATATCATAATACCTGGAGATGTTGGATTTCAGCCCATCCAGAGTGGAGAAAGACCTAGTTAATATACTGGATAGTAATCTTAGATTCCTGAAAGGCTGTGCTTTTGGAAAGGTTTGGCAAGTTATGGCCCGTGTGCCAAATCTGGCCCACTGACTGTTTTTATATGTCCTGTGATCTAAGGATGTTTTTTATATATGTTAGTGGCTGAAAAGAAATTAAAAGAATAATATTTTGTGACATGTGAAAATGATGTGGAATATAAATTCTAGTGACCATAAATAATGGCTGGATGCAGCCAACCATGCTAATTCATTTACATACTGCTTTTGGACTACAACAGCAGAGTTGAGTGCTTGCGATAGACATTGTGTGGCCCACAAATAATACATTTACCATCCTGCTCTTTACAAAGTTTAACTCCTCTTACAGAGTAAGGATTGCTCTAGATCTGCCCTAATAAAGCCTAAAATTAAGCCTTTTTAAGATCAAGGAGAGGCTCCAGGCAGAACAAACTCAACAAGAAAGACAGTATAATCTAGAATCCTTATACCATATTCACAGTGTTTAGCATATAATCGTCTATTACTAGACATGCAAATAAGAAGGGAAACTTGAACCACATCAAGGGGAAAAGTGCTGTCAGTAGACATTGACCCTGAGATAACCCACATTTGGAATTAGCAAAAAATGAATTAAAGCAACTATTAAAAACTCAGTGACTTAAGGTAACAAAATTGCAGAACTGAAAAGAACAGTATCTGAAATTAAAAGTTCACTGATGGACTTAACAGTGAATTGGAGATGGCATAAGAAAGCTTCTGTGAACTTGACAGATCCATAGAAATTATCCAATGTAAAGAACTGAGAGAAGAAAATTGGAGGGAGGTAGGGACAGAGTCCCAATGACTTCTAGGATAAATCAAGCAGTCTAACATACATGTAATTGGACTCCTAGAAGGAAAGGAAGGAGGGCATGGGTCAGAAAGAAAATTTTAAGAAATATGATTTGACTCACATTTCCTGGTTTCAAAGCAACAGTAAACACAACTACATGGTACCAGCAACTAAAGTACAAGCAGCCAAAGAAAAAAATAGATAAATTGGACTTCATCAAGATGAAATACTTTCTGTGCTTCAAAGGAAGTGAAAAGATAACCCACAGAATAGGAGAAAATATTTGCAAAATTATATACTTAATATGGTCTGGTGTCCCGAATATATAAAGAACTGTTAGAATTTAGTAATAAAAAGGTAAATAACCCAATTAAAAATGGAAAAAGGATTTGAGTAGACATTTCTCCAAAGAAGATATATAAATGGCCAGTAAGCATATGAAAAGAAACCAAGCATAATTATTTATAGTTGCCAAGACATGGAAAAAACCTCAGTGTCCATCAACAGATGAATGGATAAGGAAGATATGGTATATATTTATATATACAATGGGATACTACTCAGCCGTAAAAAAAAATGAAATTTTGCCATTTGCAGTGACATGGATAGACTTGGAGGGCATTATGCTAAGTGAAATAAGTCAGAGAAAGATAAATACTGTATGATGTCACTTATGTGTGGAATCTAAAAAATAGGATAAACTAGTGAATATGACATAAAAGAAGGAGATTCACAGATATAGAGAACAAACTAGTGGTTACCACTGTTGGGGGAGAGGAGACATAGAGGTGGGGGAAGTGGGAGGTACAAACTCTTGGGTGTTAGATAGGCTCAAGGGTGTACTGAGCAACACGAGGAATATAGCCAGTATTTTGTAATAACTGTAAATGGAAAGTAACCTTTAAAAATTGTATAAAAATAAAAAATGAAAAAACCCACAAAACCTCATCATAATTAGTCATTAGGGAACTGCAAAGAAATACCTCAGTGAGTTACCCCTTCATGCCCACTAAAATAGCTATAATCAAAATGTTGGACAATAACAGGTGTTGGAGAGAGTGGGCTAATCGGTACTTTTCATATGTTACATGTTACTGTTGTGAATGTAAAATGCTGGAGCTGCTTTGGAGAAAAATCTGGCAATTCCCTCAAATGCCATATGACCCACCAACTCCATTCATAGTTATATACACAAGGGAATTGAAAACGTACGTCTACCCATCAACTTGTACGTGGTTGTTCATAGCAGCTTTAGTCATAAGAACCAAGAAGCGGAAGCAATCCAGATACTTATCAGCTGATGAATTTATTTACAAAATGTATATTCATACAATGGAATATAGTTTGGCCATAAAAAGGAACGGAGTGCTGTTACATGCTGTAGCACAGATGAACCTTGAAGCATCATACTGAGCCCGAGCAAAAGGAGGCGGACTCAAAAGGCTGCACTTTATATGATTCATCATATGAAACATCCAAAATATGCAAATCCATGGAGACAGAAAGTTGAGTAGTGGTTTTCGAGAGCTGGAGGGAGGACAGATATTCAGGATCGTTGGAGCAGAGACTGTATGTGGGAGAGAAGGGAAAGAGAATGGAGGATGTGAAATGCGAGTAAGAGATTATGCTGGAGAGGTTAGCAGAGAGAGGAATCATTCGAATGTTGAAAGCATTAGAAGTTTGATTTTATCCTGAAAGTAGAACAGAGCAGCTGAGTGAGAAGACCAGATTTGCATTTTAGAAAGATCACCATGACTCCAAATGTGAAAAATGAATTAAAGAGGGTAAGATTTTGGGCATGGGATCCAGTCACAAGGTTTTTGAGAAGTTTCACATAGTTGTTAATTTGTACTAGGAAAGTGGCATTGAGAAGTTTCACATAGTTGTTAATTTGTACTAGGAAAGTGGCATTGGGAATGTTGAAAGTGAATGGATTCAGATCTATTTAGGATGTAGATTCAACAGAACTTGATTGGATGTGGGAGACGGGGAGAAGGAGGAATCAGCAGTACATGGGAAATGTTTTTTTGTTTTGCTCTATTGTCATAATAGAGCTTGTAATATTATTATTAATAGACTGAAAAGGCTTTTTTCCCCACTAACTTTGTAAGTAGTTTTAGTGTTTTGTTTAGTGTTATTTGGTTATCTCTGATGCGTCTGGACATACTCCAGACTGCCTGGGTTAATATTTTAATTAAAGGACACAGGTAATAATATATAAGTAAATGGAACCTTTCAGGAAAAAAGTGAAATTAGATCTAGTTTATTAGGATTCTGACTTGAAAGATTAATGAAAGCAAGTAAACATGGTGTTAAAGTCGCTGCCTTTATTTGCAAGAATTTGGACTGAAAAGGTATGCACTTAAACACAACTGCTCATGTATATGAGAAGAGATTTAGAAATGTAATGTAACAAATCAAGATTCTGCTTGTAATTTTATTGTGAAGCTTTCAAAAAAAGGATTTCCCACCCCAGCCCAAGCTAATCATGGAAAGAAGAGCATTTCATGAGCAGAAGCTGTGGGGGCTTTGGCTGAGACATCTGACACTGTATTCATTGCCACAATTAATTCAACTGCTATGGCTGCCTAAGCAGGTATCTCCGTTTTTCTGTTACTGCTCTCATGCTTCCCCTCATTTCATTAACGAGTTCATCTGGAGATAGGGCATTCTCTGTTGAAGGGTAGGTGTACAAACATGCACTCTCTTAACAGACCCCTCTTTTGCTATAAAGACTAGGCATTTGGAATTGTCAGCTATCAATTACAGGTGTCAGCATTGGTTAAGTTTAGAAACCTGCAAAGCAGTGGAAGTCTGGGAAAAGGAAAACCTCAGTACCTTCTCTGGTTACAAGAGCCATTGAAGGAATTAGCAGCCTATGCTGATGCAACACTAAAAAATGGCGGGATTTTTTTCCTCCTAATTTTTCAAACCAGTGGTTTGAGAGATCCTAACTCCTTTTTTTCATAATCAGCTTGCATACAATTTTAAGAAATTCTAACGGTATTTAAGCTTAAATAGGTCATAAATTAAAGTACATGAAGACAATATTTTCTTTGGAATATGAACTTTTATATTTTCTGCCACTCATTCATAACCAAAGTGGATAATTAGCAGTGTAGTGAACTGTACAACAGGGGTCCCCAGCCTGTTAGGAACCAGGCCGCACAGCAGGAGGTGAGTGGCGGGCAAGCGAGCGAAGCTTCATTATCCCCTGAACCTCCCCCACCCGCCCGCCCAAATCCCTTCCCGGGAAAAACCGGTCCCTGGTGCCAAAAAGGTCGGGGACTACTGTACAATAACTGAAAAAGCCCTTCTAGACTTCCCTGGCGGTCCAGTGGCTAAGACTCCGCCCTTCCACTGCAGGGGGTTCAGGTTCTATCCCTGGTTGGTTGGGGAGCAAAGATCCCACATGCTGCACGCCTAAAAAAGTAAAAAATAAAGAAAGCATTGGTCTGAAAAAGCCCTTCTAATTTTATAGATCAAGTATAACAGAATTGAAATTTTCTTAAGTCATGATGCTAATCATTATCATATTGCTAATCCATTTGACTGTAATAGAATTGATATGATGTACACTTAATTCTTTGTCCTGGTCAGGAATCCAGGGCAAATCCCTTCAGTCTAGCTGATTCAAAGCAAATACAGCTGATTGTAAAGTTGCTTAAGGCAGGGACACTCTCTGTGCTGTCCATATCCTCTCTCATCTTTTAGTTTTATCTGTCCCTCATACTCTCCTTTTGCCTTTTCATTCTTAAGACATTTTATATTTTCTCCTATTCTTTGCCTTTGTGTGCCTGTGTTTGAAAGTATCCATCTTAATTCTTTATGGACTTCTAGTTCAAGAGCACCATGAAACTGGAATCCATTTGTACCTAGAGAGACAATTTGATTGACTCAGCTGTTTCCTTCTGCTCTAGGCAACTGTGACTAGCGGGTAGTTATATAGTGGCTTACCGTTTACTCAGCAGAAACTGTGAGACTGGATTCTATGAAAATAGAAGGAGGTGTGACTGATTATTTGCGTTTAAAAAAGTTGCTTTAGGAGATAGCCATAGGTAGTCAAGTGCCTTTTCCTTTGGTAGGAGGGCATCTATGGTAAATTTCCTAATCATTCAGGAGCTTTCCATGACTTGGATAATTGAATGTTGTCTATTAATAACATGAGTAGGGTATAACTAATGTTATTTTCTACCATTATTATTTGATTCCATTTTTATTAAAGGACTTACAGAACAATGTCTTTTTTTGGTAAGATAATGTTCGAATATAATCATTAAGTACATGTTTAGGTCTTAGGGAGGAAGTGGTATTGCATGGTGGTTTAAGAGCTGGGACTGTTGAGTCAGACTAATTCTAGCTCCACCACCAGCAAGCTGTACAATTCCATCCACTCCCAGAGCTTTATTTATATATTTTTTATCTGTAAGATAGCAATAACAATAGTGTTTACCTCAAGAGTTGTTAGGTAAATTAAATGATTTAATCCATATTACAGTCTTAGTACAATGTTTGTCACATACTAAGCGTTCAGGTAGCTATCATTGTTAATATCTTTCTTTTTTTTCGGTGAAAAGTACATGTCATCTCATTTACATTACTGCTTATTTATCCAATGATCATTGCCTCAACTGCCTAAAAGATTCAGTGAAGGTAAAGAATGTAAATTTAGCTATTTGACCTTACATTTTAACAGCTTTGTTAAGCTCTAATTGACCTAAAGGAAACTATGCATGTTAAAAGTGTACACTTTGATAAGTTTATACTGCCGTTTATATATTTGTTTACCTGTTGACACTTAGGTTGGTTCCTGTGTTTTTACTGCTACAAATAAAGCTGCTGTGAACATTCATGTACAAGTCTTTGTGTAGACATATGCTTTTATTCCTCTTAAGTAAATACCTAGTTGTAGAATGACAGGATCAGATGGTAGGTGTCTGCTTTTTTAGAAGAAACTACCAAACTGTTTTCCACAGTGTTTGTACCATTTTACATTTCCATCCACATTCTTGACAATACTAGGTATGGTCAGTCAAAAAGCTATTTTTAAATTTCTTGTTCTTTCATATCTTTTTTCATGTTGTATAAATGCATACCATATCACATAAGGATTATTTGGAAAAAGTGCAGAATATGCCAGACAGCTAAAGATTTTTAAGTTAATTTTAAAAAGTATTTGGAGTTATACTAAAATCTCTTTATTGCAAAGGTAAGAGGTGGTTTGCTTAAAATATTGGAAAATTGCAGGAGATAACAGTTCTTTGAAGAGCTAATTTTGTAATGTGTGTACATGTTTTATATGTGTATTTTTTCTTCCTTTGATAGAGTTTTCCAGAAAAGGACCTTCTGCATTGTCCATCTAAGGATGTAATTGAAGCTCATTTTATGTCTTGTGTGAAAGAAGCGGATGCTTTAAAGCACAAAAGTCAAGTAATCAATGAAATGCAGAAAAAAGATCACAAGCAACTCTGGATGGGTTTACAAAATGGTAAATATAACGATGTTTAATTTCATAATACCACTTTATGAAGTAACTATAATCCTGTGAGTAATTGGTACATCTTAGGGTTGGTGATACAAGTTTAAATTCCAGCCTCTGTGCACAGAATTTCACGAAGAAGCTACCTTTGGTCATACCTTTCTTACATTGTACCCTTCTAGCATCCCTCTCTTCCTGGATTCCCTAGCATTAGACAGATTGCTTTGCCCATAATATAAGACAGTATAAACTTCCTGTGTTTAGCTTCTGGAAAAAGTGCCCTTAGTCCTAGTCACGATCCTTCTGGAATTGCAACTGAATACCCTGTGTATGTACCAAAATACCTCCGCCTGGGTAGGGCACAATCTCTAGTCTCTGCTTTCTCAGAACAGGAAGCCTTGCTTTGTGCTCAGATTCTCTCTCTCCTGGCTGGGATTTAGAAAATACGCTCAAGGAAAAAGCTGAGGGGAATCTGCAATTTACTGATGTATTCTTCTTCTCTTAGCCATCATAGTTCCTTAATCTTGCCTGCATTGATTGCCCTCCAGTGCCTACACACAGTTCTGTATGCAGGCAGTTCTCACTTTACATGGGTCAAATATGCATGAATTTCAGTTAACATGCTTTAGTTAAATAATGCCAGTTCCCCAACAATGTGAGTCAGATTTCGTTTGTCATTGTGTATTAACTGTGAATAATCACATAAAGTACAATTACGTAAGAGTTAGCTCTTCGGTTCAGTCATTATGTAACAACAGATACATGTCATGATCAGTGACCGGTCACTTTCTTCAGTGTCTGTCAGTGAATCGTCGTTATGCCGCTGTTATTTAATTCACTCACAGACAGCAAAGCATGCAGTTGTGTTGCCTCCTTGTGTCCATTGATAAGCCCACATAACATTTTGTAAAACTGGATAATGGAAAGAGGGAATTAGCCAAGAAAGATGAAAGTGTAGCAAAGAAACAAAAAGTGATAATGCTGGAAGTGAAATTTGAATAGAAGGTAGTGGAATTATAGAAGACATAGCTAACTGTGGGGCTGTTGACACTACCACCATTTGAGAGACTTTAGATATGCAGCCCCAGGAGCTTAGTGAAGGCAAACTCTTCCATACAAATGAGGGAAGTGGTTGTGATGAAAAGGATGAAGTTATCCTAGAGGGAGTGATACTGGCAAAAATATCACATTAGAGGAACAGGGATATCTCATGGTGATGAAAGTGCAAGTAACATGTTTGAAGTTGATCCAAACTTAGAAAGGAGTATGATAATTTGCCAGAGTTTAGGAAAGGTGCTTGCTTGTAAGAAAGCAGGCACTATTCAAACTGTGCTTAAGATTTTTACAAATAAAGCACTTTAATTCTCCATGTTTCTAATGCTTTAATTAGTGTACTGTTAACCACAGTACTAAATAAATATTCGTTTTATTTACTTTTTTCATTTTCCTGTACATTTATAACCATCAGAGTTTTTAATATTTTGACAATTTTCGAAAAGATCACAAAACAATCATAAATTTTCCCATTAACTATTAAGATCACTTTGTTGCATGGTAATTTTTCCAGTCCTGCACTACTGTGCAAAGCAAGGACTGTCTGTATTTTGTCCATCTTCGATAGTTGTTTTTGGACAAGGAGTTGGTACCATATAAGCTGCTCTTTCATAGCAACAACTAGAATAAGAGAAGACCCCTCTTTTCCCCTTAAAAAAAATTTTTTTTAAATGTGATACAATTTTATCTTTTGGACTATATCATTACCATCTCACAAAGTTGTCTGTAGTTATTTAGTATTTATTAAACTTTCATTATGCAAAATACAGGACATTATCTGTGACTTCATTAGTACAAAAGGTACGTATTTTATGACAGTGTGTCCTGTAAATTAAATTTTCACATTTCTTTTAAGTTTCTTAGATTTGACCCAAGTTACATGGAGTTGCTCCTTAGTTTCATATTTGTACCTCTGATATTTCTCAATTAGGTTGTAAGGTTTGCAAAAGGAAGGCACCAGGCCTTTCACTTCATTTATATTACTGAGTACACATATTCTTATTAAGTGATCAAAAGAGTTTACAACCCCTTAAGAAGGTGTACTTTTTCCTTTTCCTGGCTGGCTATTTGTAGATGAAGTGACATTTTAGGAGGCTTGTGAATAAGAGGATTGCTTAAATGGAAGAAGACAGGAATGTTCTAAAGAGAGAAGAGATCTGAGAGTAATTTGTCTTCAGAATTTAAGTAAATAATTTAGATGAACTTTTAAGTAAATGTTCTTGAAATCTATTGTGAGCATGGTGAGTCAGCTATAGAGAGCCCACGGATTCAGCAGAGGATTCTAAAAATGATTGAACTGTTTCAGTTGGGGCATTAGAGGATTAGTTATGGAGGGTGATGGGTAAGAGTTGTGGAAATAACAAAGGTGTGGTTTTTAGTCTCACCTCTTTTGGTAGCTCCTTAGGGCAAGTCACTCAGTCCCTTTTTTTTTTTTTTTTGCGGTATGCGGGCCTCTCACTGCTGTGGCCTCTCCCATTGCGGAGCACAGGCTCTGGACGCGCAGGCTCAGTGGCCATGGCTCACAGGCCCAGCCGCTCCGCGGCATGTGGGATCTTCCCGGACCGGGGCACGAACTCGTGTTCCCTGCATCGGCAGGCAGACCCTCAACCACTGCGCCACCAGGGAAGCCCACTCAGTCCCTTTTAGCTTCAGTTTCTTTATCTGTAAAATAAGAGAATATCTGCTGTGGTTTCCTATAAATGTTTTTAGAAGCTTTAACGAAACACTAATACAGTTTATGTGAAAGTGTTTGAAAGGAAGTAAAGCTGTCTTGATAAAAAGAATTGTTGAGAAGTCACTTTGAGACACGAGAACAGGGGTTGGCAAAAAGTGTGGTCCCGCCTGCCGATGCAGGGGACACGGGTTTGTGCCCCGGTCCGGGAAGATCCCACATGCCGCGGAGCGGCTGGGCCCGTGAGCCATGGCCGCTGAGCCTGCACGTCCGGAACCTGTGCTCCACAGCGGGAGAGGCCACGGCAGTGAGAGGCCCGCGTACTGCAAAAAAAAAAGCACAAACAAACAAAAAGTGTGGTCATGAGCCAGCCACCTGTTTTTGTAAGTAAAGACTTATTAGAACCCTGCCACAACAATTCATTTATGTAACATCTTTGGCTACTTTCATGCTACAACAGCTGAGTTAAATAGTTGTGATCAAAGAAACAAACAACCCAATCCAAAAATGGGCAGAATACCTAAATAGACATTTCTCCAAAAAGATAAACAGATTGCCAACAAACACATGAAAGGGTACTCAACATCACTAATCATTAGAGAAATGCAAATCAAAACTACATAAAGTATCACCTCACACCAATCAGAATGGCCATCATCAAAAATCTACAAACATGGGCTTCCCTGGTGGTGCAGTATTTGAGAGTCCGCCTGCTGCTGCAGGGGGACGTGGGTTCATGCCCCGGTCTGGGAGGATCCCACATGCTGTGGGAGCGGTCGCTGGGCCTGCGTGTCCAGAGCCTGTGCTCCGCAGCGGGAGAGAGGCCACAGCAGTGAGAGACCTGTGTACCGCAAAAAAAAAAAAAAAAAATCTACAAAACAGTAAATGCTGGAGAGAGTGTGGAGAAAAGGGAACCCTCTTGCACTGTTGGTGGGAATGTAAATTGATACAGCCACTATGGAGAACAGTATGGAGGTTCCTTAAAAAACTAAAAATAGAACTACCATACCACCCAGCAATCCCACTACTGGGCATATACCCTGAGAAAACCATAATTCAAAAAGAGTCAAGTACCACAGTGTTTATTGCAGCACTATTTACAATAGACAGGACATGAAAGCAACCTAAGTGTCCATCAACAGATGAATGGATAAAGAAGATGTGGCACATATATACAATGGAATATTACTCAGCCATAAAAAGAAATGAAACTGAGTTATTTGTAGTGAGGTGGATGGACCTAGAGTCTGTCATACAGAGTGAAGTAAGTCAGAAAGAGAAAAACAAATACCATATGCTAACACATATATATGGAATCTAAAAAAAAAATGGTTCTAACCAACCTAGAGGCAGGACAGGAATAAAGACACAGAGGTAGAGAATGGACTTGAGGACACGGGGAGGGGGAATGGTAAGCTGAGATGAAGTGAGAGAGTGGCATGGACATACATATACTACTAAATGTAAAATAGCTAGTGGGAAGCAGCCAATTAGCACAGGGAGATCAGCTCATGCTTTGTGACCACCTAGAGGGGTGGGATAGAGACACAAAAGGGAGGGGATATGGGGATATGGGGATATATGTATATGTATGGCTGTTTCACTTTTGTTATACAGCAGCAGCTAACACAACAATGTAAAGCAATTATACTCCAATAAAGATGCAAAAAAAAAAAAGTCAAAAAAAATAGTTGTGAAAGAGACCATGTGGCCCACAGCTTAAAATATTTACTCTCTAACCCTTTTAGAAAACATTTGCCAGCCTATAGAAGGTTGATTAAACCAATAGCTTGTATTTACCATTGATCTAAAGCATGACTCACAGTGTCACACATTCAGAACTTGGTATAACTTAACGTATCAGACTTAGTCTAATAACTGCCTTCATTGCTATTTTTTTATATTAAAAAATATATTGTTTTATAAAATTCCTTTTTTCCTGTTTTTGTCTTAGCTTATATTCTTGCTTGGATATATGACTATTTTAAAGTTATTTTTATTAATTTAACTTTTATTAAATTACTTTTCAAATTGAGTTTCATTAAATCCAACATAAAATGGTATGTGGTTAAAATATATTTTGTTCCTTCTTTTAGCTATAAATTATTTTTGTAGCTATTATGTTTGCTTTTGTTGGTACTGCTAATGATTAAGTTTACACACTCAAAATCCTACATGTGGTATCCTCTGGGGACCTTGATAGTTTATTTTCTACTTTTTAAAATTGAAATATACATTCAGAAAATCTTTGGCTGGGTAGAGGTTGTTTGTAGAAAATATATTTTGGGGTAAAATGTTGAATGTTACCTACATTAAGGTAAATTGGTGAAAGGTGGGTATAGTAGTTCATTCTGTTCCTTCTGCCTAGAAGAACCTTTCCCTCCCTTTTTGTCTATTTAATTCTTACTTAATGTTTTAATGCTCATCTGTCTTGTCACCCTCTAAGTGAAAACTTCCCTGTTTCATTTTTTTTTAGCCAACAATTTATTGAACATCTAATATGTGCCTGACACTATGCTAGGAGCTAGTGATCATCCAGCAGTGATAGAACAAACATGAATCCTGTTTTTGTGAAGCTACAGCCAAGTGGAGGCAGAACTATTTATATTTTCATGCTGTCATGGCTCCTTGTCCATTCATATGCATTCTTGCTCTCATAATTCACTCTCTGGTATAGTTATGGTTTATGTATTCTGCTAGAATATAAATTTCTCTTGGTTAGAGTGTATCATGCATTTTCTGTATCCCCAGCACCTAGTATATTCTTAGGCATAGAATGAACAAAATAAATATTGACCGAGTGACTCCTTTATTTTAATCCTATGTAGTACAACAAGGAAATACTGTTAACAGCTTTTTATAAATAGATTAATATTAGATAAAATAGAGGAAGTACCTTTAAAATTTTTAATTATGGAAGTGGATTTTATGTTTAAGAATTTTTCCATCCAAAAGAAAGTCTTACAGATTTGTTAGGGCAAAGACATTTCACCTGTTGGTTAGTGTAATTGTAAACTGGTCAGAATTGAGAAAAAGCAGATGGTAAATTTATTTCATTCAGAACTGCACCTGTACAGCATAGCAACTAAACGATTTAAACAATTTTTGAATACTTTCAAATGCTAATTTTAATTTTTCAGATCTCTGTGAAAGAGAAATAAGAAAAGCTTTTGAAACCAAGAAAGCTCATTTAAGACATACTGTGCCTTTCAGTGTTTTTTATGGGTTTTCATTTTAGGTATAAAAGTATTTAACCTCCTTGTGAAACAAAGGTAATGACCACAAAAAAGAGAAGAAAGTAACATTTTTATTATTTATGAGGCACTTGTCACTATATTTGCAGGCTATTTTCTATTAAATGTCAGGAGGTTTTTCTTATAAGCTAGAGATTTGAGGAAATCTCTAAAAAATATTTTTAACATAATATATGACTTAGTTTTCAGCTTTGATTTTCTGAGTATACTAAAAAAGAAAAGATGGCATCAAATAAATTCCATAGACCTTCAAATAAATGCAAGTTTTCACTGCTAAATATTGAAAATTTACATTGTTTATAAAGTATGGTTAATCCTTTTGAGCTAAGTAATTTTTTAGAGAAATCAGTTACTTGGTAGTGTACCATTTTAACTTAAAACTGGTTTTTAAGAGGAAATAGTGTTTAGCTTAAGGTGAATTTTATGATAAGTCATAGCATTTTGAAAATTCTTTTGTTTGGTGGGTGATGCAAAAGAAACGCAATGGTTCTAACAGGCTTATATGATAGAGACAGTTGGGTTGTGATTGCATTGCTTTGTTTTTATCAGTTGCAATATAGTAGTATAAGTAATGGACGAGAATCTCTTGGTCCGAGAAGGAGCATTGGGTCATTAACATATGCTCCAAAGGGGCATTGATCTTTCTTTGCTTATCTCCTATTGGTTGTGTGGCCATGGCAGATCACTCTTCTGAGATGGAGTTTCCTTATAAATGTCAAGGTGATGATACCTCACAAGACTCAGATTCAAAGACTGTACAGTGGTAATCACTTACACCTGAATTCTGGTGATTAGATATTCTTGATTCCAGAGGATTTCCTGGAAGAATAATTATTGTTTATTTCTCTCTCTCTCTCTCTCTCCGTCTTTCTCTCTTTACATCTCCCTCTTTCCCTCTCTTCCTCCCTGGTCCTTTCAAGCAGGACTTAGGTAAAAGGCAATAGATAGCTTTCTAAAAATAAATGTGGTGTCATAGAAAGACTACTAAAACAGAAAGACGAGATTTTTTGGACTTAACTCTGTATCTTGAAGCTTCCATTTCTGTGCTGTTATCACAGTGTCAGTACTGTTCTAATGTGTAGATGGTGTGGAAGGAGATTACTAAGTAGAACTGTCAATAGGAAGCATAAGTATTCTTCTTGAACCTTTTGTCTCAGTGAAAGGTCACTATTTGGTAAGCTTCCTTTCTTTAGAAAAACTCAGATGTTTATCAGTCATGAGAACACTGGGATCACATTGTATAAATAAGAGCAAAGAAAATAGTGTAATGAGCATCCACATACCTGTCGCCCATCTCAGCAGTTATCAGTATATGGTCAGTCTTGTTTCATCTACTCTCACCCCTGCCCCACTTTGAGTTTATAGAAATTTTCATTCTTTAATCTGGCGCTATGAATATTGCTCACAGATTTATATTCTTCACAGACTTTATACTCTGTTATTTAATCAAGTCTTGGAAAGAACAATCATTATACGAGAGTTATGCCCAGATCCTGATAGTATGGATTAGCCAATTATTAAGAATCTGCCACATGCCAGGCACTGTGCTAGGCATAGGGGGCGCTGGGGTGAGTATGACAGCCACGGTTCCTTCCCTCAGAGTTCACATTCTGGTGGGGGAGGCAGACATTAAACAGATAGCCTTTAAATAATTATTACATTTGTATCTTGAGTTATAGAGGAAGGGATAGAGAGCAGTGTGGTTGTGATGAAAGTGTTCCAGGCACAGGGAATGATGTAGGTTAGGCTGAGAAGGAGAAAAGAGCTTAATAAATTCTAGGGGCTCTAAGAAGGCTATTCTTTTTTTTTTTTTTTTTTTTTTTCCCAAAATCAATATTTTATTTAAGGGGTACTTTTACTTCCTTTAAGCAAATCTTTAAAGCCATTTTACTTGGACTTCCCCCTTCAAGCCTCCTGTGGTTCTTCTGTGTTTAATCAGTGGTCCTCCAAGGCCTCAGTTTTCTTTATAAGGCTCCAGAAGGCTATTCTGACTAGAGCACGGTGATTGAGAGTGGCAAGTAGATAACACTGCAAATTGGATAGAGGACCCTATCTATTCAGGGTCTGATAGGACATTTTAGTGATATTGAACTTAATCTCCAGGGAGTAAGGCGAGGTAGATAGGGGACTGCTGAAAGATTATAAACAGGGATATAAAGGAATCAGATGTTCTTTTTTAAGTTATCTCTGACTACTGTATGGTTAATGAATTAGAAGGGAACAAATATGGAATTAAAAGGCCAAGTACGAGTCCATTCCAGTGGTTAGGTAGCAGATGAATATTTCAGACTACAGGGCAGTCTTGAAGGTAGAGAGAAGTGGACGCTTTTGAGAAATATTTGAGATGTAGACTTGCTAGGACTTAGTATTTGGTTGAATGTGGTGGGTAATAGAATGAAAACTGTCATAGTTGGTTCCCAGACATTTTAGAAACTGTTGAGTGTGCCTAACTACACTTATCCAGCTTATAGACACCCAGAAGGAGATCTTATTCGTTACATTAAGATAAACCGTTTTTTTTGGTATGCAGTACCTTAATACTGTCATAAAAAGAAACATGGTCTCTCTGATGCTATAAGTATTTTAAAATTTATGGCGATTTCTACTAATTATTGTTTTACTTTCTGAATGCTCAAAAACATTCTAAAACTTTGCTAAAGATTGACGTCAGGCTTACCAGTTGATAAAATCCATTCATATTTTTAGGTTGAAACATTTGCCTGTCTGCTGACCTCAGACACCTCTCTCATTTTCCATTGTTTCATAAGATTATTGGCATTGGTTTTGTAATCCTATCTTTAAGTTCTTTTAGTGTCCTCTGAAGTAATTTTCCTTTGTCTGAAGACTTGCATTAATTTAAAGCGAAGTACCTACTGTTATGTCTGAATATGTCATTTTTATTTTAGCTAAGTTTTCACACTTGCTTCTTTGAAAATCATTCTCTTGTTGAAGAAAATGGAAACTAAACAGAAGTTGGATAGTTTAGCTTTCTCTCTGTCATCTCTTAATATGATAACCATCTTTCCCAATAATGTTCTCCATGCGTTCGTTCTTTCTTTGCCAAACATGGTTTATAAAGCTCGTTTTGTTTTTCCTCCCTTTTTTTTTTTTTTTAAATAAACCTCATCTTGTGCTTGGTGTTGACCTTCCTGCCACTCTTCTTACATACTTACATACTCCTTTTATTAGTCAGGATTCTCCAGAGAAATAGAATGAATACACACACACACACACACACACACACACACACACACACACACACACAGATTTATTATGAGGAACTGGTTCATGTGATTTTGGAGTCTTACAAGTCCCACAATCTGCCCTCTGCAAGCTGAAGACTCAGGAAAGTCAGAGGTGAAATTCACTCTGAGTTTCAAGGCCTGAGAACCAAGGATGCTGCTGGTATAAATCCCAGTTCAATGGTAGGAAAAGATGAGATGTCTCAGCTCAAGCAACAGGGCAGGAAAAAGCGGGGCAGATTCCTATTTCCTCTACCTTTCCTTTTGTTCTCTTCAGGTTCTCAACTGATTGGATGATGTCCACTCACATTGGGGTGGGCAGTCTACTGAAATGACACATATTCATATGCTAATCTCATCCCAAAACACCCTCACAGGCACACCCAGAGATAATGTTTAATCTGGGCATCTGTGGCCAGTCAAGTTGATGCATAAAATTAACCATCACATTCCTGCTATAACTTGGTTCATCTTTTATGGGTGTCATTTTAATGTTAATTCATTGAACCGGTAATTATTGAATCCATACTGGAGATAAAGTAGTAAAAAAAAATAGACTGAATTTCCTGCCCTTTATGCAGCTTAAATTATCGTGGGGGAGACAGACAATAAGTATATATAAAAGTAAAATACATTATGTGCCTTATGATGATGAGGAGTGCTGTGGGAGAAAAAGCAGGGAAAGATGAGAAAGGACTGTGTTGGGAGAGGGCATTGCTGTTTTTAATCAGGTGGTCTCAGAAGGCCTCACTGATTGCATGACATTAAATGAAGACCTAAAGCAGGACCATACATTTATCTGGGGTTCCTAATACCTTCCTAGGCAGAGGGAATGGCAGGGGCAAAGCCCCTGAGGTGGGGAAAAATGCTAGGTACTTTTGAAGACTTAATCCTATTAGTAGCTTTTACCAAAAGTGAGAGAGAACATAAGTTGTTTTTCCCTAGGATACCGTTTTCCTCTAGTGTGCTTGTCATATTTCCCCTGTGAGAAACAATCTATAGTATAGTCTCATCATTTAAAAAAAAAAAATTCTATGTAGCAAAAATGTCACTTTTCTATTATCTGGTTCTTTCCATAAGTTTCATGTGACAGAAAGCATCCTTTTGGCAGTGATCTTACCCTATTTTGAAAGCAATAAACAGTGCTGAGAATAGAGATCATTAGGGATTGGGCCTGTTTTTATTAAGGTAGTTATAAAAGACCTGTTTGACAAGATGATATTTAAGCTGAAATCTTAAGGATGAAAGGGAACTAGTCACATTAGGGAATGGCATGTTTTAAGAACATGAGGCAAAAAGGAGTTTGGTGCATTTTAAAAAATAGAAAGAAGGCCAGTATGTCTTGGCCAGTGACCAAGACGGAAGAGTGACATGCAATGAGGTTAGAGAAATGGGAAAGATCTAGGTGATATAGAGCCTTTCAAGTCAAGGAAAAGAAAATTATTTATTTATTTATTTTATTTATTTTTATTTTTGGCTATGTTGGGTCTTCATTGCTGCATGTGGGCTTTTTCCAGCTGCGGCGAGTGGGGGCCTCTCCCCGTTGTGGTGCACAGGCTTCTCATCGCAGCAGCCTCTCCTATTGTGGAGCACAGGCTCTAGGCGCGTGGGCTTCAATAGATGTGGCATGCAGGCTCAGTAGTTGTGGCTTGTGGGCTCTAGAGCATAGGCTTAGCAGTTGTGGCACACGGGCTTAGTTGCTCAGTGGCATGTGGGATCTTCCCGGACCAGGGCTCGAACCCGTGTCCCCTGCATTGGCAAGCGGACTCTTAACCACTTCGCCACCAGGGAAGCCCAAGGAAAGAATTGTGATATTAAGTGCATTGCGAAGCCACTGGAGGATTTTTAAGCAGGAGAGTGATGAGATGCAGAATATGATGGAAGAACATTGTAGCTGCTGAATAGAGGGTGGAATAGAGGGAGCCAAGAGTGGAAGTGGAGAGTCTGTAGTAGTAGGTTCAGGTATAAGATGATGGTGGCCTTTAGGGTGATGATGGTAGAGATGGAGAAAAGTCAGTAAATCTGGGGTTTATTTTGGAGGTAGCATTGACAGAATCTATTATTAGACGGGGTATTAGGTTGTTACTAAACCAAACTTGAGTCTGCTCACCCACACACAGTAAAGCCAATCTACTGACACTGGGTTGTGGTGAAGGAAAGTACAGTGTTTACTGCGGGGCACCAAGCAAGGAGAATGGGCAATTCATGCTCAAAAGACTCAAACTCACCGACGGCTTTCAGGGAAGGGGTTTTAAAGGCAGTGTGAGGGAGGGGCTGCAGGCTGTGTGATCAGCTGTTGCACAATTCTCTGATTGGTTGGCATCAAGGTGAAGTTCCAAGCATCATCAACCTTCTGGTTTCAACCAGACTAGGATCTGTGTTCTTGTGGTCAGCAGTTTCCATCTGGTGGGGGCCTGCTTCCTTTAAAAACAACTCAGGAGGGCTTCCCGGGTGGCGTAGTGGTTGAGAGTCCGCCTGCCAAAGCAGGGGACACGGGTTCATGCCCCGGTCTGGGAAGATCCCACATGCCGCGGAGCGGCTGGGCCCGTGAACCACGGCCGCTGAGCCTGCGCGTCCGGAGCCTGTGCTCCGCAGCGGGAGAGGCCACAACAGTGAGAGGCCTGCATACTGCAAAAAAAAAAAAAAGACAGGAATGTGTATCAGGCCTTTATCTGTATCTTTCAGGGACCTGGGAGTTGGGTGACTGCGCTGTGTGGTGGATTTATAGTCTAAATTGTTACCAGTTTCCCAGCCCAACAGCTATGCTTTATTTCTACATCTTCACATTTCCTAATCATTAACTCTTGAGTCAGCCTTTTGAGACACAAGGGAGGCCTGGGAGACTAAAGCAAAAGCCTTTTACTTCAAAGGACAGGGACACAGGGGTTTGTGTATGGTTTCAAGTTTAGGTTGAAAGAAAGGAAAGAATCATTCCTGAGTTCTGACTTGGGCAGCTAGATGGATAGTAGTGCTTTATACCATGATATGAAATAACTAGATAAAAAATAGGTTTGGGATGGGGAACAAAGCCAAATTGAGAAGGTCAGCCTTGAAGGCAAAAGAGTGAAATGTGGGCTTCCCTGGTGGTGCAGTGGTTAAGAATCCACCTGCCAGCGCAGGGGACACAGGTTCGAGCCCTGGTCTGGGAAGATTCCACACGCCGCGGAGCAGCTAAGCCTGTGCACCACAACTACTGAGCATGCACTAGAGCCCGTGAACCATAACTACTGAGCCCGCATGCCTAGAGCCTGTGCTGCACAACAGGAGAAGCCACCACAATGAAAAGCCCACATACCGCAACGAAGAGTAGACCCCGCTCACCACAACTAGAGAAAGCCCGTGTGCAGCAACGAAGTCCCGACACAGCCAAAAATAAATAAAATAAATTTAAAAAGAAAAGTTTGAAATGTCTCTGAGACATTCACGTGCAGAGGCATTGAGTTAGATGTTGATAGAATTAAGTATTGTGAGTGTGTGTCAGTAGATGAAGAAAGCTTAACAGATTTGAATCGAATGCTGCAACTTCTAATTTCATAGTCATTTACTTTAACAATAAGTGCCCTGTTTATTATTTTATCTTAAAGGATATGACAGTTGATGTCCCAGTGATACAAGGCAATGAATATGGAGCAATCCCATACATTCCTAATGTTTGAGAGTTCTTTATATCCACTAACTGTGTTTTGCTTTTTTTCTGCATACAGCTGAGATAGTCGTTTCCTTTATTGTTTTGTCTGCAGTATAGTAAGATGAATAAGTTCAGTCTGAAGCTGTGTGTGTGGCTTCAGGAATCTACAACTTTGTGAGAAATTTGCTTAGAGAAAATTTGTAACCTGCTTGAGCATTCAAGTTTTACTGTTGAACAAACAAGCATTTTACTATATTATGCTACATGTTTTAAATCACTATCTTGGTATTCTAACTTTCTGTAATTAGAAATAATGATGAAAATCTAAAAAGTTTATGCATTTGTGTTTTAATATAAAATCATAAAGATACTTTGCTTGGCTTCTGGAGAAAGATTGCTCTTGGGAATTACATGATTTGAATGAATAAATAAATTTGGTGATAACTTGGATCATAGCTTCTTACAGTGCTTTGGGTATACTTGGCAGTGAACGTCATGGATAATAAAACTTGGTGAAAACATTTAGACAGTTATTTCCTAATACACTACAAATTATACTAACATAAGTTTATTGAAGAGTCCATTAATTACAGTGAATGGTCATATGTTCCAGAGTTAATCAGTGGTAGAGAGAATACATTTTTGTGTATGAGATTCAGTTGATAAAGGTACAAATCTATGAGACTAGATTTATAGTTCAGTCTAAACTCTGATCAGTACTTGAAAATATTTTTAGTGAACTCTTAGTGTTGCAGGAATACAAAGGTTTAGTTTGTAATGTCATTTTAAGTAAAATTCCAAATTATCTACAGTAAGAAGACTACCTTATCATATCTTTTATTTATCTGGTCCAGTTAAAAAACTTTAAAAAAATGTATGCCTTGTGATGTACTGTCACTTTTTTGTAAGGTAAGTTTGGGAAGGTTCAAGAAGCTTTTTCTTATGAATGTTGGTACCCTATATAAAGGAAATGCAGATGGACATCTGTCAGATATTGATCCAATATCAATATCCGGATATTGATTTTCACTCTTGGACTCATGACCTATTATTATTATTTGAATTTACAGTATGATTCCTCTTCTTAAAAAAAAACAAAACACGGTATACACACAAACACAAAACACATATATATACACAGGTATATATGCATATATAGTTTAACTTAACTTTGTTTTTATATTTTTATTTTAGTTTTTAATTTTTTAAATTTAGATATAATTGACATGTAGCGTTATATTATTTTCAGGTGTACAATATAATGATTCAATATTTGTATATATAGCAAAGTGCTCACTACCACGGTAAGTCTAGTTAACATGTCATTTTACATAGTTGTAAAAAACTTTTTTTTGTGATGAGAACTTTTAAGATCTACTCTCTTAGCAACTTTCAAATATGCCATACAGTATTATGAACTGTAGTCACCATGCTGTACCTTACCAGTTATAAAATAACTAAAAATTACTAAAATACTGGCTGCACCAGTTTACATTCCCACCAGCAGTGCACAGGGTTTCCTTTTCTCCCCGTCCTTGCCAACACTTGTTATCTCTTTTCTTTTTGACAGTAGCCATTCTAACAGGTGTGAGGTGATATCTTTTTTTTTGGCTGTGTTGTATCTTCGTTGCTGTGTGTGGACTTTCTCTAGTTGTGGTGAGCGGGGGCTACTCTTCGTTGAGGTGCGCGGGCTTCTCATTGCGGTGGCTTCTCTTGTTGTGGAGCACGGGCTCTAGGCTTGCGGGCTTCAGTAGTTGTGGCATGCAGGCTCAGTAGTTGTGGCTCGTGGGCTTTAGAGCTCAGGCTCAGTAGTTGTGGTGCACAGGCTTAGTTGCTCCGCTGGCATGTGGGATCTTCCTGGACCAGGGCTCGAACGCATGTCCCCTGCATTGGCAGGTGAATTCTTAATCACTGTGCCACCAGGGAAACCCGTGAGGTGATATCTTATTGTGGTTTTGATTTTCTTATTATTAGTGATGTTGAGCACTTTTCATCTACCTGTTAGCCATCTATATGTCTTCTTTGAAAATGTCCGTTCAGATCTTCTGCCCATTTTTAAATTGGATTGTTTAGGGGTTTTTTGCTATTGAGTTGTATGAGGTTTTTTTATATATTTTGGATATTAACCTCTTATCAGATACAAGATTTGCAAATATTTTTTCCCATTCAGTAAGTTGTCTTTTCATTTTGTTGATGATTTCTTTCGCTGAGCAAAAGCTTTTTAGTTTGATGTAGCTCCACTTGTTTATTTTTGCTTTTGTTGGCTTTGCTTTTGATGTCAGACTGAAAAAAATTGCCAAGACCTATGTTAAGGTATATGTGCATATATATTTTAACTTATTTTGTTTTTAAATGAATCTTTTGTTTTGAAACTTAATATCATAATTCTCCTCAAGAGAATGGAAAACCCCAAGTGTACTTACTTTTCGTAATTTTTTTTTGTTTGTCAATTAGCTCCTGATCACTTTTCTCTAGAGTGGTGTTTCTCAAAGTGTAGACAATGGGACAGAAGTATCAGTTTTAGCTAGGAACTGATTAGAAATGTATCCTAAACCAACTGAGTCAGAAACTCTGGGGCAGATCCCAGTAACTTGTGGTCCAGCACCCCTCCAGGTGATTGTGATGCACTAAAGTTTGAGAGCCACTACTCTTGAGCAGGATTTCTCATTGTTGGCACCATTAGATATTTTGGACTGGATAATTCTTTGATGTTGGGGTGGCGGCAGGGAGGGGCTGTCCTGTGCAGTATAGGATGTTTGGCAGCATTCCTGGCCTCTGCCCACTCACTAGATGCCAGGAGCACACTACTCCCCGTTCTCAATCATCACATTAAAAAATGTCTCCAGACATTGCCAGATATCCCCTAAGTGGCAGAATCACCCCATTTGAGTACCACTGCTCTGAGAGAGGTGATGTAGAATTTTTTTTTTGATTTAATAAAGTTTTATTTTTCAAAATATACAGCTGGTGGGACCTGTTCATGCATCTTCACCAGTAGCTGGAGCATCTCCACCCTTGGTATTTCTGGTGTAAATTACTTGAGCTCTGTGCTTTGAAACCAGTTTAATAAGTCCTTTACTAAGCAGCTCCTTCAGGGCTGTCCTGGCCAGGGAGCCACGAATCTTCAGTCTCTCAGAGACGACAGCTGGAGTTATAAGCTTATAGTTTGGAACTTCTTTACAGAGTTTGTCATACGTTGCTTTGTCAAACAAGACTAGGTTTTTGAGCTTGTCCCAAACTTTGCCTTTGGACCACTTCTTCTTTTTGGCCTTGCCCCCAGATTTGTTCACTGGGTCTTTGTCTTTCTTGGCCGACTTTCCGGCATCTTTCTTCTTGTCATCCTTGGGCGGCTTTTGCGCTTTGCGGCTAGTTGTGAGGCAGTCACACGTTGCTGTTTCCTGACACTAAAAACCGAGGAAAAGGGACGGAAAACAATTTTCTAGATCCCGACAGCTAACTTCCCGGCGTTACTGACAGCCAGGCGTGCTCCAAGTGCGCAAGCGCCGCAGCCGGCCGCGCTCCGGAGTCCGTGATGTAGAATTAATGCATAAAACTGCTTCTCCATTAAAGTAGCAGTGATCATTTATTGAATCCCCAAGTTCTGTCCTGGGTACTTTACATGAATTATCACTGTCATCTCAACAGCCTTGTAAGATGTGTTTGAAAGTCTAAAGCCTGGGCCAGTTTATTTATGAAGTTTCTCGTCTGTTCCACCAATTCAGCCTTTGAGAACTACTATGTTCAGTTGTTACAGTGACTCATTTAGGCCGTATTTGGAACTATATTCTTTAAACAAAAGGACTTTGACATGTAAACAAATTAAAAAGTTGTTTTAATCAGTTAACTCTTCTTGTATGTAAACATAACCATGTGAACTTCTTATTGTAAACTTAGCTATAATTGTTTCTGGATGATGAGGATTATTTTATTTTTGTTGAGGTTACTATTAAATGACAAATGAATCAATAGTACGCTGTCATTTCAGTAAGACTGTTTACATTTTTTAAAAATTCATTTATTTATTTTTGGCTGCATTGGGTCTTCGTTGCTGCGCGCGGGGTTTCTCTAGTTGTGGCGAGCGGGGGCTACTCTTCATTGCAGTGCGTGGGCTTCTCATTGTGGTGGTTTCTCTTGTAGAAGAGCACGGGCTCTAGGCGCACGGGCTTCAGTAGTTGCAGCACATGGGCTCAGTAGTTCTGGCTCGTGGGCTCTAGAGCATGGGCTCAGTAGTTGTGGCACACGGGCTTAGTTGCTCTGCAGCATGTGGGATCTTCCCGGACCAGGGATCGAGCCCATGTCCCTGCATTGGCAGGCAGATTCTTAACCACTGCACCACCAGGGAAGTCCCTGTTTACATTTTTTGAAGTAATATGTGTCTTCCATATTTTTCCTTTTCCTTCTTTTGCTGCCTTTCTTCTCCCTCTCCAGCTTTCTTTGTGGCACTTGATCTAGTTCTGAGTATGTTGATAACATTTCTTTCCCTCTCTTACCTCTCCTTTAAACTTTACCTACTCTCTGACCAATTCTTTCATTATCTTTCTAGGGTCTGGATGACCAGATAAACATTTTAGCTCAACAGTCTAATTAATGCGGGCCAGTGTGTTACCTATTCCCAGGTACCTATTTCATGTACTTTTAAACAAAGACCTAGAAATTACTTTATTGAGAATTCTAGAATTTCCTCCCCCTCCACTCTCCCAAGTCCTATCCCCGTGACATTCTATTTACTCCATCTCTGCCTGTGCAGACCAGTCCTGACTAGTGGCTGTGATAAGAAGTTCTTGATGTCGCAGTTCTCCATATTAATGATGTTTTTCTGAACCAAAGAAGTAACTGCCGTTCTATAGCAGGGCTAATTTGTTATTATTCGTTGCATGTCTCTTTTATTGCTTTAGAAACTAAAAGATTCGGAAATCCTTTTATGTGAAAATTACATTTAAATATTAAACTATTCCAGTGTTTTAATTAGCATTTAGAGAGTTGCACGATTTTAACCCAAATGCTAGAAAACTAGAAAAGAAGCAACCCATAAAAAATGAGTACAGGGCTTCCCTGGTGGCGCAGTGGTTGAGAGTCCGCCTGCCGATGCAGGGGACACGGGTTCATGCCCCGGTCTGGGAAGATCCCACGTGCCGCAGAGCGGCTGGGCCCGTGAGCCATGGCTGCTGAGCCTGCACGTCCAGAGC
Organism: Phocoena sinus; assembly: GCF_008692025.1. Lineage (NCBI taxonomy): Eukaryota > Metazoa > Chordata > Mammalia > Artiodactyla > Phocoenidae > Phocoena > Phocoena sinus. Next base: position 52,871,203 of record NC_045774.1, read on the forward strand.
CTGTGCTCCGCAACGGGAGAGGCCACAACAGTGAGAGGCCCGCGTACCGCAAAAAAAAAAAAAAAAAAAGAGTGCAAAATAAACAAATTTGTGTATCTAAGATACAGGGTGTTCAGTCAAGTCCTGATCATTATCTTCAAAGTGGCTTTCTACTTAAGAAGCATTTCTTCCCACAGGGTCCCTTTAGGATCCAGACTATCTCTGGTTCCCGGGCTTTTCTACATTTACCTTATTTCTATCTTTCTCTGTAGAGGAATATCAATAAAATATCCCCAATGGTATTTTTAATTGGAGTTTATTTGCATAAAAGATTTAACCAGATTCAGATTTCGCTTTATGTCACATTACCATAAACCACACTCAGAAGTACACTTCAAGATGTATGCCTCTTTTTCTTAACGTAGCTCCTTGTTTTTGTTAATAAACTCAGATTTTTTTTTCCTACAAGTATATTAACCTGCACTTAACTTTTCACTTATTTTAAGGTGAAATTATTTTTATGTGGGTTTTAAAAACCCTATAAAAACATTTTTGCAAGGAAAAAAATGTATTGCTATTTGTCCACTCAGAATATAAGGAAGGAGGAGCAGAGGAAAAGAGGCAATTAGTGGACATCTGATATCTGGGAAGGAGGAATAGAAGAGAGCAATTGCATAGGCTCATTGAGTGAAGGAGAAAGGCTTTACATACAGAAGTTTCCCCCCAAAAGTGGCAGGGGAGGGTGGTGGTGGTGATGGGATGAATTGGGAGATTAGGATTGACATATATACACTAATATGTATAAAATAGATAACTAATAACAACCTGCTGTACAAAAAATAAATAATATAAAATTCAAAAATAAGTTTCCCCCCAATATTTTTATCATCATTTACTTTAAGGTGTTATTACACTCAGAATAATATTCTGTGGGATTCAGATATTTGAGTGTAAATGAATAAGTTGAGAAGCACTGGTAGAATAATTTCAATTTTTAATAACTTTATTCTTATTTCTACTGGAATTCTTAGAAATCCTGATTAACTTTTAGGATACATTATATCACTTATTACTAAAACCTACTGAATACATTTAAAATAATAGTATTTATTCTAAAATAAACTCACTATAGGAAGTAATATAGTTTATAAAATGTTGGATGGGCCCTATTTTGGGGGGTATGTGTATAATTTTACAAGTCAACTTTGTTTTGATAGTGAGTGAGTTGTTATAATAAATAAATTGTGTAGTAATAGCCACCTGAATAAGCCTAGTAGCTAAAAGCTAAACTATGGTTGAATTTTCCCGTTTTCCTCATCATTGTCCATGTCTGCTTTTAAGAGGTAGTTGTTCCTAGTTGAATGATATTTTCAATTATCAGTTGCATTTTTCCTTGTTCTCATTGAAAAATAATGCCTTAACGTGCATGTTGAAGTAAATTGTTATTTACTTAAATGTTTATTAAGTATTTCTGCAGCAGCTACTGCTAACTGTTCAGTTTGTGATCTGTAACTGCCAAAGGAGACAAGATTTGGTAAACTATTATACCTGACACTACCATGAATTTTGAAGTATAGGACTGTGGAATTTTTGATAATGTGAACATTCTGTTCATTAACAGTTTCTCAGATTCCTGTTAATCATACGTCATTGAATTGACTCAACTTGGAGTTTTAACAAGCAAGCAGTGTTTTAATTTATAGAAATGTAACTGAAAGTTTTCTGTGATATGGTAGCATCCCTGAGAATCTACTGACCTGGTGACCTCAAGCAAATCATTTACCTGCTTTGAACCGCAGCTTCCCTCAAAAGTTGCTTTGAAAATCAAGCAACATAAAATTCATTTAGGGTTTTAAAAAAACAGTTAAATTCTGTTCAGGTATGTTATTAGTAAAAATGATCTCTGAGGTTCTACTACCATGACTTTTCACTCTAGCATCACTTGAGTTATTTTAATACCACTTTTTTACCAGCCTAACTTTTTTTTTTTTTAAGTTTTTTTTTTTTAATTAATTAATTAATTTATTTATGGCTGTGTTGGGTCTTCACTTCTGTGCGAGGGCTTTCTCTATTTGTGGCAAGCGGAGGCCACTCTTCATCGCGGTGCGCGGGCCTCTCACTATCGCGGCCTCTCCCGTTGCGGAGCACAGGCTCCAGACGCGCAGGCTCAGTAACTGTGGCTCACGGGCCCCGCTGCTCCGCGGCATGTGGGATCTTCCCAGACCAGGGCTCGAACCCGTGTCCCCTGCATTGGCAGGCAGATTCTCAACCACTGCACCACCAGGGAAGCCCCCAGCCTAACTTTTTAAAAAATTTTTATTTTTGGCTGTGTTGGGTCTTTGTTGCTGTGCGCGGGCTTTCTCTGGTTGTGGCGAACAGGTTGCGGTGTGTGGGCTTCTCGTTGCGATGGCCTATCTTGTTGTGGAGCACGGGCCCTAGATCACGCGGGCTTCAGTAGTTGCGGCGCGTGGGCTCTAGAGCGCAGGCTCAGTAGTTGTGGCGCATGAGCTTGGTTGCTCCATGGCATGTGGGATCTTCCTGGACCAGGGATCAAACCCGTGTCCCCTGCATTGGCAGGCAGATTCTTAACCCCTGCGCCACCAGGGAAGTCCCCAGCCTAACTTTTAACATGCTTTTTACTTAAGCATCTGTCACTTGGTCACCTGCATTAGAAGAGAAGTGGGCGGCGGGGAGGACTTGAACCATCAGGCACTACTAATGCACAATAAAGGACCAATCGGACCCATTAGAAATTGTGATAACTTTATGTATGTCAGTTTGGCTTCCCCAGCTACATATTAAGTAAAGGAGAGTCCGTGTACTTGTTTTATATTTTGGTTTTTAATTCTCTACAGCTCCCAGTACTCAATTAGGTACATAATAGGAGTAAATAAACACTTTAATAGATTTAACTCTATGCAGATCCTACAAAGTAAAAACTTAATTGAGTACACTGTTACTTCTCTCAGTTGTTTTACTTTTTCTTTTCTCTTCCTTGCCTGAATTAAACTGGAGATTCATAATATGAACTATTTGCAAGTGGGAGACTTCTTTTAAAGAGGCATTTTTCATGTAGCCACCTTAGACAGATGAGATGGATTTGAAATAGAACAGAATTTACCTGTAATCATATTACATTTACTAAATTCCTGTGATGTCCCAGTCCTGGATATGCCTTCTTAGTGATTCTTCCTAAGAATTAGATAAACATTATCAACTTTAAAAATGAGGAAAATAGCTTACAGGGCTAGTAAGAGATGGGACCAGGATTTGATCTTAGATCTCTGATTCTAAAGTCAGTGTATTTTCCAACTGGGGGCTGTTAACTCTGGCTACATATTAGAATCATCTGGGAGTTTCCAAAAAATACAGTTCCAGGGAATCTGAAATAACTGGTCTGGAGTGGGTCCTTGATATTAATATTTTTTTTAAAGTTTCTCAGGTGGTCCAGGTAGGCAGCTAAAGCTGAGAAATGTTGCATGATATATTGCATCTCCAGTGACCGCTGGTGCCCCACCCAGCTTTTTAAGCTTTTGTTATTTGTCTATGAAGAATTATTAATAAAATTTTCTCATTTACAGTTTCTCATCAGAAGCATGAGGAATTTGTATTAGAATAAAGGTAGAGTATCCTGCATAATAAACATTGCAAAGATAATAGTGAATATAATGGAGTATCTTTTTCTCCATTGGTCTTTCAAAAGTTAAAATAGATTTTTGTTTTTGTCTTATGACTTTGGAGTGCTCTGAGTGAAGTAAAAATGGGCTTGATTACATGTTAAATTTGCTTCTGGCCCTCTGAATTTAGGTAAGTGATAAACTGTAACTTAACCTGAGAGGAAAAATATTTTCTCAATTTATAGTAGTTTTGAAAGGTAACAAGTCAGGTAATCTGGTTAAAAATCTATAGGTGATTTACACAGGAATACATTTAGTTAATTAGCGCTGGCCTGCCACTGGCTATAGCTCTTTAAATCTCTTTTTGGCAAACAAGCTACTTTAAAAATTGTCTTTTAGAGTCAGTGAAGACGAATATAATTGAAGGTCATTTCTTCCTTTTTTAAAATTTTTAACATGAGCACATAGAATAAGTTGGGGGTTTTTTACATTATGATTTTTTTTGAATTTTGAATCCCTTTTATGTTGTTACTGGCCCAATTTGAAAATAAATTTGAAGTAAATGTTTCTTAATTGGTTGAAATACAGTAATTGAATTCTGTCTATTAAAATAAAGTCAACTACTGAGATTGACTCTTGGAATGCATTTTAATTGGGGGAGAGAGACAGTAACTAATTAAACATGTAAATAGGGTAATTTCAAAGAACAGTAAGTGTTTAGAAGAAAACAGAATAATACTTTAGCTAGAATTATGAGGAAGTTCTCCCCTGAGGAGGTGACACTTCTGTTGAGACTTGGATGATGACAAAAAAGCAGCTACGTGACGATTAGAAAAGTGGGGGATTCCAAGCCTCTAACTGTGATACGGGGATAAGCTTGGTGTTTTCTAGGGACAGAAAAGAAAAAGAGTGTGATTTGGAGCTTTAGTAAGTAAGCAGAGTGGTAGGCAGTGAGATCTCAGAGGGATGCAGGAACCATTGCATTCCAAGGGAGTGGGAGGGGGCTGAAAGGAACCGGCTTCCCGGGAAGGAGGTATTTCATTACCAACATTATGGTTGCTTGCATGCAGAGTTTGAGTGGGGAGCAGTCTGCGCCATTTGTAGCCAGTAAGGAGATGCATTGGATTTTTTCTTTTAATAATGATTCTAGTACTTAACTTCAAAGAATCGTATTGTTAAAGTACATTATAAAGCATTATTCCTTATGGCCCATTGGAAAAATGCTTAGAAACTTATTCATTCATGGTATGATTCAATTTATGTTTTAAAAGAGCATTCTGGATGCTGTGTATTATGGATACAAGTGGAAGGGCAGAGCCCAATTAGGAGGCTGTCGCAATGGTTCAGATGAGAGTTGATAGTGGTTTAGATGAAAGTCGTAGTAGCGAATACAGAGAGAATTACGCTGTAAAAATATATATTGATTCCTCTCCTTGAGGCCAGTTTTCTAGACTGTGTGTTACAGCATCTTTAATGTTTTCCAAGAGTGAATCCCAGTAATTGACTATATTTTAATAGACAGCACTTCTTTTTTAGGGCAGAGGAATATGGTAGTTCCTCCTTATTCATGGTTTTGTTTTCCACAGTTTCAGTTTCCTGTGGGCATACGTGGTCTGAAGATATTAAATGAAAAATTCCAGAAATCAGTAATTCACAAGTTTTAAATCGTGCACTGTTCTGAGTAGCATGATGAAATCTTGTTCCGTCTCACCTCAGCATGTGAAGTATAGGGGATGATTCCGGTATATCCACACTGTATGTGCTACCCTCCTGTTAGTCACGTAGTAGCCGTCTCAGTTATCACATCAACTGTTGTGGTATTGCTGGGCTTGTGTTCGAGTAACCCTTATTTTACTTAATAATGGCCGCAAAATGTTAGTGATGCTGGCAATTGGGATAGTCTCTTACTGTGCCTAATTTATAAATTAAACTTTATTACAGGTATGTAGGTATAGGAAGAACACAGTATGTATAGGATTCGGTACTATCCGCTGTTTCAGGCATCCACTGGAGGTCTTGGAACGTATCCCCCGTGGATATGGGGAGACTACTATAAATGTCTTCTCTCAGTTTATTCTGAGACAGTGATGCTCCAGGTCAAAGATTTCCTCAGATCCAGGTTTTATTGCTCTTTTGATTCACTCTAACAACAAATTCCCCAGGGTACAATCCTATTGCCAAGATGAGTGTTTACGAACAGGATTAAGGATTGACCTTCTCCTGGTTTGGTTCTCCTCTCAGCCTTAATACAGAGGCCAGCCTGCTGGTCCTGCCTACTTCTGTCTTCATGACAAATTTTCAGGGGTCCTTGAAGCATTTTCAAGACTTCTTTGAAGATATATAACAGTAACTTTAAACCTCAAACAGAAGTTCTCATAGAAATGTGTGGGTGTAGTTCTGTTAAGAAGCATCCAAGCACCAGTGGACTTGCTGCCGTACAGAGAATGCTCCCTTCCCTGGGTCAGCCCTAACTGTCCTGTTAACATATGACTCAAAGGACAAATGAGTTTGAAGATACAGGTCACATATTTAACACACCTGTGTTTGGTACCTACCAGTAATTACTGTTTTTTTTTCCCCTCCTATTTTGCTTCACAAAGATGTTTACTATATTACATGTTAAGAAATTAATTCGAATAGGTCTGTACTTGGATATGTTTTCTGCTATAAATTTTGAAAGCCTCTGGTCAAAGCACCATGTATATTACATGACCACCTGTAGTACTGATTTGAATAATACTGTTGATAAATGCAGAATTCTGTGAGGAGTGTGTTCCCTTCAGCAGTGATTTTCAACCATTTGCTTTTTCTCTTTAAAGAAAAGCTTAAAGCCTGTGTTTTATGGGCCATCATGATCTGACACTTATTTAGGGTGCTGTAAATCTGTTCTTTTTGACATCACAGACTTAAAGAGCAGGAAGTGGATGGTGTGCATGTGGAAGCCATTTCACCCCTTTCCTATGGTTATATCCCAGCCAGCAATACCACATTACTGAATTGAGGCTGGGTCGCAGTCCCTTAGATGTCCTCCACGTTTCCTGTGGGATCCTGTAGACGAATACATTGTTTGTGACATTTGAATATTAAAAATTATTTTGCCTTGAGTTCTTAATAAAACTTAAGTGGAAGAGCAGAAACATCCTTTAAGATCACCACTTTTTTCTGCAGCTTTTTCCATGTGAGGAACAAAGAATACAAATGTAATCAATTTATTTTTCATGCTTCTTAGGAAGATCTTTGGTTTAAAAAATCTTTTTTTCTGGATTTTTAAAAAATTTCCAAGACCAATATAAAAGCTTAATTCAGCAGAGAGTGAGAAGAAAAAATTGGTGGCCACCAGGATTTTGAGGAATTCTGTTTTTAATATCTTTAAAAAAAATAGATTGACTTTCTATAGCACAGCTATAGAAAACAGAAACCAACTTATCAATCATATTCTTAATAGCTCTGGCAAGAAGTATGTTAAGTTACCTTCTTTTCTCCCATTCTTTGTATAAGCTAAGTGACTGCTAGTTTTAATTTTTTCTTCTACTTAGTAGTTTGTTTTGTTTTAGAATTAGAACTAAATTAACGTGAAAGCTGTTGAAATAGATGTACATTTACCTAACTTGACAGTTTAAAAAATGAGCAGCTAAAGACCATTGAGCTTCTTTTACTTGTAGGTACTGTTTTCGTGGCCAATGACACAAATAACCAAATTTACAACTTAATTATAATAACTAATTGTTTGGTGACAGGTTAATATATACTTGATTCATTACCATGTAGGAAGTTAGCAATACATCCTTACTCCAAATTTATTTAATTATTGACTAAGGGATAGAAGAGTTCCTGATGTTACAAAACCCAGTGTGAAAGGCATTTGGTTATGAACTGAAACTCAGCACTGATTTTCTTTTAATTTCTTTTATTTGTGTCTTTCTAATTAATAACTTTGACTTATAAAAGTTAAATTATTCTTGGTTGGAATGTTTTTGGTATTGTTGAGGAAATGCCTATTTTATATAAGAACATAACATTTTTATAAGAAGATAAAGCTAATCTTAATTAATACAGATTTTTATTATGTCTTTATTCCTTTAAAACATAGTTGTATCAGACTAGGTCCAGTTAGGAGATAGAAACCACACAAAGGGATAAATAGGTTAAGTATTATATACTGAATGATTAAACTCTGGTAAAAGAGTAACTGAAGATAGAAGAAAATCATATCTGGTACCCTAGGGCTAAAGAGGAAGGTCACACTTAAAAGGAGCCCCTTCCCAGGGCTGGGTCTAGAACTCATTGGAGAATGTATATTCCAGCCCATTGGGTTAGTAGAGAAGTGTTCACTATTTTGCCCAGATTGGAGCAGGTCTGCAGTGGCTGGGAAGTCAGGAAAATCTGGAGTGCGGGCCACCAGCAACAAGTGGCACAAGCATGCAGAGGGACTGGCGTCTCTGTGGGAAACTGTAGGCCAGCCACCCATATGGGCCTGCAGAGGAAAGCAGGGTGCTAATTTGGGCAAGGAGCCTTCAGTGTGTGTGTGTGTAGGCAGGAGCCCCTTTCTCCTGCAGTGTCCTTTCAGTACTCTCTACTGAGAAAGCTTAATGTGATTGTCACGCTAGAGATGCTTAAAGAAATTGTGTCCGTTATGCCTGTGTATATATTGAAGGGTGAATTTGGAGTTGAGTGTCAGCAAATTGGTAATGTGCACAGTGATGTTTCTTTTTCCAGTTTACTTTTTTGCAATATAGGTACGTGAAAGCTTTTCACTAATTACCTTTCTGTACTTTTTGTTTGTTTGTGTTTGCTTTCCTTCCTTTAGCCCTATTGACATTTTGAGTCAGATAATTCTTGGTTGTGGAGAGCTGTCCTATGCATTGTGGTATGTTTAGCAGCATCCCTGTCTTTTACCCACTAGATGCTAGTAACACACACATATTGGTGACATCCAAAAATGTCCCCACACCCACAGGGGAGCAAAATCTTCCCTGGTTAAGGACCACTGCTTTAGCCCATTTTTTCCCCTCTGTTAGAAACAGTATAAATTTTTCATTTAATAGAGGTTTGCTTGTGGTTTTTAATAAGTTATATTTTGATAAAGAAGTTGTCTTAAATAATTACAAAATTTTATTTTTAGAAGAGGTATTAGAACTATTTAACTCCTTTTATTTCATCTGAAAGTGAATTAGGGCAGAATTTTCAGTTGATTTGTTGTTTCTAGTCTAGCTGTTAAGTTACAGACCTAATCTGTAACCTAAGTTATAGAATCCAAAAATTTTAATGAAAATTTATATATGTAGTATTCTGTTATTCATTGATTCAAGAGCATATGTTGTGCATGCACTGTGGTAGGTGTTAGAGATTTAATGATGAGGCAGTGAGTAAAATTTTAGCAGTGCATGAAGAATCACTTTATTTAGCTATCACATTCTTGCTTGATACTTGAAAGCAGAAAGATACTTTTAAAAAAGCATTGACTGAATAATTGATTCATACATGAAATGAAAGAATTGTGGTTAAAGGAGCTACTCTTAGCATTAAGATGCAGTTTTGTGGTTGCAACTGTTGAAACGGTTGTGGGCTTTGAATCAGAAGACCAAGAGTCTTGTCTTGGTTCTTAACTAAACTCATAACAAGCTGGACCTTAGTTGTCATCTGTGAAATTGCCCTGGACTGACTGGGTTCTAAATTCCCTATCCTACCAGTTCTATTGTAGTATGTGTCTTTCCCCAGATTGGAGTTGAAAATGAGATTAGAGAAGGCCTAGAGCCTGTCACAGTCATCTAAGAAGAAACAGCTAAACTTTGTTTTTTATATATAATTATGATGGCTTAAGCAGTATGAATATATTACCAGTAAATTGGGTTGAGATGAGTCTAGTAGTAGAGAATATACCAGGCTGACCTGAGATTCTGGAGTATTCATGTACTTTACAGAGATTTGATTCTGAGATGAATTTCTGTGTATAAAAAATATTTTAAGGTAGAAATCCGGGTGAGTTAAAGGCGTTAAAAAACAACACACAGAATGGGAAAAAAAAATAGTTGTGTATTATTTATCAGATTAAGGGGCTTGTATCCAGAATACATAAAGAACTCTTACAATACTCAACAACAAAAAGATAAACAACCCAGTTAAAAAGAGGACAAAGGATTTGATAGTCATTTCTCCAAAAGAAAATATATAAATGGCTAGGAAACAAATGAAAAGATACTCAGCATAATTAGTCTTTAGGGAAATGGAAATCAAACCATAAGGGGATACCACTTCATACCCACTAGAATGACTATAATAAAGAAGATGGACAATAATGTGTTGGCAAGGATGTGGACAGATCAGAACCCTCATACATTGTTGGTGGGGGTGTAAAATGGTGCAGCCTCTTTGGAAAGCAGTTTGGCAGTTCTTCAAAACATAGTTACCATATGGCAGATAAACAGTTACTGTGTAACTCAGCAGTTCCATTCTTAGGTAATATGCCCAAGAAAATAGAAAATACGCATCCATACAGAAACTTGTACGTGAATATTCATGGTAGCGTTAATCATAATAGTCAAAAAGTGGGAACAACCCAAATGTCTACAAACTGTTGAATGGGTAAACAAAATGTGGTATCTCCATACAATGACATATTATTTGGTAGTAAAAATGAAGTTCTGATACATGCTACAACATGAATGAACCTTGAAAACATAGTAAAAAAGAAAAACAGATGCAGAAGACCACATATTATATGATTCCATTTATATGAAATCTCTGGAATAGAATAGAGATTAGTGATTTCCAGGGGATGTGGGGGGAGGGCATAATTATTAATGGGTACAGGTTTCTTTTGGGGATGATGAAAATGTTCTGAAATTATATATTGGCAACTCTGAATATGCTAACAACCACTCAGTTAACACTTCAAAAGGGTGAATTTTGGGGCTTCCCTGGTGGCGCAGTGGTTGGGAGGCTGCCTGCCGATGCAGGGGACACGGGTTCGTGCCCCGGTCCGGGAAGATCCCACATGCCGCAGAGCGGCTAGGCCTGTGAGCCATGGCCGCTGAGCCTGCACGTCCGGAGCCTGTGCTCCGCAACGGGAGAGGCCACAACAGTGAGAGGCCCGTGTACTGCAAAAAAAAAAAAAAAAAAAAAAAAAGGGTGAATTTTATGGTATGTGAATTATATATCAGTAAAGTGGGGGTTTTTTTTGTTTAAAGCAAGCCTTACATTTTTAAAAAGGAGTTGTTTAATCAGTCTGAGATTAAACTGCAACTGACATTTAAGTGTCAGTTTCACATTTCTTTCAAAGCCTGTCCTATAATTTTATCTTTTTTCTGTTTAATGTGTACTGTGTTTGGTATTTTTACTTTGTTTCTTTAAACAATTTGTGGTTAAACTTTAGGTCACTTGAAGCTGTGCATTTAGTTTAGACAGTAGGAATAGGACCAAGGGAATCGAGACATTCATCTATACCTGATGTTTTTTGCTGTGATAACACCAGTAGTCATAATCTATTTAGAGTTTCTCTTATGAGAAAAAATGTCTATGGAGATATCTAGGAAAAGGAAGCAACAATAATGTAGAAAAAAAATAATTTTATATCTTGCTTTATGTTTAGTTATGGAAAGATAAGTTTAAGAAAAAATAACAGAAATAATGCCCTTTCAGAAACTTCTATTAGAATGGATGCTTAACAACTTTAATCTCTTCATATGAGGTATTAAATTGTAATGTTGTTCATTTTTAATGAATAATTTATCATTACAGACAGATTTGACCAGTTTTGGGCCATCAATCGGAAACTCATGGAATATCCTGCAGAGGAAAATGGATTTCGTTACATCCCTTTTAGAATATACCAGGTAGGAAGTAACATTTTTAACAATACCAACTTATGAAAGTCTCGGACATCTTACTTCTTGAAGCCCTCTAGTCCAAAGTCTTTTCAGTTTGCATAGTAACTGAATAACATTTATTAGGGTTTTCCAGATCTCTTCGTTTTGGTGGCAGTCAAATCAGAGACTGCACTGTGAAATATGTGACTCATTTAGTTGGTGCTCTTTATTTGCAGATTTTGTATTTGCAGATTAGCCTGCTTGCTAAAATTTATTTGCAACCTCAAAGTCAGTACTCAACAGTACTTCCCTGGACATGTGCAGAGTGATGAAAAATTTGCTTTGCCCATGTGCACATTTTCAGTGATGCTGTGCCTTCTTGTTTCTGCTCTCATACTGTAAACAAGTGACTTTTCCCAGTCTATTTAGTGCCGCGTTCTTCACGTTTTTGTGCTTTTTGTTGGTAATTTTGATGTTAAAAATGACTCCCAAGCATAGTGCTGAAGTGCTATCTTTATACAGAAACATACATAAAACAAGGTTATGTATTGATGAGTTGAAGACATGTGACCAGAGACTTGCAGTAACCCTTGTAATCCCCCTAAGAGCAATGGTTCAGTATTTGTTAATTCAGTCAGTGTTTGCAGTAACTTTATAGAACATAAGTACCACAGATGAGAATCGACTGTATTTGTTTTAGATGATGGGTCCTCAGTGTTGTACAACAAAATAAATAGTAGCGTCTCATTACTGTACACTTTACACTTTCGTGGGGTTAAGAAACTCCATGTTTCTGTAGAGTACTTTAAAACTACCATATATTTCCTATATAGCAATACTGAGTAAATTTTCATTGAATGAATGGTATCCAGAAAGCTAGTTGCCTACGATCATGGAAAAAGCAGTTAAGAATAGGAATTAGAAACACAGTATCACAAACATAGACTCTCATCTAGCAGGCCTTCGATTCAGACTCAAAGAGATTGTGTCATAACTTCTCTCTGTAGCCATTTTTACTATCTAACAGTCTTACTCATAGTTACTTCTACAGTTATTTTTTAATCTTTTATAGTGCCATTAGATTAATGTGTGTTCAAAGAGGAAAACAAACTGTCCGATTGAAAAGTAAAAAACAAAAATCCCAGTATACTCAAAGAATGAAAAGTTTTTATGACTTAAATAAGGTTGCTTCTCATTTATTTCATTAACATAATGGCAAATAGACTATGTTTAGATCATGGATTCATAATATGTACAATAGAAATAAAATGAGAAAAATGACTGATGGAATAAAGACCAGATGATCTAATCAGCCGCACTCCTCTGCTTCCTTTTTTCAGGAAAGTAAAATTTTAATTCCACGAGTCTTTGTTAAGCACAAATATTACCCAGTGGGTTTGGAAATGCCATAATTTATTTATTTATACTTTATCTTATATCATGAAGAATCTGAGGCAATTTACAAGAATATATTTTGTATAGTCACAAAATAGAAAAAGGTTGAAATTTAAAATTAGAGCCACCAAAGATATAAAATGGAAACCCAGCATGAAATGAACTACGCTATGAATAAGTGAGATCGTCAAATTTATTAAAATTGACCTATAAATTTGACCCCAAGGTTCCTTGTAGCCAGAGCAAAGGGGAAGGAAATGTGATGAGATATAACTTTGTTTTTCATTTTATATATGATGAAAACTTACTAGATCATCAGGAAAGCTGACTTTTCTTGGGCACCACCTAGGAAAGAAATTCTCACATGGCTTCACTTTGAAGGGACAGGGCAATATCCTTTATACCTTACCTACAGTAAAAATATAATAATAGTTTCAGTAAAGCTGCTTCCTAAAGTGTCACTCAGCAATAGCTAAAGACAATGTGTCATAAGCCATGGATCATCCACAGTATAATAAAGACTTGGCGAAGTAATGTGAAGGCTAAGGCAGAATAAAATTTTAGGTTATTTTATGGAAGAATGTGTTTATCAAATAAGAAGGAAAGTAATTGATGGAGCAAGGCAATTGAGGATTGGGATTAACCAGTAAAGTTTTCAGCCCAAGAGAAGAGAGGTTTGGAGAGACCTGTTAAGGAAAAGGAAGGGAAACATTGTTGCTGCTCACATGAGAGAGTCTCAGTCTTCTCTGTACAGGCAGCAGAGCAGTAGAACAGTTTCGGCGACTGTTAATGTTAAACAGTGTGCAAATAGGACAGTTTCTATATCTGCATAAAATAATGTGAGAAAGGTGACAGGAAGCCTAGTTGTATGGAGAGAAGAAATGTCTCACGTTACATAAATTGGTACTGACCACCTAGGTATTCCCTAAGAGAACTTCAGCAGTGATTTTACAGAACTAGATTCAGTAGTGATATGCTTTAGTTATTGCGCTGAGAAAAGCCAAAACTGAGTCAGATTTTATGGACTAAGTATAGTACTTATAGTGGGTAGGATCCTTCATGTGGCCTGTAAATCTCATAGGGAGAGGCTGCGTCTTCACCATCACTGACATAGATATTGGTGGTTAAAATATGGAATAAAAACAGTAACAGGTTATTACGGAATTTTAGAGTGGTCCTGAAGTTTTCTGAGTAGATTTCATTTTTTTTTTTTTTTTTAATGCAGCAGCCCACTTTTGGGTTGAACTTGGAAGGGGTGGGTAGATGGGGATAAGTGATATTGACTCAGGTGGCTTGACTCTGTCCTCCTGGGGACCAGTGGTTATAGCATCACATATTTATGGAAATTCTAAAGCACAGTTTGAAAATCCCTTTATCTAGGCCTGGACAGGTTCAGTGATTTGCCCAAGTTAGGTAATTCTTGATCTAACTAGCAGTGTGGATACACTAATACACTCAACATGCTAGTGATATCTTTGAAGGCAAGGTTAGTTTTTTTTGTTTGGGCTTTTTTTTTGTTTTTTCCTTTTTAAATCTGTGTAGTAGGATTTATTTAGCACAGTGTTACGTACACTGTAGGTGCTTCACAAGTACTTACTTCGTTGAATCTTGGAATATTAAAAGCACCAAAGATCACATAATTCTGAAGCTGAAAAAAAGACTTTATAGTTCAAATAATCCAAAACTGAAAGAACTAGCTGGCTTTAACAAGGATAGTGCAGTTGTAGTAGTTGAAGAAAACACACTTCTAAAATTAATTCAAATGGTGGGAGAATAGTAGGAGCAAGTGCAAAAGAGCTGTTGGAAGGGTTGCATCCAGAAACAGTGCATGATAGATCAAGATCACAGTTTTGCCTTATTCACCTAGTCTGACAATTTGTGACTTCATGTAAACCTCTCTGAGCTCGCCAAGTTGTCAGATATTTGAGACATAAAGGCCAAAGCAGTTTCCCTTGAAAAACAGTTAGGTTTCCTACTAAGAGCACTGCACTAGAAGGGAGGCCTCTAAGGCTCTGTGGGAGGTGTGACACTGATGAGTTGTGTGTCCACAGGCGCTTACTGTCTTGCTGGGCCTTCGTTTCCTCATCCACAAAATGAAAAGGGCATGACTGAGTGAATTTATACATCTGGTCGGAATTGTTCTTTAAAGAAGCCGTATTACAGGTTTATCTAATTATACCAATGATATTCTTTTTCAAACACTTTATACTCCTGATTTCAGAGCAGATTTATTATTTTTACAGTAAGTACAGTTCTTTCCGTTATGGCAGTATTTACCATTCTTTTCTGGGGAATATTGTCAGATGTATCCATACCTGTTACTGTCATATCATAACATAAAAGGATTCAGAGAGAGAATGGGAGAGAGAGAGGGAAAGAGAATGTGTATGTGTGAGAGAGAATGGTTTTCATAAAGTGCTATAATTAGATAGAAAGTGGGAAGCTAGAGAATTCTCAAAATTTGCTTGACAAAACCTGGCTGCCAGGTGGTGACTGTTAGGGCAGAACTTGCTGCCTGATCTTTCCTCTGTCAAGACAGTGGCAGCTTCTCCTCAAACAGGGAGAGACAGAGCCTCAGGGTTTTTATTTATTTATTTATTTATTTTTGGCTGTGTTGGGTCTTCGTTGCTGCGCATAGGCTTTCTCTAGTTGTGGCGATGGGGGGCTACTCTTCGTTGTGGTGTGCAGGCTTCTCATTGCGGTGGCTTCTCTTGTTGTGGAGCACGGGCTCTAGGCATGCAGGCTTCAGTAGTTGTGGCTCGTGAGCTCTAGAGTGCAGGCTCAGTAGTTGTGGCACACGGGCTTAGTTGCTCTGCAGCATGTGGCATCTTCCTAGACCAGGGGTCAAACCCATGTCCCCTGCATTGAAAGGCAGATTCTTAACTGCTGTGCCACCAGAGAAGACCCTGAGCCTCGTGGTTTTATTGGTTCTCTTTATTGACTTTGCTGTTGGCTTTACCCTTATCTGGTTTGGTTCTTACTGGAACTTGATTAAAATTTTAGACGTGAGATGCATAAGTGAATATAAAAATTTAGGAGTCTTAGTTTTTGCCCATTGTCCATTCTCTGGCTTTTTCCATTTCCCTATTTTGTATTTTTGAATCTTCATTCATACCTTGACCAAAGGGAGATGGGATCTGCTTTCTGTTTTCCTTAATTATATGATCTAAAGGTGATACCATATGTCTGGTGTTCTACAGCTGATTAGTTTGTGTGGTTGGGATAGTCTGTTGATCAAGTGTAGCTTTTACTTATGTGGCATTTTGATTAATCTGTACTTTTCATTTCTTTAATATACTAGATATAGATCTCTGTACTATTTGACGCCTTAAATTAGTAAGTAAATTTAAATAAAACCTGAAAATCCAGGTTTATTAATAAGACAAATAAAGGGCATAATTTTGCTAAACTTTTTTCTTTGCAGCATTCTAATAGAATTCCTGTATAGCAGGGGGTAAAAAGGATAGGACAGCGAGCATGCTTCGGTGAGGCCCATTTTATCTTTGGAAGCCTCAAAACCATCTTAGGATGTAGGGATCATTATCTGATTTTACACTCAGGAAACTGAAGCTGAGGAATTTTTTGCGGAACACGGGCCTCTCACTGTTGTGGCCTCTCCCGTTGCGGAGCACAGGCTCCGGACGCGCAGGCCCAGCGGCCATGGCTCACGGGCCCAGCCGCTCCGCGGCATGTGGGATCTTCCCGGACCAGGGCACGAACCCACGTCCCCTGCATGGGCAGGCAGACTCTCAACCACTGCGCCACCAGGGAAGCCCCAGCTGAGGAATTTTAAATCACTTGCTCAGGGGCACACATATGAAATGTGGAACAACTAATGTCCAGACATAGTTGAGACTTACAAAGAAAATATAATTTTATTTATAAAAATTAAGTTTACAGAATTTTCAAGACATAAGTATCACATAAAGTGAAGTCCACTTTGACCAAACCTAGAAAATCTCTAACTGGTGATATTCTTTAAAGGTTGACTTTTATACAGATTGTTGGAAAACTTTAGTTCTTTTTCATCTGTAATTTGATTACCACAGACTCAAAATAACTCTAAATCCAATGATGGAATTTTAGTGGTAAAAGTAAAATAGGTCCAAAAGTAGTTTAGAGATCCATTACAGACCCCAAAATGTGTCATTTCTGTCATTTACATGGCAGTTTACTTTAGCCTCTGTGTTCCTGAAATCCAGGTGCTTCATATTAGCCAGTATTCTAGAGATGAGGTTAATGGCAGGAAGTGCTTCAAAAATGTAACTAAAATGTTATTGAGATAAGCACACGTAAACAGATGTGATTAAGGAGGATATCTGTTTAAAAAGACTTGTAAAGTGACTGTGAAATCCTTAGGCATTGGTATTTAGGTTGTATAGTAAAAATTAGGCACATAATTTCTGTTTTTCAAGAAGCAGTGGATTCATAAGTGTTATCCTGCCAATATGCTACATGTAAGAAAAGGTTGTCTCATTCATTCATTCAAGTTCATTTGTTCACAAACATTGCATGCTATGCCTGATACTGTGCACAGGGGATGCAAGTGGTTATTAATATGGTACATCATCCTTTAAAAGTTTATAATCTAGAGGTGGAAAGATATTAATCAAATAAGTACACAAACAAATTTTAAATCACAACTGTGATTGGTGCTGTGAAGGAGAGGTATGTAGTGCAATAAAGCCTAATTCCTCTAAGGGGAATCTGATCTAGCTTAGTAGGGCAGAGAAGCCTTCTTTGATGAAAGTGTCATGTCTTTTGAGGTCTGACAAGTGGATAGAATTAAGGTAGGCAAAGAGTCATGAGAGGACCTTTGAAGGCAGAGGGGACATTGTAAGTATGAGGACAGCCTGTTGGTCTTGAGCACAGAGTTGGGGGCAAAATAAATATTTTGCTTATTTTTCTTTTGGGTTATTTATCTGATTTAAAAAAAATTATTTTTATAGATATTAACCATTTTTCTGTCAAACACTTTGTAAAAAATAATCACAACTATAAAATTTGTCTTGATTTTTTATGGTATCTTTCTGTAAAAAATGTTTACAAACCATTCCATTGGTTTATTTGTATTTTCTTTTCTATTCTTTTCTTTTCGCGATACGCGGGCCTCTCGCTGTCGTGGCCTCTCCCGTTGCAGAGCACAGGCACCGGACGCACAGGCTCAGCGGCCATGGCTCACGGGCCCAGCTGCTCCGCGGCATGTGGGATCTTCCCAGACCGGGGCATGAACCCGTGTCCCCTGCGTCAGCAGGCGGACTCTCAACCACTGCGCCACCAGGGAAGCCCTATTTGTATTTTCTTATAACAGTATTATTTTTATTTGATCTTAGTCTTCTGATATCTGCTGGGACAATTCACTCCTTACCTATTTTTCAGTCTTTTCATGCTTAGTAAGTGGAAATACATTTCTGTTTTAATTTTGGTAGAATTCACCTTTTTATATCATTAAATCTTCCTACATAAGAACATGGTACATCTTTTTTGTTTGTTTTTGTTTTTGGCTGCGTTGGGTCTTCGTTGCAGTGCGCGGGCTTCTCATTGTGGTGGCTTCTCTTGTTACGGAACATGGGCTCTAGGCACGGGCTTCAGTAGTTGTGACTCGTGGGCTCTAGAGCGCAGGCTCAGTAGTTGTGGTGCACGGGCTTAGTTGCTCTGCGGCATGTGGGATATTCCTGGACCAGGGCTCGAACCCATGACCCCTGCGTTGGCAGGCGGATTCTTAACCACTGCACTACCAGGGAAGCCCAGGTACATCTTTCTTACTCAGATTTTGTTTTATGTTCTCAAATAGGCCCTGTGCCTTTCTTTTTAATTTATTTCTAGGTGTTTTTTAGATTTTGTTTTTCTTTATTTCATTTCCATTTCTAGATATTTATTTATGGCATCAACCCAAAAAACAACACCTCTTGCTGTCATTTTTATCAGCCATTTCTTGTTTGCTTTATCACATTGCTAGTATTGCATTGCCAAGACAGTATTGAATGATAAACGTTACTAGCAGGATTCAGCCTTTTTTCCCAGCTTTTTCCTTAGCCTTTGGGGATCCTTAGGCTCGTTGGTCCTTAGGCTCATGTCTACCCAGAGGGGAGAATATTGCAGAGGGTTTGTAGCTCCTCCATGTAGGTCCTCCCTGCCTACTCACCCCAATAGGTGCCTTAGCTCAGGAGAGCCACTGTGTTGGGTATGAGATAGATTTGGGAGTAGAAGGGAGAGGGGGAAGCGTTAAGCTTCCATGCTCCCAGAATCCTCTCCATGTATAGTTGTTATTATGCTGTTTTTTCATGTAAAGAATTATATGGCAGTAATCCTTGGGGCAAGGTGTCTAATACTTAATTCACACTCTAGCCGTGGCGGTACATGCTACAATGAATATTAAGACATCTGTGCTTAAAAACAGGATTTGTATCTTATATGTAAAGACAAGAAAGTAGAGAATGGATGCTCAGTTCTCAAAATAACTTCACTTCTGATCCAAGTGAAGGTAACAGTTATAAAATGATAAATAACTTGCAAGTTGAAGGCATATCATTCATTTTCACCTTTCTGTATATAAATTTAAGGTCAGCTTATGAAGGTAATTTCTTTCCAGAGTATTTTTTTTTTCTCTCTCTCTTTTTTTTTTTTTGCAGTATGCAGGCCTCTCACTGTTGTGGCCTCTCCTGTTGCGGAGCACAGGCTCCGGACGGGCAGGCTCAGCGGCCGTGGCTCATGGGCCCAGCCACTCCGCGGCATGTGGGATCTTCCCGGACCGGGGCACGAACCCTTGTCCCCTGCATTGGCAGGCGGACTCTCAACCACTGCGCCACCAGGGAAGCCCTCTCTTTTTTTTTTAATAGATCTTTATTAGAGTATAATTGCTTCACAATACTGTGTTAGTTTCTGTTGCACAACAAAGCAAATCAGCCATATGCATACACATGTCCCCATATCCCCTCCCTCTTGAGCCTCCCTCCCATCCTCCCTATCCCACCCTTCTAGGTCATCACAAAGCACCGAGCTGATCTCCCTGTGCTGTGCTGCTGCTTCCCACCAGCCAGCTATTTTACATTCAGTAGTGTATATATGTCCATGCTACTCTCACTTCGCCCCAGCTTCGCCCTCCCACCCCATGTCATCAAGTCCATTCTCTATGTCTACCTCTTTATTCCTGCCCTGCAACTAGGTTCATCAGTACTGTTTGTTTGTTTTTTTTTTTAGATTCCATATATATGTGTTAGCATACGGTATTTGTTTTTCTCTTTCTGACTTACTTCACTCTGTGTGACAGACTCTAGGTCCATCCACCTCACTACAAATAACTCAATTTCGGTTTTTATGGCTGAGTAATATTCCATTGTATATATGTGCCACATCTTCTTTACCATTCATGCGTTGATGGACATTTAGGTTGGTCAGAGTATTTTAAACATTTATTAAACAGCTAAGGAGAATTCCTTCTTTAGTAAACGCAGAGAAGAAGTTGAGCCTCTGTACTGTGCTTATATCTTTGTGTTCATCACAATGCCATACACATAATAGGTACTCAGTAAATACACAAACTGTATAACAAACTAAGGAAGGTCTCATTATCTATGAAGGTGGTGGTCATTCTGGTCTCATAATAAATTAGACTGTAACATTCATACCATACATTTTTACTACAGAATTCTGGGCTGGATTTTCTGTTGAGTAAACTATCATTCTCTACTGTTGCCCTAACCACTCTCAACCACTGTGCCACCAGGGAAGCCCTTTGTTCTTCTTAAGATTGCTTTGGCTATTCAGGGTCTTTTGTGGTTCCATATCACAAAATTTTAGGATCAGATATTCTAGTGGGTTATTTTTTTGAGATATAATTCACATCCATAAAATTCACCGCTTTAAAGTGTACAGTTTTAGTATTTCACAGTTGTGCAGCCATCACCACTATCTAATTTCAAAATATTTTCATCACCTCAAAAAGAAACTCCATACCCATTAGTAGTCACTTCTCTTCCCTCCTCTCCCTGGCCCCTGGCAACTACTAATTTACTTTCTGTTTCTGTGGATGTGCTACATGGACGTATAAATGGAATCACATCATATGTGTCTTTTTGTGTCTGCGTTCTTTCATGTGGCATAATATTTTCAAGGTTCATCTGTCTTGTAGCATGTAGTACTTCATCCTTTTTTTAACTAAGTAACTTTCCATTGTATGGATACATCACATTTCGTTTAACCATTCATCAGGTTGATGAATATTTGGGTGGTTTCCACTTTAGGGCTGTTATGAAGAAAGCTCCTATGAACATTTATGTACAAATTTGGGGGTGGGCATATGTTTTCACTTTTCCTGAGTATATACCTAGGAGTGGAACTGGTGGGTCATATGATAACTCCACATTGAGCCTTTTGAGGAACTGCCATATTGTTTTCCAAATTGGTTGTACCATTTTACATTCCCACCAGCAATGAATGAGGGTTTCAGTTTCTCCATGTCCCTGCCAACACTTGTTATTGTACATCGTTTTGATTAGTTATCCTAAGTGGATATGAAGGGGTATTTCATTATGATTTTGATTTGCATTTCCCTAATGACTAATGATGCTGAGCGTCTTTTTATGTGCTTACTGATGGTTTGTATATCTTCTTAGGAAAAATGTCTCTTCTTTGCTTATTTTTAAATTGGGTTGTCTTTTCATTGTTGAGTTGTAAAAGTTCTTTATATATTCTGGATCCTAGACCTTTACTAGATGTATGCTTTATAAATAGTTAACTTCTGTTCTGTGGGCTGTCTTTTTACTTTCGTGGTCATGGCCTTTGAAACACAGAAGTTTTTAGTTCTGATGAAGTCCAGTTCTTTTTGTTGGTGTTGTTACTTATGCTTTTATGTTATCATATCTAAGAAAACCTTGCCTAATACTAAGTGATGAAGATTTCCTCTTATGTTTTCTTCTAAAGTTTTATAGTTTTGGTTCTTTCATTTAGGTGTTTGATCCATTTTGAGTTAATTTTTTGTATATGGTGCAAGGTAAAGGGGTCCAACTTCATTCTTTTGTATGTACATATTCCAGTTCTCCCAGCGTGATTTGTTGAAGACTTCTCTTTCTCTCATTGGATTGTCTTAGCACTCTTGTTGAAAATTAGTTGTCCACAATGTGTGGATTTCTATCTAGAGTCTCAATTCTATTCCACTGATTATATGTCTGTTCTTGAATTCTGTAGCTTTGTGTAGTAAGTTTTGAAATCAAGAGGTATGAGTCCTCCATCTTTGTTCTTTTTTTCAAGATTATTTTGGCTATTCTGGATCTTTTGCATTTCCATATGAATACTAGGATCAGCTTGTCAGTTTCTACCAAAAAAAAGACAATTAGGATTTTGATAGGAATTGTATTCAATATGTAGATCAATTTCTGGAGTGTTGCTATCTTTTTTTTCTTTTTGGCTCCACCACACAGCTTGCAGGATCTTAGTTCCCTGACCAGGGATCGAACCTGAGCCCACAGCAGTAAAAGCCCATGTCCTAACCACTGGACTGCCAGGGAATTCCCTGGAGTATTGCTATCTTAACAAACAATATTAAGTCTTCCAATCAGTAAACACAGGATTTTTTCCCATATATGTAGGTCTTCAATGATGTTCTGTAGTTTTCAGTGTACAAGTTGCCCGCTTCTTTTGTTAAATTTATTCCTACGTAATTTTTTCTTTTTGATTCAGTTTTTATTATCATTTTTGGACTTTTTGCTAGTGTGTATAAATAGTATTGATTTTTTTGTATATTGATCTTGTCCAGTAGCCTCATTGAACTTGTTTCTTACTTCTAACAGTTTTGGGGGGGTTTTTTGGTTTGTTTGTTTTTTTTGCTGCTTCCTTAGAATTTTCCATATAGAAGGTCATGTCACTACAAATGGAGATAGTTTTACTTCTCCCTTTCCAGTTCGAATGCCATTTACTTCTTTTTCCTGCCTCATTTCCCTGACTAGAACCTTCAGTACAGAATCAAAATAAAAGTGGCAAAAGCAGACATCCTTGTTTTATTCCTGATCTTAAGGGGGAAGAAAGCTTACGGTCTCTCATTATTGAGTATGATGTTAGCCTGTAAGTTTCTCTTATATGCCCTTTATAAGATTGAGTTCCGTTCCCTATATTTTGTTGAGTATTTTTATCATGAAAGGGTGTTGGATTTTGTCAGGTGCTTTTTCTGTGTCTATTCAGGTTCTTATGTGGGTTTTTCCCCTTTATTCTATTAATATGATGTATTACATTGCTTGATTTTCTTTGTTGAACCAACCTCGTATTCCTGGGATAGATACCAGTCAGTCAGATTATATAACATATGTAGCTGGGTTTGGTTTGATGGTTTCTTTCTTTTCTTTTTTTAATTTATTTACTTTTTTAAATTTTTGGCTGCTTTGGGTCTTTGTTGCTGCATGTGAGCTTTCTCTAGTTGCAGCAAGCAGGGGCTACTCTTCACTGCTGTGCGCAGGCTTCTCTTGTTGCGGAGCACGGGCTCTAAGTGCATGGGCTTCCGTAGTTGCAGCACGCAAGCTCAGTGGTTGTGGCTCACAGGCTCTAGGCGCTCAGCTCAGTAGTTGTGGTACACGGGCTTAGTTGCTCCGTGGCATGTGGGATCTTCCTGGACCAGGGCTCGAACCCGTGTCCCTTGCATTGGCAGGTGGATTCTTAACCACTGTGCCACCAGGGAAGTCCAAGTTCGCTGGTTTCTTGTTGAGGATTTTGTGTCTATATTCATAACGATTGTTGGTCTCTAGTATTCTTATCTTGTATGTCTTCATCTGGTTTTGATATCCAGGTAATACTGGCCTCATAGAATGAGTTGGGTAGTGTTCCCTCTTCTAGTTTTTGGGAGAGTTTGTGAAGGATTCGTGTTAAATCTTGAAATAATTGGTAGAATTCACCTGGGAAGCCATCTGGTTCTGGGTGTTTCTTTGTGGGAAGTTTTAAAAATTAATAATTCTGTCTCTCAACAGTTTTTGCCAGTGTTCTCATTGCTTTTATGGAAGATAGGATATTTGAAGTCCTTACTCCATCATTACTGATGACATCACCACTTCTAATAATTCTTAACCTCCAAATTTAGATAGGTGGATTTTGTAGAAATTTGGGAAAGAGAATAAAGACTGAGGAGTTTTCTAAGGTTTTTTTTTAATCTGTTCTTTCTAATTATTTCTAAATACAAAAATTTTAACTTAATGTATTGCTTAAGAACATGAATATTGCTATAAATGATAGATGATTATTACTTTTTCTAAAAGTTGTCTATCCTTGATTATTTTGGAATTTTTTTTCTACATAGGTTCTTCAGTAAAGAACTTTGAAAAATTTGTAGGAATTGAATCTGTAACTTTCATTAATATACCAAGTGGTTAAGATGGAGAAGTTTCATTTAGGGAAGTATATCCCAATTAGCTGTGATTTGGGGCATTCACTTCACATCTCTGGACCTCAATTTTATCATTCGTAGAATAGGGATAATAATATTTCATAGGGTTGTTAATGAAAATTAAATGTAATACTTTTTGATATTATGCCTGGCACATAGGAAATAATTTACAAATTATTTGCTGTAATTATTATTAGATTTTATTGCTTTGAATTATCTTATCAGTGATGATAGGGATTGCTATACCCCCTATGACTGCTATAACATATGTGACAAATAGTTCACTCCATTTATCAATATATTTCTGGTCTTAGTGTAGTCTTCTCTGTGAGGCTCTGTCTGGTCCCCCAAATCTATTACTCATTACTGCCAAGTACTCACATAACCTACTCTTTCTGTTTCAGTTCCCTATTTCTTTACCACTTTCTTTCAATTTTCTAGACAAAATACCTTGGAATCTCTTTTGATTAGTTTCTTAGAATTGTACAGTACCAGAACCATTTGCATTTATCACTTTCTTGCCATTTGCACTAATTTCAGTTACTGTTAATTTGATTTTCATGAAACAAAGCTAGACTCCTACCAAATAGCATCATGTATTGTTCCCCAAAACATGCTTGATATTTTTATTTTCTTACTCTGTTCACTCCTGCTGGGAATAGCCCCTATTCCCAGAATGCTTCTTAACTCAGCTCAAATGTCACTTCCCCCAAGAAGTCTTTCTTGATTTCTCTGTATGTGCCCCAACTCTTCATACCATGTATAAATTATTTCTTCTTTCTCTGAATTTTGTTTTAAAACATTCCCTTCTGCCTCTTATTATGGCAAATGTAATTATACATTAGGAGGAATCCTTAGGAATCATCTAATTCAGCCCCCTAATTTTAGAAAGCTTGCACAAAACTCTTGCCCAGATGTTCAGCTGGATACTTAATGGCAGAGACAAGAAGAGTAGAACTTGAGTCTTGGATTTCCAGCCTGGTTCTTTTTCTACATGCAACATTGTAATATAGACATTTCTTAAGCTATTTTGCAGTATTTCAGCATGGATCTGTTGGAGTCTGTGTGATTTCTCTGTAAGATGTAACCTGTGAATTACTGGAGGTCAAGGAATTGTTTCATTTCTCTCTGTATCTTTATAGAGGTTTCTTAGAGACTGTTTCCTGCTAGAATGAATGAATGAATAATACTTTGCTTTAGAATTAATTAATATTCTTAATGTAAGATTCTAATGATATTTCCCTTAGACACCTTTTAAAAGAAATCGGTAAATTGAGGCCTGTAGGGGGCAGCCCAACACAGCAGATTTTGATTGCCCTTGCTAAATAAGCTAGCTACTACTCTCTGGGGTTGTTTTAGTCTTAAATTGCTTCCTATGTGGATTTTTGAAAAATGAAAGCAACTATTAATTATAAGCTTATTTGGCGGGTATATTTTTTTTAAATTGTCTTGTATAAGAATGGGAACTTTTTGATGCAGATGATTTGCTGTTTTGTTTTTAAGGCGTTGGATATATATTAGAGCTTCTTAAAAATTTGCTTCGTTTATTATTTCCAAAATAACACAGATAATGTAATGGCAAATGTTGTCCTTAATTTATTGTTAAAGAAGTTAAAATATGCAAATTAATAGTATTATCCCAAAGTACTAAAGTTATTATTAAATGAAGTCAACATTTTCTTATTACTAATTTGTTACACTAAGCTAAGTCATTGTTTCATTTAATATTTTCAAGAATAAAAAACATTGCTGGTAATTAAAGTAAGCTATAGAGAAACGCCAATAATAGCTAACATTTATTGAGTACTTTGTGTGCCAGGTACTATTTGAAATACTACTTTACATGTATTAGTTCATTTACTTCTCACTAGAGTCCTCTGGGACATATGCTGGTACTGTCCCTATTGTATGGATGAAGTAATTGGTTGGTTATTGAAAATTGCCTAGGGTCACTCAGGAAGTGGAAGAGCTGGGGTTTGAACCCAGGCAGTCTGGCTCCAGAGCTCTCACTCTTAATCACTATTTCTTTGATACATTGTTGAGTTCATTGCTTTTATTTTCTTACTCCTTTCTATCACAACTTTCCATTTGAGACTGTTTTCCAGTTTTTACACACATCAGGCTACTTATTACTCCACCCTTTCTGTTGCTTCCTGCCTTCAGTCCTTTTTTACTTCTTCTTCTTCTTCTAATAGAGAAAATGCATGGACAGAAAGTAAAAACATGACATCCTCCCTTTAGTGTGAAGAGATTGAAACAGATAGCTAAAGCTGTGCGGTTTTCTTTCTCTTTTATTTACAGAATGTTCTTTTTCCAGTTACCAATTAAGCGATTTTTAGTGATCACATTAAAGCATAAACTCTCAAATTTAGGAATAGAATGAACTTCACTCCCCTGCTTAAGCATGTAGTACTATGGGGTAATTTTAAGAACTGAAAGATTAAATACCTCATTTTAAAAAGATAGACAGGGCTTCCCTGGTGGCACAGTGGTTGAGAGTCTGCCTTCCGATGCGGGGAACACGGGTTCGTGCCCCGGTCCGGGAGGATCCCACATGCCGCGGAGCGGCTGGGCCCGTGAGCCATGGCCGCTGAGCCTGCGCGTCCGGAGCCTGTGCTCCGCAACGGGAGAGGCCACAGCAGTGAGAAGCCCACATACTGCAAAAAAAGAAAAAGATAGGCAAATTTTGATAAGATGGTCTTAATTATTTCACTAAAAATTATATTTTAGATCCCTCCATAAAAAATTATTAGTTTGATAACATGCTTATATTTTATTATGGTATTCTAATATATGTAAAAATTAACATTACTGTCAGTTATTCTTGTGTATTTTCTTTCTCATTCTCTCCTTTTGATAATTTCAACTCTCCTTAAACACTCTGAGAATATGAGTAGATATGGTAAAAATAAGTTGAACTCCAGTCAGTTTGAAACTTGAAAAAAGCTTAGGTTAACTGTGAGATGACATAGAAAATTATAATTTGGCTAAAATGAAAATAGAGTTGTTTCATACCTAAGTATTCAATAGTATTTATATCACAAAATAAGATCTTGGTGTATAACTCTTTTAAGAAAATATTTTCAATTCAAGTTTACTCCTTGGTTTATTATTATTATTTATTTATTAAGGCACCTCATATTACAGTTAATATTTGAGTTTCTTGGAGGAATTGTCAACCATATGCCATGGATAACCTACACCTTAGGATGGTCAGCTGCTGCTTTAATGGGTTGATTTACAGCCTTCCCATCTTTTTCTAACTGACATGGGTTTTAGTTTCCTGATTTACTGCTGGCCTAATGAGGTCTTGGCAGATGTTAAGCTCAGTCCCTGTCTAAAGAACGTTTTTTTCCTTCAGAAAGTTTTCTACTACCCATATCATCTGTGTGTGTCATTATCACATTTTTCTTTCAGTCCCTTTCCATCTCAGAGAATGCCAACATCCAGAAATGATGCCCTATAGGGTGATCATTTAATCTATTGACAATTTCATGGTGTAAGAAAATTTGCTTAATCACTTATCTATTCCAATAGTGAAAACTACCTTCTGATTTTTTTTTTCCTGTTCTTCTCATAAATGATTTTCATATAACAGGCCAGAACACACAACACCTGTCCGTTAAGAACAGAATTACTAGGCTTTGATTCTTAGTAGTGGTTCCTTCTTTTGGGTAAATATGAGAATTGCTTTTGGTCTAATTACTCATACTTTTAAAATAACTACTTACTAATAATTTCAAGTAGGTAATGTATGTGTGATTATTTAGGAATATTAGAAGGAAAAAGCAATCTAAAAATACACAGGCTAATATCTTATTCTTTATTTCTGGCCTGAACCTAGAAAATTTTGTTTGGCATTTTATATCCTGGTATATTACTCTTTGATGAAGTTTGTGTCTTAGTTGTTGAGTCATACCCATTTTTTTTTTTTAATTTTGTTTTTAATTTTCAAGGTTTTGCGGGGATTTATATATTTTTGCTTCATAATCCATGCAGGTTGTTTATAATAATAAGACAAGTATTAAGGAGATCATGTAAATACAGAGATATATGTGTAGATATATTGATGCATGCATCAATTGTATTGCTATTACATATAGATGCAGATCTTGATATATACATATTTGAAATTTCTAAATTGTTGGCTAGGCAAGTTGCTCCTTTTGCAGATCGTTTGTGATACATTAAAATGTTAATTCTCAGTTAAGAAATATAATCTAAACTATACTAAACAGTCACTCGCGTTATCTTTTGATGCCTTGGGAGCATTTTATAGAATATATCTTGTCTCAAACAGGATGTGTCTTTCAAAGGTCTGTTTCAAACAACCCTGTAAATGTAAAGGAATGTCAATGCTGGTTCAAAGAGCCACTGTTTGAGTGTGTTGCTTAGAGTGGGTAGTGGATAGGGAGGGCTCTCTAACAATGGAATGATGAGTCTTGATCACAATTAAGTTCAACAGGATTGGATCTACATTTGGCAGCCATATATGAAGAGACCGTATGTCTACCTTGGGCGTGATCTTTTCATGAAAGTCACCTATCTGTTACGTTGTGACACAGTTATGTGCACGACTTAAATTAATTAAAATCGTATGAATTGTAAAATTCATACAATTTTGAAATTGTATGAATTAGTAAGCTGAGGATTTCAAATGATTATTGAATTCACTGATGAGTCATTTGCGTATTAGATGTGTGGCTGAGTTAATGTGCACAAAACTTTGAGAAGTCAAACTAATATGTTACTTATTACTAAACTTCATGAACCATATTTACACCATATTAAATCTGTCTTCAAAACATTCATGTAAATGGATATACATTTCAAGTGTAGAAAATTAACAAACTAAGAAATAACATGTCTTCAAAACTAAAGACTCAAAATGTTAAGAATACATACTGCCTTGGATTTCTGTTTGTCTAGGTATTTCAAAGCATAGATAAGAGAAACGTTGGTTATTTCATGTATATGAGAAGAAAGAATTTCTCCTGTTAGTTTAAAATTTGAAAGAAATAATGTATTTCAGTAGGCACTTCTGTCCTTTTAGTCTTTCCTTCCTTCCTTTTCTTTTCCTCCTCCATTTCTCTTTTTCTTGATCTTTCTGTCCCACCTTTTCCTTTTACAGAACCCCTCCTTTTCTCTTCCTCACTAATCTGAGAAGTTTTTACTATGTAATAAGCATTTCCTTTTTTTTTTTTTGCGGTAGGCGGGCCTCTCACTGTTGTGGCCTCTCCCGCTTCAGAGCGCAGGCTCAGCGGCCATGGCTCACGCGCCCAGCTGCTCTGCGGCATGTGGGATCTTCCTGGACTGGGTTACGAACCCGTGTCCCCTGCATTGGCAGGCAGACTCCCAACCACTGCGCCACCAGGGAAGCCCAGCATTTCCTATTTTAATTAAAGTTTTGAAGTTTACTTTTAAAAGCAGAGCTTTACTAAAGGAAAAATACCTCTGTTAGCTTACATTTAAAATCCTTTTCATCATGATGAGGGTAATTATCTGTTACTTCTAAGAAGTAAGCCACAGCTAATTTCTGACTGCATACATGTTTAAAGTAACTTAGCCTTGGGACAGTTCTGACGTCTGCTTGTGTAATGCAGCATTCGTACTCTTCACTAGGTGTTCGTTTTAGCTACAGATGCTTCATATAAAACAGGGTAGAGTAGCTTTCAAAAGGATCTACACATCAAAGTATAACTAGAACTCTGGTTTTTACGTTGCTTAAGGAATCCTTAATGGAGTAGAAATAACAAATTTGCTCTTCCCTCTAACACTTTATTGTTTTAAAAACTTTTTTACTTCCATGCCTTCCTGAGTCATATCACATATAATTGAATAGATTTATTACTTCGGAATGTTTTAACAATGTCCACATTAAATAATATAGTAATTTATGTTCTGTGTAAAGAAGGCTTTCTTTAATTGTAATTAATTCTGGGGAATAATGATCTGCTTTTGGAACAACAAATAAAATTCCTTAAATAAAGGACTATATTTTAAGTTGAAATACACACTCTTTCACCCATTTTGTAGTTCAGCTGATAACTCTTCATAAGTGTCATGATGATAGCTTTTAGCCACAGTTTATTCTCTTCTGCCTCACCACAGTCTGCCATTTCTCAGCTGGATAAACTGTCACTTAAGTTACACAAGAATTAATCTTCGCTCTCTATGGTCCTCTTAGACCCTTATTTAAAAAAATCACCACTTCAGTGTACTAAATAGCAAAATGTTTATGCTATTTTAAAACTCCCATTGTGGAAAGAAACCTGCAATTTTGACTTGCTGAATTGGTGGTATTGGAAAATTATCTTGAACTAAAATTCTGATGGGATATTAGCCCACTTTGGATTCTATAGACAGTCCTTTCTTCATATATTGTGTTCCAAAAATTTGGATCTATAAAGGAGATAGGACTTGTATTATAAGTTAAAAAAAATTCCTAGGATAGGCTACATAATTAGTAATGAAATTGAACTATGATATTGGTACTGTAAAGCCTAACCTGCACTTAGAATATCATTCCTTTACCATTCTAGATTCTAAGTCGAGAATCTGTGAGAGGAAGAGCCCCTCTTATTGCAGAGTCCCTTCTCTCCATTCGGGTCTCAGAAGCGTGGGTTGGAATCAGAGGTTCCAAGCTAGCAGGAAGGAAGTAGGTAGATGAGGAGTTCCCCTCCTGCCCTGACTGGTGGAGTGGGTTCTGGGAAGTCTCAGAAATAATAGACGTAATGAATCTACAAGCTGGGCAGCAGTTGATCAATAAGGACATTTTTTATGATCCAGACACCCTATTTGGTAAGACAGATTAATTATGTTTTATATAACCCTTTATTATTAAATTCTGAACTCATTTTAGTAAATCCCCCCCACCCCACCCCCGCCGCACACGCATGCTTTAAACTAGGTTTTATAATTTCAAAACTTTCGGGCTTCATTTTAAGCATCAGAACACGATTTTAAATGAGTTAAACAAATTAAGGCAGAGTTATTTAAATTCCCAAGGCAACTTTAAAATTGGCACGATGCTATACAACTTTTTAAAGAAAATTTTATAGTTTTTCTGAATTCACGAGGACAGGGATATTTCCCTGATGCTTATTGTTTGGAAACTCTTGACTTTAAAATTTTTTAATTTGTGGAGGTGGTATAATTATTGTTTTTTAAGAACTCATGAAACAAACGTGGTTTGATGAATAGTTGTAAATCAAACTATGATGAATCTGAATTATCACCCCAGAAGGACCCCCCCCACTGCCCACCCATTTGAGGACTTTTTACATTATGTTTCTTTTTAATAATAGCTTTATTAAAGTATAACTTTGATATCATAAAGTTCACCCTTTTTTTTCTTTTGGCTGTGCCGCATGGCATGCGGAACCTTAGTTCCCCGACCAGTGATCAAACCCAGGCCCCCTGCAGCGGAAGTGCAGTCTTAACCACTGGGCTGCCAGTGAAGTCCTAAAGTTCACCCTTTTAAAGTGTACTATCCATTGATTTTTTTAAAGAATATTCACAAAATTGGTGCAACCATCACTGTTATGTAATTTCAGAACACTTTTATCACCCCCAAAAGACCCCACACCTGATTAGCAGTCACTCATTCTTCCTTCCTTCCTTCCTTTCAGCCCATGACAAATTCTCCCTCACCTCCAGTTCATGGCAACCACTAATCTACTTTCTCTCTCTGTCTCTCTATGGATTTGCCTATTCTGAACATTTTGTGTAAATGTAATCTTAAAGTATATGGCCTTTTGTGCCTGGCTTCTTTCACTTTCATTGTATTTCCATGGTTCATCAATGTTGTAGCATGTTTCAGTACATTCCTTTTTATGGCCAAGTAATATTCCACTGTTTGGAGATATCACATCTTGTTTATCTGTTCACCAATTGATGGTTATTTGGATTGTTTCTACATTTTGGCTGTTATGGATAAACGTTGCTGTAGACAATAATGTACTTGTTTTTGTGTGGACATATACTTTCAGTTCTCTTGGGTAGATACTTAAGAGTGGAATTGCTGGGTTATGCGATAATTCTATGTTTAATCTTTTGAGGAACTGCCAGACTGTTTTCCAAAGCATGTGCACCATTTTACGTTTCGCTAGCCGAGTACGAGGGTTCCAATTTGTCTACATCCTTGCCAGCACTTGTTATTTTCTATCATTTTAATTATAGCCATCTTAGTGGGTATGAAGGGGTATATCGTTTTGGTGTCAGTTTTCACTTCCCTAATTACTAATGATGTTAAACATCTTTTCATACGTTTAGTGGTCATTTGTATGTTATCTTAGGAGAAATATCTTCAACACCTTTGTTCTTTTTTAGTTGGGTTGTCTTTTTATTACTGAATTATAAGAGCTCTTTATATCTTCTAGACACTAATTCCTTATCAGATATATGATTTGCATATATTTTCTCCCATACCGTAGATTTTATTTTCATTTTCTTAATAGTGTCCTTTGAAATACAGAGATTTTTAATTTTGATTAAATTCAGCTTATTTTTTTCTTTGGTTGCTTGTGCTTTCAGGTTGTCTTGCCAAATCCGAGGCCATAAAGATTTCCTTCTGTGTTTTCTTTCAAGAGTTTTATGGTTTTACTACATTGTTTTTCTTCATGTTTTTTAGAGTAGTCAAGGGCTATGTTTTTTTAATTTCTTAATCAGCAGATTACTTTCAACAGTGAGATCTGTAAAATATTTATCACTAGTTTTTATTTGCTACTTGTAAAAAATTCACAAGAATTTATGAAATCTGCTTTTGATGATACTTCAGTAGGATAATTTTTTTAAGTTATTTGTATCAGAAACAAAAATATCAACATCCCCATATTATAAACTTTATTTAGCATTCACTGTAAAACCTACAGACCTTGCTCAGAGGACTGAGGATCTTAGAGCTTCATAGCTCCTGGCCCAAGTTTAGAAACACTTTTCTAGTGGATAAGACACTTGACTGGACATCAAGAGAACAGAATTTTAATTCTGAGGTCAACACAACCTCTTTTACTCAGATGTTTCTTCTTGCTACCTGGATTTCTATATTTGTACAAATTAAAAGTGCTGCATAGTTATTTTATGTAATTATACCATAAAGATAGAAATAATATGTATATAAAAGTATCCTTTCGTTCTTTAGTCAAAAACAGTTTATTAATTACATTACTCTTATAGTAGCCTACCTTATAGTATGGCTTTTAGGTAAAATTAGAAAAGATATTTTAAAGCTCTTATAGATAATGAAATTTAAACTATGATTCCCCAGGTACGGTTTTGAAATCTTTCCAGAGAAACCTTAGAAGAATTAAGATAATTATTACTAAACACATCAATCCTAGCACTTTTATAGGAAGCTTTTCAGTTGGCCACTCTACTAATAATTTCAAATAAAACATTTTAAAGCCATATAACTTGTTTTATAAATTAGCTCATAAACAGCATCAAATTGATCTCAATCTTGAGTAAGAGGGATATGGTACTTCCCTGTAACACATTTTATTCAGTGAAAGGATATGAGGAAGACACAAACTGTTGCCTGTATTTGAAGAAAATTTGCCTTAATCATTTATGCGGCAAAATATATTGTGTATTGTCTAGGCAGAAATATAATAAATATAACAATTTAAATAAGACAAAACATAAGCTTCAAACCAGATGTGTGGATACAATTCTGATGGGTACTTTCATTTAAACATAGTCTCAATTAAGACACTGCTGCTTTGAGGATTAAGTGTCCCTGACTATAATAATGACAGCTTTTCAAATGTTAATTATTATTTTTCAGAGTTGTCGGGAATATTAAAAGTGGACTTCAGACTCTGGTAGCATAACTACAGAAAGTGCTTATTTTCAAGCCTCCTATTTCCCTACATAAAGGATAAAAGTAGTCTGATTAAGTGGCACAGACTCCTCCCTCCCGCTGTCCTCCCTGTCCCCCTACTTCCCACCACCAAAAGGGCTGTTTACTGTAAAGGTCTAAAAGCATTCATTTGAAAATGGCCTGTTCTTTTTACTTAATGAGGTATTGTAATTGTGTATATTCTTAAGCTAATTTTAACAGGCTTCTTTTGAAAAGCATGTGATGCAAAATTTGACATGCATGAATATGTCTAAGGCCAGATATGCATGTGAAGTTTGAAGCACATATCATGCGTCATTGTTGGTAAAGTCTGTCAGCATATCCTCTATAAACTCCTATTTTCTTTTTCTTTGTGCCACATATTCTAATGAACAAGACTTCAAAGGGAACAACTCATGGTTGGATACCAATTATTTTTTATTCTCTCTGTTTTTGGTTCTGTAAAGACTAGATAGTGTTACCTTTCTTTGGTCCACATTTAACCGTGGTTTTAAAGGGAGAAATGAAAGGAATTAATCATTGTTAATTGCTAACACCTGTTGCACTAGGTGTTTTGTGTATCTCATCTTATTTAATTGTTACAACAGTCATTCAAAAATATATATTATTCCCATTTTTCAGATTTAGAAACAGACTCCCAAAGACTGATGTAATTTGCCTTACGTACCCAGTCAGTTGTGTTGTGAGTTGGGATTCCAACCAAGCCCTTGCTAATTCAATGCATTTGACATTCCACGCTTTATGTGCTAAATTTGTAGGCCACTTTGCTCCCCTTATCCACTGATTTCTCACAGGTACTGTTATATTCCATCTGCCTCTGAATATTTTAGTGGGGAGGGGCATATGGAAGGGAAGGATTGGTGCTGTACTCTGCCTGAAATAGTCTTGTCTCTTTCTCTGTTTTAAAAAAAAATTTCTCCATTTCAAGTCGGAAACTGGAAGACCTATATTCTCTCCTTTGTTTTCATCTTCTTTGGAAACTCCCTACAATTTTATTTAATACATTACATTCTACCACACTTAGCATATTTTACTTTGAACCTACTGGTACATCTTGCACACTTATAAAATGAAATTATGTAACCAGTTTTTGTTTGATGTTTGTTTGTTTGTTTTTTACTTTTGTTTTTGCTCTAGCTGCCAAAAAGTCCAGAGTTAAAAAGTTTATGCTTGGGCTTTTAAATTTTCTCATAGCACTTTGTACATATTTCTGTTATCACTTAACACTGTTACACATTTGTTTACACATTTGTTTATGTGTGCATTGTTCATCTTTGTATCTACTCTGTATCTACTAGCACAAGTGATACCTTCATAAGTGCTCAACAAATGTTTAATGAATGAAGATTTCTAATGTATTTACCCCTGCCCTCTGGTTGTTAGAGATCCTGGACATGGGTACTACTACTGGGATAATTCTTTTTGTTTGTTTGTTTTGTTGTGTTGTGTTGTGTTGTGGCTGGACTCTTGACTGTCTGGGTCTGGGCTGTTTGGGGGCGGGTGGGGAGACAGCCATGAGGACTGTGCCTAGTTGCCAAGAACACAGGGCTTCACTGGACTAGGCAAGAATTTACCCAAAACACGTGAAATCAGCCTAACTCTCTAAAAATAGGAAGTAGGAAGTGCATCTAAGAAGCCAGAGATGAGAGCTGCCAATGGGGTGAAGTGGAATCATAGTCAGGAAGAGAAGATGTGATCAGAAACTGGGAGATTTGGGAACAGGCTAGGAAGCAGAATTTGAAAGGATGTGGAGGGAATGTTTCTGGATGGAGGCTGTGAGCACTCTTAGGGGGTGGGACTAATTTTTGAGTTACTGGATTAAAGGAGAGCTACTCAGGGCTGGTCAGAGAACTTTGTGAGGGGAGTAACCCTGCTCATTTTCTGCTGAATACCTTTAACAACTGCCTGATACAGAAAAGAGGTGAATTAAAGTAAGAATAAACAAATGAATTAAGGAAACAAATCTATTTTCAGATCACACAATCTATCCACATCCCTTATATCCACTCTCTCCATTTTCTTTGCCACCACACAAGTTCTTATCCTCATTATTTCTCAAGCTAACCAAAGAGACTCCCCAATTCTCCAGTCTCTTCCAATTTTAATTTATGTTATAGACTGTAGCAGGATTAGTCCTTTTTTTCCCCTCATTCAATTTCTGTAAACTAAAAACAAAAACAGTTCACCCAATTCTCCCACCCCCATACTCCCCGCCTCTGGCAACCACTGATGTGTTCTCTGGATCAGTGAGCTTGGTTTGTTGGCTTGTTGGGTTTTTTTGTTTTTTGTTTTTTGTTTTTGCGGTACGCGGGCCTCTCACAGTTGTGGCCTCTCCCGTTGCGGAGCACAGGCTCTGGACGCGCAGGCTCACTGGCCATGGCTCACGGGCCTAGCCTCTCCGCGGCATGTGGGATCTTCCCGGACCGGGGCACAAACCTGCGTCCCCTGCATCGGCAGGCGGACTTTCAACCACTGCGCCACCAGGGAAGCCCAGAACTCCTTTGATATACTTAAGCAAGTCTTGTAAATCAAATTTTATTTACAAATATAGTAAACCAATTATCCTGACTCTTTCATAGGACTTAAAAGCAAAACATACAAAGTAGCCGATGATATCAAAACTTGTTGCTGTACCTGGAGAAATACAACATATATAAAGTATCAATATAATATTTATTTCTTCAGCCCAACCAAGGGCTTAGAATACCAGTCTAAGGCTCACTGGACCAAATATTATGGATTCAGTTTACAGCAAGTCAGATCAGAGATCCTGAACCTGGGTACTACTACTGGGATGATTCTATCCAAGCAGTTCTAACAAACGGAGTCCCTTGTCATCATGAGGTATACTGCCTGATGTATCAGTAGGAGACCCACCTACCCCCAGCCTTTTAATTAAGGGCGTTTGTAAGTTTCACAAACAAGTGAATCATCATGCATCTACTGGGCATCTTTTAGGTTGTATCCTTTCTGAATTTTTATGTTTTTCTCTTTCATAACTTTTAATCTCTTTGTTTCAGTGAATAGAATCTCCTTTTCCTATTGGATATGATTCTTTCCTCTTTAAGGTCACTAACTCCATGGTCCGTGAACCAAATGTATCCAGCTGTAATTTGTCATTTTCAAAAAACTAACATTTCTAACTCATTATATTGATACAATATATACTACCAAAACAACAAAATCAGTCCTAATGCTATGCAGTAACAGTGTGATGACAAGATTAGTATATCTTCTTATCATCCATTTTTCATATTACAACTCAATATAAAATACATGTTAGTGTTTAATAAATTTCCTTTGACTGTCAAGTCATGCTTAATAAGAACAGTAACAGCACTTATTGAGCAATTACTGTTCACTAGGCGTTCTTCTAAATGCTTTTCATAAATTAACATGTATAATCTTCACATGAAGTTGTAACAAATGATACAGAAACATCTCTATACATACTCTTCACCCAGTTACCCCAACTGGTGACGTCTTCTATAACTACAGTAAAATATCATAGCCAGGAAAAGTGACGTTGATACAATCCACAAACTTTATTCATATTTCATTAGTTTTGTTCCAACACAAAGGCTACCCTTTTATAGCTCAGCCTCCAACCTCACTTTCTCCTTTCCCTGACCTCTGACAACAACTAATTTGTTCCCCATTTTTAAAATTTTATCATTTTACTAATGTTATGTAAGTATAATCATATAGTACATAAGCTTGAGATTGGATTTTTTTCACGTAGTGTAATTCCCTTGCGTTCCATACAATTTGTTGCATGTATTAATAGGTTTTTACATTATTATTACTGAGTAGTATTCTGTGGTATAGATATACCACTGTTTAACCATTCACCTGTTGAAAGACATTGGGATTGTTTTTGCTATGAACAATTGTGTACAATTTTTTTGAGAACATATGTTTGCGCTTCTCTGGAAGTACTCAAGAGTACAATTGCTGGGTCATATGGTAAATGTATGTTTAGTTTTGTAAGAAACTACCTTACCCTTTTCCATAAGAGCTGAACCATTTTACATTTGTACTAGCAATAGTACGAGAGATCTCGTTTCTCCACATGCTCACCAGCATTTGGTATTATTACCATTTTTTATTTTAGACATGCTGGTAGGTGTGTAGGGATGTTGTATTGTGGTTTTAATTTGCATTTCCTTAGTGGCTAATGACATGTCAAACATCTTTTTATTATTAATTAATTTTATTTATTTATTTTTGGCTGAGTTGGGTCTTCGTTGCTGCGGGTAGGCTTTCTCTAGTTGCGGCGAGCGGGGGCTACTCTTTGTTGTGGGGCGCAGGCTTCTCATTGTGGTGGCTTCTCTTGTGGCGGAGCACAGGCTCTAGGCATGCAGGCTTCAGTAGTTGTGGCATGCGGGCTCAGTAGTTGTGGCTCACAGGCTCTAGAGCGCAGACTTAGTAGTTGTGGCGCACGGGCTTAGTTGCTCTGCGGCGTGTGGGATCTTCCCGGACCAGGGCTCAAACCTACATCCCCTGCATTGGCAGGCGTATTCTTAACCACTGCGCCACCAGGGAAGCCCTCAAACATCTTTTCACGTGCTTATTTGCCATATGTATATCCTGTTTGGTGAAATGTCTGTTGGTGTCTTTTGCTTATTTTCTAATTGAATTCTTTGTGTTTTTTACTGTTGGATTTTTAGAGTTCTTTATATATTCTGGATACAAGACCTTAGTTGGATATGTAGTCTTGCAGATATTTTCTTTCAGTCTTGCCTTTTCATCTTCTTCACAGAATCTTTTCTAGAGTAAAAGTTTATTTTGGTAAGGGTCCAGTTTATCAATATTTCCTTTTATGGATCTTGCTTTTTGGTGTTAAGTTCTAGACCAACTCTGAATCAAGTCCTAAAGTGACTTTGCTTTTTTTACCCTGCCATATAAAAACATTACAACATAAGCTGAATTTCATGATTCTGGACCTTTTAGCATCTAGATAAGTGAACTTAGAGAAAGTAGATTAAAACTAAAAAGAAATAAAATTTGAGTCTGCTAAATTGGGACAGTATTAAGTTAAAATATTCATTACAGTGCTCTAAAACTGTTGATCGTGGTGGTGGTAATGTTGCGGTGGTAGTGTGTGTTTTAGTGTGTATTTAGGTGGTTGTGTGTACCATGATTGTACTGTGTATATGTTTTATCTCAGAAACTCTGCAGTGTAGATATTACCCCCATTTATACTCATGCATATGTGTGCAAACTTGATTCAGTAAAATCTTACAAATTTAACTTAAAATTTTTACAAATTTAGTTCCTCTGCTTCTGTTCAGTATATCTCCAAGGTAAATCAACAGCATAACTTTTTCATACAGGAAAAAGTTATTGGTACAGTGATGATTGGTGCCTAAGTAAAGAAGGGATGGGGCACAGCCAGCCAATAGCATCCTAATTTTATATACATCTGATGTGTTTAAGAAATGACTAACAGGGGCTTCCCTGGTGGCGCAGTGGTTGAGAGTCCGCCTGCCGCTGCAGGGCACACGGGTTTGTGCCCCGGTCCGGGAGGATCCC
The DNA here is from genome assembly GCF_008692025.1 of Phocoena sinus. Taxonomy (NCBI): domain Eukaryota; kingdom Metazoa; phylum Chordata; class Mammalia; order Artiodactyla; family Phocoenidae; genus Phocoena; species Phocoena sinus. Next base: position 52,910,761 of record NC_045774.1, read on the forward strand.
ACATGCCGCGGAGCGGCTGGGCCCGTGAGCCATGGCCGCTGAGCCTGCGTGTCCGGAGCCTGTGCTCCGTGGCGGGAGAGGCCACAACAGTGAGAGGCCCGCATAACACAAAAAAAAAGAAAAGAAATGACTAACATATTTAATTTAAAAACTAGCAAGGGCAGTTTCAAATATGACTTTACCAAGTCATATTATTTCTCATGAGAAAGTAATTCTGTTTCTTGAAAGTCCCTGAAATAGTTTGCATATTTACAAATATATGGCTAGATTAAGTGTTGCGTTGTAGTTTTATTACAGTGGCTTTCTTATCTATCAGGCTAAGGTTCAGATTACCATGGATATTGTTAGCATTATCTGGTTTTATGTATATACTAAATCAAAGTTTAAAGAATTCATGTTCGTGGAGTTTTTGTATTTTTAAAATTCTTGCTATATTCAAAAGGAAAATAGCTTTTAAATACTTCCTAGTATAATTTAGTCTTCTCTGCTTAACTCCAACTTAGGTTTAATGAGATCTGTTAAGAAATTTACATGAATTTACCCTTCATTCCCATTGCCCTTTAGAACCTCTGTACAGTAGTTGAATTCCTGATCTGTCTGTGGAGGGCTTTTAAGGATAAGTAACTCAAAATTGAGTACTTTTCATAATCTTTGGTATAACTTACTCAGACACTTAATGGCTCTTTTCTAACATACTAACTTTTTAAGAATGAGAATATGTTTTTTTAATATGATTTTTTAAAATTAATTAATTTATTTTTGGCTGTGTTCAGTCTTTGCTGCTACATGCAGGCTTTCTCTCGTTGTGGCGAGCGGGGGCTACTCCTTTGTGGTGTGCGGGCTTCTCATTGCAGTGGCTTCTCTTGTTGCGGATCACAGGCTCTAGGTGCGCGGGCTTCAGTAGTTGTGGCTCACAGGCTTAGTTGCTCCGCGGCATGTGGGATCTTCCTGGACCAGGGCTCAAACCCGTGTCCCGTGCATTGTCAGGCGGGCTCTTAACCACTGCGCAACCAGGGAAGCCCGAGAATGCAGGTTTTTAAAGGCACTCGAATAAATGTTAAACAGAAAGTGTTTATTCGATTTTTTATTGGGGTATCTTAATAAAGGTTTTTATTATTTGAAAAACAGCAGTTTACTTTGATGAGAGTTTTCTTGGTTACCATTCTACAGAATTTACTTAGAATATGTGGGCTTTTCCCCCTCCCCGCAAGCAAATAGCATTATAAAGGTTGTTGAAGTTATACCTTTATTATAACTGCTCCACTTTGGGAGAGAGTTGAAAAAAGAGAAGTACAGGGAAATTACAGGGCATTTTTTCTAGGAATGGGAATAGGGGAGAATTTCTGTTTTTTAATATGTGGCTGAGACTACTCAGCCTTTCCTGTTTAGCATATTTTTTCAAATTATTATAATATATATTATATTATTAGAGTTAAGCCACCTCATAGTTTTGTCACTAAGTAGGGGGCGAATGAATCTTGAAAAGATTTATTTGGCTTTGCTGAAAACCTTAGTATTTTCAGATCAGAGCATGGATGATACATTTTAACTTTTTTTAAACTGGGGGTACAGTCCTGCCCCTCCTTTTCTACTGACCGGGGCCTAGTTGTCATCACATAGGCTTGCATTACTCAGACAGCCTCTCACCGATCATGCTGATGTTACCTCTTCACCAAGTCATTGTACACAGAGCTGCTTTCCATCAGTCTTCAGAAAAAGCCTCTTTCATCACGTCACTTCCTTTGCTAAAAAGTCTTAAAAGCCTCTTCATTGCCTGGAAGATAGAAAGCACTAAGTGGGTGGTGGCTATTTTAAATTATTACTGCAGTCCCCTATTCATTTCTTTTTTCTCTGAATTCTTCTAACCTTTATTATCTTCACATAGTTAATCCTTGATTGTGCATGATATCATTCTCAGTTTCACCTGTGGGAAAACTATGAGCTTCCAAAATTGAAGGATATCAATCACACTTTTAAAAAAGATTTTTACTGGTGTATAATTGATTTACAGTGTTGTGTTAGTTTCAGGTGTACAGCAAAGTGAATCTGTTACACAAATACATATATCCACTCTTTTTTAGATTCTTTTCCCATATAGGCCATTACAGAGTATTGAGTAGAGTTCCCTGTTCAATCATACTTTTAAAAAATGAAGAGTTCAGTTAGTGAAGTGAATTGCATTATATTCAGTGCATACTTATTAAAATTTTAGTTTTTTTCATACTTTCCATATATGCTCAACTGTATTATTGTAACACTGTTTTTAACATTTATTATGTATTCACTGAACACACAGTGTAAAGCCAGGAGAGGTACTCACATGCTTGCACCACATCTAGCTTTTCTTACATCGTAGTTTATGTCTGCGCTTAAAATCAGATGTTTTTTTTACCAAATCTGGTAAAAGTTATCTTGAAGAAGTTGAGATATATACCTCTGTGATTTAAAAACAAACAAACAAACAGGGACTTCCCTGGTGGTCCAGGGGGTAAAACTCCGCGCTCCCAAAGCAGAGGGCCCCGGTTCTATACCTAGCTGGGAAACTAGATCCCACATGCGTGCCACAACTAATGATAACGCGTGCTGCAACTAAACATGCCGCAACCAAGACCCGGTGCAGCCTAAATAAATAAATTAATTAAAAAACGAACAAACAAACCAAAAACTTGTCTTTAATGGCTAGGTATTTGAAATCATTTTCTTATAAAATATAAGGTATTACTCTGTTCCTGTAGGTTTTTACGATTTTTCGTTCCAGGAAGCTTAAAACAAAAACTTAGCATCTTAAAATGAAATACCAATTAAGAGTTGTGGTGGGTATTATTCCCCTTATCATTTACTTATTCCGTTCTTGGCAGTTCTCCTATTCCCAGAATAAACGTAAGAGGTATGGAATGTCCCAGATTTCCAAAGAAACTGGGTGCAAGATCATAGAACTCAAAAACGACAGTGCTATTTATTCATAGATTGGCTGATTCCAGAGCCTCCGCAGTCTGTCGTGGGGAGGCTTCATCATTGTTGTCGTGTTTCTAGAGAGGGAGTTTGAGAAAATTAAACCTAATTTTTCGAATGGGTAAGACGTTGAAATTCTTAGCAATAAATTATGACATAGTGCTAATAACAATTGTCAGAGGAAATACATCTACTATTTTGAAATTTGTTGAACCTATAGAAAAGATAAAATAATAAAACAACTAAGACCATATAATACCCTTCACCCGGATTCACCAGTAATTAACATTTTTTCACATTTGCTGTCTCTTTCTACACACACACGCTTTCTCGCTCCCCTCCCCCAACCATTGGACTGTAGGTTTCAGACATCATGGTACCTTACTCCTAAATACTGGATCATGAATTTCTTAACAATAAGGATATTGTCCTTATAAACATTGTCACACCTAAGAAATTTGACATTAATTTAATAATATTATCTAATGTTCATTTCGTATTTCCCCATTTATTCCAAAAATGTCTTTTATAGCTGATCTTTTTAAATTTCTTTCTCCAATCCACTATTCAGTCAGACTTTTGTGTTTTGTATTTGGTTGTTATATCTTGTCAGTCTCTTTTAATCTTTTTGTATTGTTTCTGTTTTTTTAATGCCTTTGACTTTTTTAAAGTGTTCAGGCCAGCTGTGTTTAGAATGCTGCACCTTCTGAGTTTGTTTTATTGCTTCCTGTGATTAGATTTACTTGAGTTTGTGTTAAGCATTTTGGGCCATAATACCACATTTGTGATGTTATATGCTTCTGATTACACTATATCAGAAGACAGCTAATGCCAGCTTTAAATTTCTGATCTATTAGTTCATATTCGCAGCAACAGAGACTTAATTGTTTGAAATCTTTTTTCATTTTTCGAATAGACAACAACTGAACGGCCTTTCATTCAGAAGCTTTTTCGTCCTGTGGCTACAGATGGACAATTGCATACACTAGGAGACCTCCTCAAAGAAGTCTGTCCTTCTGCAGTTGCTCCTGAAGGTAATATAATCAGCAACATTAAAACATCTCTTTCATTTCTCTTTGTTACTGAAGTAACATAAGCATTCTATATTTATAAATAACAGTTATTAGTTACTTTAGGAAGATATTTTCATTATCTTGTTCATCTTTTGAAATAGAAGCATGTGATATTTAACTTACTATTTTATAAATTATTGACACTAAGAGAATAAGAATTTCACTCTCTTTAACAAACTAAAATACACTTTTAAAATTACTCTCATATTTCTGGGGCTTGCATCTTTCATTTGTGAATTCAGTTCTGGTAAACATTATTTTTAATCTCGCATTGTGTTTCTTCATTCTAAAGGAATAAGAGATAGTAAAAAAAAAAAGAAAAGGTCTTGCCTTTGGTTGATATTTTAAAATTCAAAATATTGAATAATGGATACGTATTTTATTTGAATTTTTTGCTACTCTTTAATGTTTTACTCAGCATTGTTCTCTGAGGCTTTAACATTTCACAAGTCCAGTCAAGAGCTTGCCCTGTTTTGTAGTCCTCATTTTGTAGCTTAGGTTAAGACTGTTTTCCTGTAAGCAGAGGAAAAATATAAAAATCACAATTCTCTTTTCTTAATTGCAACATAAGGAACACTAGGAAAATGCAGAAAACTAGGGGGGAAATGCTATAGACCCCTAACTCATAGAGGCCACTATTGACACACACATGCAGATATATACTTGAATATTTGGGGGGGGGGTGTGTATAAAATTATATGTCCTGCTGCTTTTTTCACCTAACATAACATGATAGTCATTAAAAATTCTTTAAAGCTATGTTTTTAAATACCAGCACTATGGTCCTTTATATCAATGCACCATAATTTGACCATCACCCTGTTACTGAATGACTTGTCTTATTATTGGTTACACTAAGCTGTAGGGGAAATTTCAGTGGCATATTGCTGTATTTGTTAATATATTGCCTAGACTCGGATTTATCATATAGAAAAACATTTAAAACTTGCCACTTTAAATCCTTTATGGGAAGAGGTAAGGCATTAGTAAATACAAAGGTAATACTTCAGTAGATAATGCTGTGTTTCTTATTAATATATCCTAAGTTGTGGTGATGGCAGTATTATTTACATGACTTGTAACTATATCACACAGTTCAAGAATCATATAGTATCTATGGAAATGGTTTGCCTATTAAGTAGAATTAGAAATAGTAGGATTGAGAGGAATGTTGATATTCTAGCCTAAAAGACTAAACAAAGAATATGGAACTCAAAATGTATGCTATTTGACCTGTGACTATAACTATTTTTCTTAATTAAATATGCTTGCCTTTCCTGGCATTCCTATGTATATCTAGCACTTTGAAAATACACAAAGGCTCAAAAGGAGGGGAGAAGAGGGGCATCTGAAATACCATCAGAACCAGTTCCAGAAGGGATCAATAGAAAAGATCATTGACCACTACTCAAAATTATGAAAATTGAGCAAGTTTCATTGGTTTAAGAGGTTACTAAATAACCTCTAAGTTATAACCTCTTATAATAACCTTACGGTTTACTAAATATAGTAAACTATATTTACTGAGTCATTTGTCACCACTGTACTATACTAGTCAAGGTTTTTGATACTGTCATACATACTCATATCTCTAATAATAGGAAAATACTATCTTATAATCCTAATCTTCTTTATTGCTATATAGTTTCCATTTTCAGTAAGAGTTTGTGTTAAATAATTTTTTTGCCATTCAGTGATTTTTATTTTTATTAAATTTATAGAGTTGTGCAGCCATCGCCACAATCTAGTTTTGGAATATTTCCATCACCTCAGAGTTCCCACGTGCTTGTTTGTAGCTAATTTCTGCTCCTATTGCCAATTATAGACAATTACCAGTCTGCTTTCTGTCTCTGTAATTTACCTCTTTTGGATATTTCACATAAAGGGAATTATACAAAATTGCAACTGATTGTTTTCACTTAGCATAATGTTTTTGGGTTTCATTCATATTGTAGTATAAATTAGTAGTTTGTTCCTTTTTATTCCTGAGTAGTATTCCATTGGGTGTATGTATCACATTTTGTTTATTCACCAATTGATGGGCATTTGGGTTGTTTCCACCTTTTCACCTTTATGAATGATGCTGCTCTGAACATCCACATACAGGACATATGTTTTCATTTTTCTTGGGTAGATTCCTAGGAGTGGAATGGCTGGGTTGTATGGTAAGTTTATATTTAATTTTTTAAGAAGCTGCTAAACTTTTCCAAAGTGGCTTCACCATTTTCCAGTTCTACCAGCAATGAATGGGGATTCCAGTTTCTTCACATCTTCATCAGTGTGTATATTTTTTGTCTTATTATAGCCATCCTAGTGTTGTGTAGTGGTGTCTCATGTTGGTTTTTTAAAATTTCCCTAATGACTAATGATGTTGAATGTTTTCATGTGCTTATTGTTACTCATGGATATATTTGATGAAATGTCTTATGTAAATCCTTTTCTCATTTTTTTCATGGATTATATGTCATATAATCCATGAGTTTTGAGAGTTATTTATATATTCTTTATACAAGTACTTTACCAGACATGGTTTGTAATTATTTTCTTCTAGTCTGAGACTTACCTTTTCATTTTTTTGGAAGAGTAAAAAATATTTTATTTTGATGAAGTCCTATTTATCAAGGTTTTTAATACATGTGTTCAGTTAAATAATCAAATATTTTTTCTAGTAGACAATACACTTGTATAGTTCCAAAATCTAAAAGTTTATAAAGGAATTTAGTGAAAAGTCTCTATCTCAACTCGTATACATAAAATCCTGACTCAGTTCCCCTCTCCAGAGACAACCAGTGTTGCCATTTTCCTGTAAATCCTCACAGAGATAGTTAAGTAAACTTTTTAGTTTTGAACTCAAGTTATAGAAATTTGGACTGGGATATTCCCAGTAATTTTAGGAATAATCTTATTTTTCCAATTCATTTGATCCATGCTATAAGGGTTTTCTGTGTGTTTTTAAAATCTATTTAATGTCTATTTTGCTACATTCTTGAAGATTCGGGAATATAGACTAGTTTTTCCATTTGAAGTATAATTAAGAGATTGATCATTTTTATTGCTGTCAGAGACAGGACCCACAGGCTGCCCCCACTGCAAGCATTGGCCTTCAGTTATTCATTTCTCTGCACTGTATTTTTCTTTCTTTTTGAGTACTTTGCAGTATTTTAAAGAACATCGAAAAATGCTTTTATTAATTAAGAGTAAATTGAAATTTAAGCTAAAGCTTAATGTTGAAATGGCTACCTGATTGTACTTTTCTTAGATGTTTTTTGACAATCTTCTTTCCAGAACACTGTCATATAAAATGTACTTCTTTATAACATCCTTGACTATTGAGTGAGAACATCACAATAAGACTCAAAACCTTAATAAAACTGTTCTACTATAAGGCGCTAGCCCCCCAACTGGCAGCACAGTTATCAACAAATCCACAGAATGATGAGACAAAACCTTAGTGGAGGGAGAGCAGGAAGAAATTGGTTGGGTGTTAATTTTGTATTTGACATCTTTAAAGAATCATATAACTGTTGAACCTTAGAGTTATTTTGGTTCAGTCTCTTAGGGTTTTTTTTTTGTTGTTGTTGTTTTGTGGTACGCGGGCCTCTCACTGTTGTGGCCTCTCCCGTTGTGGAGCACAGGCTCCGGACGCACAGGCTCAGTGGCCATGGCCCACGGGCCCAGCCGCTCCACGGCATGTGGGATCTTCCCAGACCGGGGCACGAACCCGTGTCCCCTGCATCGGCAGGCGGACTCTCAACCACGGCGCCACCAGGGAAGCCCCAGTCTCTTCGTTTTTTAGATGATTTGCTAAAGGTCTCTTAGCTGCTTAATTGTAGAACTAGGTTTAGAACTCAAGTCTCATCTCCTGGTCCATTGGTTTTTCCACTTTACTATGCTACCATTTATTTTCATTTTCACCTTTTCAATCTTTTCACTTTTTTGTTTACTTTAAAATAACATTCTGAAATGTTTGCTTTTTCCTAACTCAATTTATTCTATGATTTGTGTTTAGTACCTAATCTGGCCTGCACGCAAGACCTACACTTTTCTTTCAGTGTTCTGTGGCGTGATATTAGGGACCTGAGCTGCTGTTGTTACTGTAGTGTTCCTGTGTATAATTCTGGCTACTCTTCTTGTTGATTTTATGAAAATGCTGTCTATGACATTCTGACATGTAAATGATAAGCAGTCACGTGGTTTGAGCTGACACATTTGTCAGAATGCACCTTAGTGCTTTTTTGCCATTCCTACACCCAGATCACAGTACATATACAAAGTTACTGTGGTCCTGCACAAGAATGGCGCACACATTTGTGAGGCTTTTTTATTCCTTTAAAGATTCTTTATTCTCTCCTAAATTTTTTTAGAACATTTTTAAAATATTTATTTATTTTTGGCTATGTTAGGTCTTTGCTGCTGCATGCGGGTTTTCTCTGGTTGTGGCGAGTGAGGGCTACTCTTCGTCGTGGTGCACGGGCTTCTCATTGCGGTGGCTTATTGTGGAGCATGGGCTCTAGGCGCATGGGCTTCAGTAGTTGTGGCTCACAGGCTCAGTAGTTGTGGCTCGTGGGCTCTAGAGCGCAGGCTGAGTAGTTGTGGCGCACGGGCTTAGTTGCTCCGTGGCATGTGGGATCTTCCCGGACCAGGGCTCAAACCCGTATCCCCTGTGTTGTCAGGCGGATTCTTAACTACTGCACCACCAGGGAAGCCCTCTCCTAAATTTTTAACCTGCACTACCTGCCCATCCATTCCTAAATAATACACAAGGTGACTCCCCTTGTTTTTTGGGTCCTTTTTAAAGGGAGGGCAGTGAGGTAGCCACTCACAGCATTAATCCACTAACCTGCCTCTTAGGCAGATATCTTTTTGTGACAGACTTCTTCCCACCCAAACTGTCACATGCTTGTATCCATCAGGGAACATACACATACCATACACATACTTCATTGAAATGATGTAAATAGTACGTATACTTTTGAGGTACTCTTGATGGTACATTTCATACCAGGAGGAGGCCACATTTCTAATACCAGTATCTTATCTTTGGAAAAACTTCTATTTGCCTCTTCTTTTTGTCACCTCATTGGAAAATAACTGTCAGTCATTTCAGGATCTATGGGGAGTATTCAAAACATCAAGTCACTCTTTCAGTAAAAAACATTACTGTCTCGTTCAGTACACCTGTGATATTGTCCGTAGTGAAGCATTTTGAAACACCTGCACCCAACTTAAGTTGAAAGTGAAAGACTTTAAGATTGGGTGTGTATGGATAAGAACTAGCTGTCATCACATGATTACAGGAGAAAGTGCTTCATAAAAGTTATGTTGCACCATTGTCTACTATTCCTTACAACAAGTGATTCATGCATGACGGAATTCTGCCTTATTTCATCATATGAAGGTAGAATGTACTAATATGCATGAAGACGTGCTTTAGGTCATTATTCTTATAACTAATGATGAGCTGCTTTATGTGTTTCTTTTTTTGTTTTGTAAGTGACTAGATAAGTTAGCCAAGGTAACAGGAAGTAACCAAAGGTGAACTCAGGTAAATTTTTTCTGTGGTGTCAGCAGTAGTTAAAATGACTCAGAGAGCTAAGCTTCTGTAGCAGGCTTGAAGTGAAATTTCTTTCTTTGCCCATTAGAAACAACATACAAAAATTTTTAAAAACTAAAAATCATAGCTTTTATTCTTTTACTTTGGAGAATACAAAAATCTTATAAGCTTTGCCCAATCATGTTTCATTGCTTAGTTTTCTAATGTAATGTATAAAAACCTAGTAAGTTAGGGTTATAAAAATAATAATGTCCATTCTCACTTTTTTTTTTTTTTTTGGCGGTACGCGGGCCTCTCACCGCTGCGGCCTCTCCCGTTGTGGAGCACAGGCTCCGGACGTGCAGGGCCAGCGGCCACGGCTCACGGGCCCAGCTGCTCCGCGGCACGTGGGATCTTCCCGGACCGGGGCACGAACCCGCATCCCCTGCATCGGCAGGTGGACTCCCAACCACTGCACCACCAGGGAAGCCCCATTCTCACTCTTATAAGTTTATTTCAAAGTTCCGGTTGATCAGTCCTCTGTAACAGTTGGGCTCTTATAATCCTGAATTTATATTTGGTATTGTACAGATGGAGTGTGTGTATAGGGAAAGGCTTACATTCAGTGGCAAATTAGTCAGGGTTGCCTGCATCTCTCTTACCAGCAAGTACAGTCTTCTTGCTGCTTGCCTTTTTCCATTTCTGCCCTGCTTCCTGGGATTTTATTTACTCTTTGAGCCCCTTCCCAACTACCATTTAACTTTTGGGTTCCATTTGATGTTGTAGCTTTCATTATTCGTCAGTTTCTTCACATCATACTGTCTTCTGACACTGGGGTTACTAAGGTGTCCCTGCTTTTAAGAAACTTTAGTCCAGTTGGAGTGGACAGAAAGATGCACAGATGTGATATGTGTAGGAATGGAGATATGCAAAAGATAGTAGGAAGATTTATTGTCTTATCCATTCCAGAGTAGGCAGTAAAGACTGAGCTAAGTCTTAAAAGATGAGCAGAAATTAGTTGCAAAGGAGGGACCAGGTCACAGTGTCCCACTGTAGTAGAATCCTTCACTAGTTAGCCAGGGGCTGGTTGCTCAGGGGTAATGTCTAGTCTGAAATGCTGACCTAAAATGTCCCTACTCTATTTCCTGAAAGACTAGCTTTATTTTTCTACTTTTCTCCCATAAATGTGGACAAGATTTTCAATGAGGTCAGATGTGGGGGGAAAGTATTGAGGAACTAAGTGACTAAAATTGATCTTTTATTTGCTTAGTACAAATCTTTTTATTTGTACAAGTCTTTTATTGTACACATCTTTTATTTGTGCTAATGTTTTTGTACAGATCTTTTATTTGTGCTAATCTTTTTTAGTACAAATCTTATTTGTACTAATCTTTTATTAGTACAAATCTTTTATTTGTCAGTACATTAGAATATAATTTTAACAGCTGAGGCTAGGGAGTCATAATATCCCATTTAGGTAGTCTAACTTGAAAATTATACTGCTTTATTTTTGACATGCTTTATGAGAAACCACAGAATAGTTTCTATAAAAAGTAAGGAAAGATGGTGCATTCACATTTTTTTCTCCTTAGCCCCATAGCATATGATTAGATTGTTTTATAAAGTGAATCAGCTGTTTGTTGTAACAGCTTTTTTCAGACATAAAGCAATTAGAGAAAAGAAACATCTATACCGCAAAAAAAAAAAAAAAAAGAAGAAACATGTAAATCTCACATTATTCTTCCAAGGCGGATCCTTCAATTTGAAGTTTGAACTTCAAATTGGCACTTTTGTCAGCATGGTGACACTGACCCCCAAAGAGGTGGCATTTCAATTTGCCAGTTCATGCCACAGAAACATGAAGCCTTCAAACCCCAAACTTCATCAGAATGAGGGTTTAGGAGTAAGAATAATAATCATTTTACAGTTTCAGTAATTCTTTTTTCACTCATTTAAAATTTGTTTTCATTCTAGTATCCTTTTGTACCTTCATGCAAAGGTATGATTGATTGATTTAGAAGATCATTTAGTAGTTGCTTTTTTTTTGATGGTTCTTACTCAATAAAATAAGGGTGTTACCTGCTACGCACCTGATAGGATGGTTGGAGGGTTTAAATGAACAAAAGATTTGTTTAAGTGAGATTTCATAATCTAATATTTTTCACAGTTTTACAATTAACATTTTTTGGTTTTGTTAGTATTTTTTCACAAATAACCGTACTCATAAGAAATTTACCAAGTGGAGTTAGCAAGAACCAGTTTTATTTTTTCCTGTTGTCATTTGTTGATAATCCTACTCTGCAGAGATAAGTACGTGTTGATATTCAGCCTCTGCACCGAAGATAGAGATGTAGGATGAGCTCTAAATGTAAACTGATGTTGGAACCGCTTATACCTCAGGTTATGGCAAGAGTTCCATGCTACTGAGTTTTTAACTTTTTTCAGAAGTTACCTTCTGGATGTGATTAGGAATGCTCTGGTAAGACATAAGTAAGCTTATCTCCATAGTCCCTGCAGCCAGCTGGACTAGCATATACTCGTTAAAATATGTTAAAAAGGAAAAATCTTAAGGCAAGAGGTCCGGAAGTGTTGCTGCTAGTGAAAGCTTTTCATTGAAGACTATAAGCAACAAATCACATATTTATTTGAAGTTTCAGCTATTCACAAATAACCCTGGAAGGCCCATTTGTAACTCCACTGAGGTACTGTGAGCCTGCCATGTGGGACTGGGTCATTGGACTACAGTCTTATCCTAACACTCTCTATTATTCATTGTTTTCTCTCTCTGGGTGTAAAAGAAATGATACAGTGTCATTCACAGTGGTAATACAAGAAGTTCTTCAAATGTAGCCCTCATCAACAAAGATCTACTATATTCAAGTCTGGACAGAAGTAACTTATGAGGCTTATTTTAAACTTGGTAATTATAATATATTTTCTTAAATGTATCATTATGTCATCAAATCTAAACTGAATCGAACTCTTCGCCTTGTTTGTTTGATTCTTCCTCCATCTCTGTGCTTTGTCCCAACACATGGGTAACATGGACTAATTTTGGTGGTACAGAATCTGTTAATGACTTAACCCATTGACATATGTCTTTTCTAAAATGAAAGGAATAATAAACTGATTATTTTCATTATTCTCCGTTAGTGAAGATGGGATTACTGGGCCTGTCAGGAGATGCCTCTGATTTCCTTTATCTAGATCCCAAGAAGTTAAATGAATTAACTTGACTCTTTGAAAAGTGGGAACAGATCTTACACAATTAATATTTCATCTTTAGCACTAGAAAACAATTCCCTTAACAAAATAATAACACATGCAGGCAGTTAAAAGCAAGTCATCTCTTCGTTGAAACAAGTCCTGTGAGACCTTAATCTGACCATATATAAACAGTGTAATTACTGCCTGTATTTTAAATAAAACAATTAGTTTTGAACTATTCTGTAACTCATAATTGACAAATATTAACGGGCCCTATTACACCCAACTAGAATTACTGGATCATTTTATAAAATTAGTTCAAAAACATTTGAACCTATATTTTCAAAGTTTTATTTTTGGGGGCGGGAGGTTTCTTGAAGTGAAGAAGTTTTAATTTCTAACTTGTACCACACTTTTATCTTATCAGGAGGCATTTAATCAGTTTATGTAAATGGTCTCACAGTCACTTAATACAATGTTCTTTTTATAATTATAGCTAATTTGGGGGGTTAAGTTTAAATTTTGGTTTATTACCTCCTCATTAAGAAATATAAAGATTATAAGCAAGTCAGTGAAAGAATTAACATAGACATGTTTTGAAAAATCTTATACAAAATGTTAAGAGTCAAGGCTTTGGTAATATTTTGGACAGAAATAATAAAAATATATATAAAGATAAAATTTACGCATGGGAAAAAATATTCGGTGTATAGTAACTGTGATATTCTATGTTCATTAAAACCTATACTACTAAATGAGCATAGATCCGGAAGAAGTTAATGTAGGTATTTTTAAATAGGTTTGTATTTCTCTGATAAACAGCACTCTCCTTCTGTTTGTGATCATAGGATAAAAGCTCTGTAAGCTTGTATATGTTCATTTTTACTGCTACATCATGTAGTATGCTCTTAAGATTGAGATCTCATTCCCTAGGAAGCATTTCTGTCTAAGATTAATTGCCCTTTTAAAATCAGCGTTTGATGTATTCCTTTGGCTATATCCTGGCTTGGTTTAACCCTCTTTGACCTGACCTCACTGACTATTATCGCTGAAGCTGAGTCAAAATCCTTCAGCATGATGTATGCACTTCAGATTTCAGCCTGTGGTTTTTCATGTCGATGGACTCAATTAGTTGGCGTTTTACTAATGAACATATCAGAAGTTAAAGAATTTGTCAGGGCAACATTGTTCAGAATAGTGACAGTAAAAATGTTTATCTCTGTTTTTCAGAAGTATCAAATAGTTTTCAGAAGTTTTACCTTCAGCATCACACATTCCAAGATAGCAAATCAAGGCATTTTCTGCTGAACTATGTAAAATATAAATGTGAAGCCACAAATCTAAACACAGTGGTTACAACCTTTGGCCTTAGATTTCTATTATTCCATATCCACAAGTGTGAACTAAAAAAACAAGTTACTAATCTGAAATGTTCTGATTAAAAGCACTTTCCCTTAAAGATATATCATCCATTTCTCTAGCTTCCTTTAAATTCAAAGAAGTTTCACATATTTAGTTACACGTATTAATAGTAAGAGTGAAACTCATGCATCTCTCTAGAATCTCAAGTAACCTGTTTTTAAAGACATTTAGGTCATATTCCTTGTTAATAATTGGCTTAAAAATAATGGCTAAAATGCAGATTGGGATGGGGAAGGCTGTGAGCCATTGCTAATAGAAATCTCTAAAAAGCAGATTCATCACATACTCTTAAGTTCTCAAATAATGATATACTTTAAAATGTATAACAAAGATTTTTGAAGTTTTTTTCCCCCCTACTTGAGTTTTTCATCTTTAAAATAAAATAAGAACCATACCTAAAGTCTATTAAGTAACATCACCATAGTACAATAGGGCTCATTTGACTTATCCAGGATGTGCTCTGTTGAATATACATATTTAGAGCAGTACTAGATTTATCCAGAGGGTTTACAGTGCTTAATGACTTTTTAAAAATGTCATTCATTTTGTTGTTTGCATAATGATAGCCTTTGGGTTTTTTTGTTCTCATCTCTCTCTTTTGTTCTTCTTAACACATTCATAAAATCCTTGTGCCACACTGCATAATAATGGGTCTGAGTAATGCAGTGTATGTTAACATGAGGCCAAATTCTCACACCCTTTGCATGCCAGTCACTTAATTAAATCCACAGTTTTTATATACGTTTTGGTATATCACTCACTTTATTGAATGCCTACTATGTCCAAGCCCTGTGCTGGGCTCTGTGCTGAGTGCTTTATTTGGATATCCCATTTGATCCTCTCTGAAACCCTGAAGGTTAGAATTCTTTACCTACACTGTAGGAGGAGGAAACTGGGACTCAAAAGGTTAAGTGATTTGCCTAAGAATTAAAAGCTAGTGTATTATGCTGGTTTAAACTCAAATAGTTCGCTGTCTTTGCATAAAAGACTCATGTACTAGAACTGGAAGACTTGTTACCAATCCTCTGTTTTAGACCAGTGCTTTACAAACTGACCCATGGTGTTGAATCACAAACTGCCATGGATCGTAAGTCAGCAAGCAGCAGGACTTGGGAGACGGGCTTCAATCCCACATCAACCAAAGCTGCCCCACCTTCACCTGTGTTATATATTGTGGTTCTGCATAAGATTTTGTTTGAAGAAAAATTCTATACCCATATTATTATACGATTTATTTAAGGGAACATTTTAAAAAAGACTTTACCCCAGAGATTGATTCAGGTCTGGAGAGGTTATATATTTTTTAAAATCTTCCAAATGATTCTGATGGTCAGCCAGATTTGCAAACCATAGATCTAGACAGACATCTTCACTTTATATATAAGGAAAGAGATGAGTTCTGCCTAGAGTCCTTCATTGTCAGAATTGGAATTCAAGTTGCCTCCCTCCCAATTTGTGTCTTTTTTTAAAGTTCATAATTTTCATTAATGACTTGTTGACTAATATGAATTTTCTTTCTTTTCTTTTTGTTTCTATATGTAATTCTTACTCTTTTAATCATACAGCCAAAATCTGTCTAAATATATTTTTCTTAAAATGTCACACAGCTCTAAAATGCTCACTTTAAAGTAGATGCTAGAATTGTTTGTTTTTATTAGGGTATTGGTGATAATAAAACATTATATGATGTGTTTACATTTTTATCTTTCATAATACTGAGGCTTATAAGTAAGATGAATATAAGAAATGAAATTTTATTATGATATCCTCTGTATTGATTTATGATCTCTTTAGATTTAACATCTAACTCTTAAAGTGAATTTAATTGCTACTCAAAGAAAATGCTTGTCTCTGATATTTTTTTCTGTCCTTTTCCTTAATTCACAAACTCAAAGTATTTATGAATGATTGTCCTTATATTTACAAGATGAATTAAAAGAGTTGTTTTTTTAAATTGCTATGTGGACATTCTACAAAATAATGACATGTATTCTTCAAAATTGTCGAGGTTAAGAAAGACAAGGAAAGGCTAAAAACTGTCCAAGTTAAAGGAGAGTATAGAGACCTGAAAATTAAATGCAGTGTTTGGTTCCTGGACTGAATCTTAGACTGGAGAAAAAAATAATTAGGATAGTTAATAACATTTGAAATGATTACATAATAGTATAATATCAATGTTAATGTTTTTTATTTTGATAACTGTACTATGGTTATATAAAAGAATATTTTTATTAGAAAGTATATACTGAAATATTTAAAGGTAAAGGACTCTGTTTCTAATTTACTCTCAAATGATTCAGAAAGTAGTTATATATATACACAGAATGATAAAGCAAATGGGGTAAAAATGTAAACAGTTGATGACTCTGGGTGAAGAGGAATTCCTTGTGCTATTCTTACAACTTTTCTCTAAGTTTGAAATTATATCCAAATCAAAAGTTACCCCCAAAAGTGCCCTGTATGTGAAAATTTCATATAGAATGAGTTCACTCGATAACTGTCTCAAACGTTTGCCTACTTTAAAGCATCAGACTAACGTTTTTAAAAATCTGAGTGGGTGGGATGTGGAGTAACATATTTCTCCTGAGTCATTTACTTTGTAGTGACATATTTCTTATTCCCAAGTATTAAATTCTAGATTCCCATTTTGAAACACAAAGATATATTTACCAAAAACACGATTTACTTTAGTAGCAGTATCATCAAGTGTTTCCTTTCTGTTAGGGGAAAAAAATCTGCTAAATTTTTACTATATAGTCTTGTTAGCTTTGATATTGCCAAAATGTCCAGTCATGCTTTGTTGTTATTTGTGGTAGCATCAGTTTTGGTGATGGCATATATACTTCTTGGCTTATTTGGAAACATTTTGACTTTTTGTTGTTTCAATAACCAAAACAGTCTTTATCAGTAGAGCTCTTCTACACAGTAGTGGTAGTCATTAGAAACTATTTTCAAAACATTAATTTTGATAGTGTGTTTTACCAGCAGCAAAATGATCCAAGCTCTGAAAACAGTTATTGTCAGGTACCACGCTAGGCACTGAGGATACAGTGATAAATAAGAGAGAAGTATTATTTAAGAGTTTCAAGGAAACTGCTGTCCCATTGTAAGAATCCTTCTGATGAGAGTTACGTCATCAGAGAAAGTCAGAAAACCAAAAAGATAAATATACACAGGTGAAATATTTGGACAGATGTAAGCAGTGACCAAATTATATATTTAAAATCTTAAACTGTTGTGTTGAGGGATATGACATCACTTGCTTAGTTGTCTGTGCTTAGCGACACGTTTATATTCCAGATTAAAAGTGGCCCCAGGTTAAACCAGAGAATCAGGGCTGCCTATTCAGGTTTCTGATAACGTGATTTATTGGGTTTGTTTTACAAAGTGTTTGAATTGTGCTTATGTTCTCCAGCTTCTGCTGTACAGTTCTTAAACTGTCCTCTTGTGTAACAGGGTTATAGCCTTTTGCCTTTCAGACACACCATGCGTCAGTGTGCCACATTTACATGCTGCTTCAGGCAGAGTATTTTGGATATTCAGCTCTATTTCGTAGTATCCAAAGGTGACACTGCTTAAGGAAGAACTTTACAGATAAGGAACTTTGACTCTTACACCACTGCTCTTTAATTTTTTTTTTGACTCAGTGCTAAGTAGGAGGAAGATTCTGAGACTATTAAGGTATTTCAAAGAAATATACAAGAATATAAAGAGAACTACAGCGGAAATGTTTTTAAATATTCTAAGAAAGATTTAATACAGTGAAACCTTGGCAGTCTAGAACTTACAAAGTATGAATCATTCCAGATAGCTGAGGGCTTATCCATTTGAATATCAACATTTAAAAATCTTCTCAAAGTACTAATACTGTGCTTTCTATAGTATTCTGTATATAGCTTAATCTTTTAGTTATAAATGATTCACATCATTATGGAAACCAATCATTGTATTAATACTGTGATCACAACTGTGTAAAAAGTATGTATAGATGCAACAAAGATTGGTGGACAAATCAAAACAATGAGAGAATTTTTTTAAGTTAGTAGTATTATAAGGTGATATCTTTTTCCAAATTTGTTTTAAGCTATGACACAGTGTTTCAGGGTTTTTTGGAGACATTTATTTGGTTATCTTTGGGGTTGATAATATGTTCGTTAGGTCTTTATTTTTGGCATTCTTTTAGCAATTCTCTAGTGTTTTTGTGTCCTCTCATTGTCAATCTGTTGACTGTCACTGCCCAGGACTGTGCTGCCTCTAATAGGGAGTTTAAATATTTCTTTAAAAGGGTCTCTTGTTTCAGGTGCCAGCCAAGCCATTATCACCATACATCATCAGCCCATTTTGCCTAGACATTTGAGCACTAGGGATGCAAAAGTCATTTTGAACAGAGCAGAAAGGAAAAATAGGGTATTTCCTTCTCATACAGTTCCATGAATTCCCTGTTTCCTTGCTGTCTTCTGTGTCCAGGAAGCTGAGAGATTTAGACGTTGTAGATTGAAGAGACTAAAAGAGACAAACCAAGAATTGTGCTAAAGGAGTGATACAAAGTTTCTTGAAGGTTCTTTGTTTTGTTTTATTTTGTTTTCTGTTTTTAGAAAAAGAGTTTGGTTTTACTTTCTTTTTTTTTTCTGTAGCAACCAAGCATGCTTCCGTTTTCTTTAAAGATCGTCAGTATATCATACAAAAATCATAAAAGACACAAAACTAATCTTAAATTTAATTTGTAATAAAATTTGAACTTCAGAGAAGAGCGTGAATTTCAGCAACGTTTTAATTAGCGAATGGGTGTTAACAAAAATCAATCAAGTTTCAGTACTCTGAAACAGAAATCCCTGAGTCAGACTCCCAGTTCCTTCTCATTAAAACTTTAACTCTTCTTCTAATAGTCCCTAAAATTTTCTCATACATATATGAACAGCTTTATTGAAAATTAACTTACAGCTCCCATCTGTTTTATTAAACATCTTCCTAAACACTGCTCTTATTCTTGATGACTTCTAGACACCTTTCTGTTTTGTATGTTTTAAATATGTATTGACCTACTTCACCCACCTGTCATTTTTAATAACTGTATAGTACAGTTTTTAATGTGTAACTAAAATAAATTTTGGTCAGTGGGTACAATGGGCTGTTTTCTCCACTGTGGTTTCATTAACGTCAATCTTAGGTAAGCACAGTAATTAAGAAAGAATGAATACTTTCACATATAGCAACAGAATTTTTATCAGAATTCATTGTAACTCTCAGGTTTCTGTTTTGGGTGATACATATTGCAACATTTGAACTTTCTCCATGTCCACATTTCCTGCTCAGGAAACAGACCAGGTTTTTAACCTGTTAAAGCAGTAAAATCCATTTAATTCACTGAGGATTCTCAAAGGCAACAGATTATTTTTTCTTCAACTGTTTTGACTCTTATCGATTATTGTTGGATTTCTTTCTTGGAATAGATGGGGGAAAAAAGAATCAAGTGATGATTCATGGAATTGAACCAATGTTGGAAACACCTTTGCAGTGGCTGAGTGAACATCTGAGCTACCCAGATAATTTTCTTCATATTAGTATCATCCCGCAACCAACAGATTGAAGGATCAACCATTTGCTTAAACGGAATCACCGTTAAACAGGATTTACCAGAGCATGTCACCTTTCTGCTTCAATCAGGTTTGGTGGAGGCAGCCTGACCAGAAACACTGCTACAAGCCAAACAGGAAAAAGATTCCATGTCAGATAAGGGCACTTGGGCTGGTCTTACTTTGCATCACCACTGCTTTCCTCCGCTGCCGTCATTAAACCTCAGCTGCGACATGAAAGACTTTACAGGACCACTGCAAGTCTTCTGTTTTCTTGTAAAATATAATGAAGCTGAAGCCTTTGGCCTAAGAAGAAAATGGAAATATGTGCCACTCAATTTGTATTTCTGATTAACAAATAAACAGGGGTATTTCCTAAGGTGACCATGGTTGAACTTTAGCTCAAGGGAGTGGAAACATTGGTTTAATTTTCAAGAGCATTAGACTTAAGAAAGTAAAAGAGAAATTCTGTTATCAATAACTTTCAGTAATTTTTTGTAAAAGATCAAATTACAGTAAACCCATCTTTCCTTAATGAAAATTTCCTATGTTTACAGTCTGTCTATTGGTATGCAATCTTGTAACTTTGATAATGAACAGTGAGAGATTTTTAAATAAAGCCTCTAAATATGTTTTGTCATTTAATAACATACAATTTTGTCATTTTTCCAGTACTTTCTGACTCACATACATTAGATCACTGTTTTTACTCTGTGTGTTACCTTTCAGTCTGGCCATCATTGGCATGGAATGGGTGTAGGGCATAGGATAACTTGTCTCAGGAGCTGTCATAGAATTTCTTGCTGCCGATTTTTAAATCTGTGTTATTTACACTAAAAGTATAAATAATGTTGCCATTTATCATTGCTGTTTTATCACTGTAAATCTGTCAAATCATAGTATCTTAAGCATCTGTATAATTTTACATTTTTTTTGGAAAAACCCATTCCTTTTCAAGCTAGTGTTTTTCATTGGCCTCAGGTCTAATGTTTCACGGTGGTCCCTGGTAGCCAATCTTTGAAGTTTAAAGATTACCGATCTCCAGACTGCAATAGCTTTTCCTTAACTTTACCAAAAATATTCAGAGGTTACTAGAGTTCTTATTCAAATACGGAAATTTTTGCTGCACTTTATTACCACGCTGCTGGGATTCTACCAGCTGGACGTGCTTGTGCGTTACACTTTGTTTCTTGTGAGCTAGCTTGCCGTGCATATTGAATGTTGACCCGTTTGAGTATGCTAAAAGACAGTATCATACAATAATGGTTTTAGATTCCAAAATAAAGATGAATGTTTTTCTCATAAAAAAAAAATTGTACGAATGTGAAGTGAGATCCTGCTAGTGCTCACTGCTTCCTTTTTCCTTTTATGATTTTCACTAATCAGCAGCAGACTTATCCACAGAATGAGATAAAGTTAGTCAAAGATCAAATATTCTGGAATGGAAAGTATAAGCCTCAATCCAAAAGGAAAACATAGGGTACCAATATGATCAGAGAAAAATGGAAGCAAGTAGCAAATACTTGGCTAATGTCAATAAAATGAAAAGTGCCATTTTAGTAAGGCAGAAAAAATAGTAATCTTTCAGTTACTTAAGGATTAAAAAACCCACTGACTTGTATTTTTTCAAAAGAGGTTGATCTGAATATGATTGTTCACGTTAAAAGTGTTTATTCATCTATTCAGTTTGGGGATTTTCCCTCTTGATGTTTTGACAGACTGATGTGAGCTTCAGTGAGCAAAGGGATCAAAATGCCAGGAGTGCTAAGCTGTGAAGAAGATAAGTGTGGTAAGAGCAGTAAGCCATAGTAGTTTTCACAGACAAGACCAATGCATGGTCTCTGCAGTGGGCTCAAGTGAGCTACTGATCTTTACTTCCAGGTTTGAAAGTAAGTTTTATCAAGCCATTTCCCATTTTTACCTCCTTGTTCATTATTACACCAGCGTCATAACTGTATTTCTCTACTCCAGTCCCAGGTAAGTCAAGCTTCTGATACCCAGAGAAAGAATAAAAACAGAAATTAGTGCTGGCTTAAATATCTATTTTTGTTTCTTTTTATTTGAATATTTAAATTTTATGGTTTATTAAAAAATTAAATTAATTGTGTGTCTGTCTTTATTTCTAGAAGTTGAAAATGAAATTTACTATAAATCAGGTTACCTATTGGGGAAATCATTAAAATTTCCATATTCTTACACCTGTCATAAAAGTTTCTCAAAGAAATAACCGACAGGAGGGTTAAAGGAGAACATGAAAGAAAACTGGAGAGGACCACAAACCTCAGTGTGCTTGTTTAACTCATCCTTGGCAGTGAGCATCCTAAGAAAATGAAAATGTGTTCTTAAGTTATTGGCATTGTTTAACTAGGAAGGAATAAATTCAGCCTAAATAAAGTAAATCATTGCTTGTCCTTCATAATGTTGTTTTTCACCTGGATGGCCTAAGTTCATGGATAGAGTGAACTGATAAGGACTTTATGTATCTAAAGACCCAAAGTAGCTTGCTCATAGTTAAAACCGACCTACTAGTCTTTATAGCATGGTGATGTTCAGAACACATTGCAGTCAGTCAGTTGGGCGTGAACGCAGGATGGGCTGCTCCTGTTACGTTTATTCCCCCATTCACTGGAAGCTAGGTGGGAATGGGTGGTTTGCTAAGAAAACAATATACAAAGTGTGATATTGAGTGACACTTACTTTTAATGGTTATCTTTCTAGGATATGTTTATATTTTGTAGGCTATATGAGGTTAACATTTTTTTCTTTCAATTTTCAGAAATATGGTTTACATGGGTCATGCCAAAGAATGACAGTCTCATGTTTTATTTATCATACTGTTGATATTTAGGTCTGAGGTAAGTTGGGTTTCCTTTTAGATGTGCCAACACAGTTGAAATAGAAGTGTAGGATCTTGGAGTATGATAGGAAAAAATCAAGTATGACAGTATTTATAGTCCATTCCATTCATGGTCAATCACCGGGGTGGAATCAGTCAAAATACTTACCTGTCTCTTGAGTTCTGTCATCCACTTAAGTTTTTATAAATACAGTCATCTCTTGGTCTGAAAGTATTAAAAATTACCGACACGGGTGTTGGAGAGAAGGGAGTCATGCCTCTTTTCAAGTAATTTGAGATTAAATGATTCTTTGTAATAAAAATTCATTTACCACATAGATTTATTTGTCAAATTTTCTCAAACATGAATTACAGATTTGATTCTCCACACTTATTGGCAAATGTAATACTACTGTGGAATCTTAGTAGTCACAATATAGGAACCATAGAGTGAAAAAGCACTCTACTTTTAGATCCTGTAGGTGGTTCATTAAGTATTTAAGTTTTTTAATATTTAACTATTCTTGTCAATTGACAATATGTTGGAATGGTCACCAGTGAGATAAAGACTAATCTGAAGATTTAGAAATGTCAACATGTTTCAACATACTAATTGATTCTTCTGAAAGTGATGAATTTGGCTTTCCCTCTATAGCTTCCCCACCCCCATATCACAAGAATAAATAAAGCACAACCAGGCTTTTTCCTCTTTGTTTACCATGGTTCTTAGTAGAGTGTCTTGCACATAGTTGGTGCTTTGCAACTATGTATAAAAAAGAAAAAAAGTAACAGGATTATTTAATGATGCTTTAAAATCAATGTTATGTTCTCCTGTTAAAAATACCAGCTATAAAAATAGGAAGGACCTTGTTGTTTAGAAATCAATATACAAAGTGCAGTGAGTGCAGGTTTGCAGTACTGGTGAAGACTGGCTTACTCAAATTGGCTACTTTCAGCAGGAACCACTGTGGATCGGAACCTTGCGTCAGTCCACGTTCATTTTAGTTGTAGCGTAGACCGCAGCACAGATCTTCTGTTTCAACATCACTCTAATTTAAGCAGCCCCTAAAGTTTGAGCTATTCTCATCAAGCGTCTAGAGGTATTTATTAATTCTGGCCTTTTCATAAATGAGTGGTTTGTGTCTTGCTTTTGCCTTTAGACCTTACTTCTGAAAATGTAATACATTTTTAGCAAGGGAAATGTGTTAGACCTGTGAGCAGTGTTCTTCAAACTGAGGTAGACTCTTAGGACCATGTTTATGAAAAGCTTTAAGAGAAATATTTGTCTTTCAGTCTTTTATATTCAGTGGAAGAGGTATCTGCTTCATGTATTATTTAGAAAATACAGATTAACTTTTCCTTCGTAATGTTTACTGTGGTTTATAATAAATATTTGTATGGTATTTGTTTCTCACACTGAGCATAAACTCCATAAGAGCAGAGACCAGGTCTGTTTGGCCCAGGATTGTATTCTCAGGACCTAGCACTGTGCTGCAACACAGCGGACTATATACTACACACTTGTTGAATAAAAGGTTGGAAAAGTCTGTGTAGTATATCTCCCTTTTAGACTCCAAAGCATATTGATACATTAAAGACTTTGAGAAATTCTAAGGTTAAGAGACCTGTTTGATCTAGCACTTCCCAAATTTTCTTGATTATAGGATTTTTCCTCCAGTACCACATCATATTGAACTCTAGTTTGGGGAATACTACATTAAATCGTTATATCCTAATGACCTAGAGTTTAACGCGTAAGGCTTATCCCTCTTTTTCTGACAGTCAACTCCATTTGAAAGTAGCTCTTAAGCTTAGGACCCCTCCAAAAAATATCTCGAGTCTATTCATGCCATCCTCTAGCTATGTTCCATTTTTGTCAGTATCATTCTTGAAATTCATTCACCAAGTGTATAATGAGTAATATATGCCAAGCTATGTGCAAGAAATACAATAGGTTAGAACTCGTCATGGTAATGCTGGGTGGATGGTCTGGCTGCACAGCAGTGCCATAATTGGACGGCACATACAGAGTAAGATGTGGTCAAAGGGCTGGAAACCACAGGGTCTCTTTACAAGACTTCCATCCAAGTTTAAAAACTAGGCAAATGGTCAGTCCTTAGGTGTGAAAGTAAGCAGGAATCAGGGGTGAATAATTGCTCTCAGGGCGCCTCCATTAAGGTAGGCAAAAGAGCCATGGAGCTGAAATGCGGCATTCCAGGGAAATAATTACCAGAGCTCCAAATGGAAAGGCCAAGCAGAGAGGCTGGCTCCATAGACGAGTGATTTTCTGTGGCACTGGTACATGTGGCAGGCGTTTCTTATCTCTAGGGAGACACTGTACTTGTTTGGGATGTGGTGACTGTATCTTTGTGCTGTCTAATGCACATTTTCCAAATAAGCTCTGTTGCTGAAAGCTTAAATCCATAATTTGGACGTTGATATTCTTGTTACTCAAAACTGTTGGGTTTTAGCTTTCTTTTACAGAGACAGTAACTCAGTGACCTGTTACCTGTATCTGATCTGTTGTGTGCAGGCCTAGGGAAACATTTCATGCCCTGACTACTAGCCTTTTTCTGCGTAGGCCATCTCAACCATGCCCCCCTTAAGAATTTGATCATTCCTAAGTGCCTGTATTTCAATAGTTCCTTTTGTCATGGTTTTGAAATTAATTATCATGTGATGCTAATATTCAAGTGTGACACAGAAAGTTATTGATGATACTGCTGACGTGTGAAGGTATCAACTGGAGCCAACTTTAGATGAGGGCTAGACAGGTTGGGGCAGGGGTTGGGGAGGAATATATATATATAAGCAAATCAGGTAAAAGTTAAGTTACTTTGGGGTTGTACCATGCATGAAACATTCGAATAAAAAAATAGAAATGCCAGATAGGTTGTGATTAGCTGTAGTTCAACTCTAATTCAGATGCATGGTGGACACTTTTCATTCTAGGCAGAATGAAGAGCATGCCTTAGTCTTAGAGCATTTAGGATATCTTAGTAAAAACCAACTCTGATTGCTAATTCTGTGTTCTGCATATTCTCCCAAATCTTAAAGAATTCTACATGATTCGTCTATTCAAACATTTGTTGAGCAAGTAGGGTAGTGGATATTTTGAGAGAAAAGACATGGTCTCTGACCTTAAGGGACCTCCGTAAGAGGAGAGAAGACAAAAGTAACTACAACATAATCGTTGGAT
The DNA here is from genome assembly GCF_008692025.1 of Phocoena sinus. NCBI lineage: Eukaryota > Metazoa > Chordata > Mammalia > Artiodactyla > Phocoenidae > Phocoena > Phocoena sinus. Next base: position 52,936,556 of record NC_045774.1, read on the forward strand.
ATTGCAATGAGAACATACAAATAAACCGCTATGAGAAAAATGGAGCTGAGAGAATGATTTACTTTGAGCGAACTAGATGTTATCTTGCTTGACCTCTCAGAAGCATTTGACAGTTCATCACACCTTCATTCTTGAAACACTTTCTTCACTGGACACCACACCCTCCTGGTTTTCCTCCTACCTCAGCCCCTTTCTCAGTTTTCTTTGATGATTCTTTTCTTCACTCCTAAATGTTGCAGTACTCTAGGGCTCCGGCTTTGGTCCTCTTCTCTAGCTACACCCAGCGTGTGAGCTCATCCTGTGGCTTTTAACACCATATGTTTTCTGCAATATTAACTTCTCCTGAGTTCCAGACTTCTACCCAACCACTTACGTGACAACCATCTTAGATGTCTAATAGTTCAAATTTTATTGAGTCAAAGCAGAAGTCTTGATTTTCTGCCCATACCTGTAGCTCTCTCTTTCTCATCCTAATAAATGCAACCCAGCCCCAAAGCCTAGTATCTTTTTTCTTTTTAATTAGTTTATTTTTGGCTGTGTTGGGTCTTCGTTGCTGCGTGCAGTCTTTCTCTAGTTGCAGCTAGTGGGGGCTACTCATTGTGGTGGCTTCTCTTGTTGCGGAGCATGGGTTCTAGGCGCACAGGCTTCAATAGTTGTGGCTCGTGGGCTCTAGAGCGCAGGCTCAGTAGTTGTGGCGCATGGGCTTAGTTGCTCTGCAGCATGTGGGATCTTCATGGAGTAGGGCTCGAACATGTCTCCCCTGCATTGGCAGGTGGATTCTCTCACTGTTGTGGCCTTTCCCGTTGCGGAGCACAGGCTCCGGACGCGCAGGCTCAGCGGCCGTGGCTCACGGGCCCAGCCGCTCCGCGGCATGTGGGATCCTCCCGGACCGGGGCACGAACCCGTGTGCCCTGCATCGGCAGGAGGACTCTCAACCACTGCGCCACCAGGGAAGCCCGGCAGCTGGATTCTTAACCAGTGCGCCACCAGGGAAGTCCCCTAACCTAGTCATCTTTAATTTCTTTCTCCACATCCATGTCTAGTCCATCAATGAGTCCTAATGAGTCTACCTTAAAATATACCCTGAATGTATTTTTTTTACCACCTCCACTGTTTCCACCAAAGTGTCAGCAATCATTGTCTCCCCTGGACTACTTAACAGTAGCCTCTTATCTGGCCTCTCCTTAAAACATGTGACGTCATGGCAGTTCTTTGATGAAAACATTCCAGTGTCTTTCCAGCCCACCAAAATAGATCTAAAGTTACCAAGTTCTGCTTGATCTGATCCCTGCTTCTGACCTCATCACCCTCTGCCTCCACTACTTTATTATGTCTATACTGGCCTCCTTCCCCACCTTGTCCTTTAAATACACTAAGATGGTTCTCCCTCTGGGGATTCTGCATGGCTATGTAGCTAACAGTTATTGAGTGTTTACTACAGTGTTCCAGGCACTGTTCTAAGTGCTTTTCAGGTATTAACTCATTTAGTTTCAGAGCTGTATGAGGTAGTTACTGATATTATCCCCATGGGGAAACTGAGGCACAGGAAAATTAAGTTACTATACTAGCATCGTGAGGTGGGTAATAGATCTAGGATTAAAACCCAGGTGGAACGGGCCAGGTCCACACTCTCACCCACTTTCTGCAATTGCCTTAGCTTACCTTTGGTCTCACAACAGAGTGTAAGCTCCATGAGGGCAGGGACATTCTTCTCTTCATCCTCTTACCTCTAACGATGCCTGACATATTGCAGGGCCTTATTGAATATTTGTTGAATGCGTAAGTTTCTAAAGCTTCTACTTGAGTAGGTTAGGAAAAGCCTCATTGAAGAAGGCTTTTGAGCTGAAACTTGAAGAAAGGGAAATTCTTTTTTCAAGAAATTGGGAAAAGAGGGAAGGAAAGTGAGATACAGATATAGATATTCATACAGAGAGAGGTATATGAATAAAACCTCAGAAAAAAGATTGTCCAATTGGGCTAAGTCACTTGCAGGAGAGAAGGAAAGATATGACAGGAAAGGTCTGTTCTGAGAAGATTATAGAAAGCCTTGAGTACCAGGCTAAGGAGATGAGATTTTATCTGGTGTGCAATGAGAGCCACTGAATATTTTTAGTAGTTAGATCATATGTTTAGAGTAACCTTTTGAGATGATGACTCTGGTAACATCTTGTAGAGAGATTTAGTATAGGCTGAGTCTGGGAGACCAATGAGAGAAAGGCTGCCATGATCGAGTCACTAACATCTCTTGACCATCACAGTAATCTCAAAAATGGAGTTCCTGCATCCACTCCTGACCCTGCAATTCCTTTCTCCATCTGGCAGCCAGAAAGATCATTTAAAGCTTCAGCTCAGGTCTTATGATATTGTGATTTATAATAAGAAATACATATTTGGTCTTTTTGTCCTTTCCGGCCCAGAGCTCCTAAAACTGGGAATTTCCTAGTGATGAGAGCAATCACGATATCTTTCGTTATGTTATTGATGACTTTTGAACCACACCTAAAGATGGGGGCTGGTTGCTGGGAGAACCAGTCATGTGATTAGAGGTTTGGAACTTTCAGTCCTACCCCGCCTTGACCTCCAGGGAGGAGAAGAGAGGCCGGAGATTGAATCAGTCACCATTGGTCAATGACTTAATCGGTTATGCCTAGTTAACGAAGCCTCTGTAAAAACCCAAAAGCTTCCTCAAGCTTCCTCGTGGGTGAGTTCATGGACATTTGGAGAGAATGGCGCCTCTTCCCGCATGCCTTGCCCTATGCACTTCTTTTATCTGCTGGTTCCTGGTTTATATACTTTTATAATAAACTAGAAAACAAAATGTGACTCTGAGTTTTGTGAGGGGTTCTAGCGAATTAAGTGAAAAGAAGCGGGAGTGGTGGGACCTCCTGGTCTACAGCTCTTGGTCGAAGGCCAGGCAGCAGCGTGGGCTGGCGATTGGGGTCTGAGGTGTGGCCAGAGGGAGGAGGCAGTCTTGTGGGACTAAACCCTTAGTTCTGGAAGGTGATGCTACTTCTGGGCAGATGTGTCAGAATTGAGTTGAATTGTAGGATTCTCTGCTGGTATCTAGAAAATCGCTTATTGGTGGTGTGGGGAACATCCCCCTCCCCGGACGTTGACGTTGGTACAGAACTATTTTAGGTCCATTTTCTCCTCTGCTTGAAATCTTGAAATGGCTTCCTGTTGTCTTTAGGGAACTCCAAAATCCGTACTATACACAGGCTTTGCAAGATCTGGCTTCTCCCCAATAGATTTATTCCCCATTACTCTTCCTCTTCTTCATGATCCAACCATACTATACGTCTTTCAGATTCTCAAAGCATGAAGCTCTCTATTAATACAAACTCTTGCCTTGACTATTCCTTCTCCCTGGAATGTCCTCTCCCACCACCCGCTTTTGCTTGCTAATTCCTACTTATCCTTTCTCTCAGTTCCTCAGGACTTTCCTCTGTAACTGCACAATCCCTTCCTGGTAGGGTTGCTAGATGTAGCAGATTAAAATACAAGATGCCCAGTTAAAGTTGAATTTCAGATAAACAAGAACTAATTTTTTAGTATAAGTATATCCCTTGCAATATTTGGGGCATACTTGTACTAAAAAAATTTAGTTGTTTATCTGAAATTTATCTTTAACCGGACATCTTGTATTTTAACTGGAAACCCTGCTTTCCAGCTAGATTTGGCTATTCTCTCCCCTAGCTCGCTCTTTACTTTTCCTCAGTATTTATCTCCCTTGTATTCATTGATCCACATCTGTGGTACCTGATAGGCTGTAAGTACCACGAGGGCAGGGATGAGTCGTCTTTGTTCACCAATGCCTAGCACAGTGCAATAGCATGTCATAGGCCCTCAATAAATATTAAATGAGTGAAAACAATAAGAGGCTATTAGAGTTCTAGAGGGAGGCCAGGACTGAAGATACTGTCTGGGAAGTTTTCTGCGTGGAGGTGACCTTTGAAGCAGGAGCAAGTGGAGGAAGGGAAGAACACAGCAAAGGTATGGAGTGGAAAGAGAAGACCCTGGGCTAAGCTGAGGGGAATGCCCCTGCTTGGGTAGAAAAAAGAGGAAGAAGGGCCAGAGACAATAGAGCCAGAGAAAGATTTCATAACCTGCAGAGGGATCTAGGGAAATCACAGGGACCAGGCCTTTGGATTTGGCAGTTAAATACTTGGGACCTTCAAGAGAGCTAATTCGGGTCTGATAGCTGTCAGGTTGCATGCAGACTAATCTTGAGAAATTTAGTGATGGAGAAAAAAAAGGGTGTAGCTGAGCCGTTAACATGGTGGAGAGAAAATGTGTGTGTGTGTGCTTTATGCATAAGGGAGACCTCAGTGTGTTCATAGGTGAAAGGGGAGGAATCAGTGGAAAATGACAGCGGTCATCCTGGAGGAAGAAGTGATAGATGGTCTTGGAGCAAGTGGAGGGGGTGGACTCAGAAAAGAGGAAGGATGTTTCGCAAGTAAGAGGAGGAGGGTGGGACCAGTGATTATTAATTTCAGTCATTTCTGATAAGTGTGACTCTCTGGTCTCAAAAAATAAAAAAGTCACATTGTCCTTATTACTAAAGATTATATCCAGTGTTCACTAAAGAGTATAACCTGAATTTGAACATAATTAAGGTTTCTTAGCCCAGCAGCTTTTCAAACTGTGACAAGCATGGGAATCACTGCCTGTTTAAATGCAGATTGTGAAGAGGAGGTGGGACAGGGCCTGATGTTCTGCATTTCCAACAAACACCCCAGGGATGCGGTTGCTGCTGTCTTAGACCTTCCATCTTTGCTTCCAGGACGCTTTTTTTTTTTTTTTTTTGCAATGGCAGCTGAATGTAAATGTTTTACATTGGCCTAACCTTGTAATGGAATTTATGCGAGAAATACTGAACACCCTTTCTTCTGAAGTTAGCTGAAATAAGGTTGAAATACATCTTACCACAAATGTGTTCTAAAGAACTCAGAATGCTCATGTGTATCTCAAACATTAATTTTCTCAGTACTAAGAAGGAGTTGTCTTCAGAATTTGAAACCATATTGTTTTGGAATATTAGAAAACGAAATGGCTTAAAAGCAGAATGTGATCTTGATGAAATATTTATCTGTAGTGATTATTATTATTTACATTTTATTTTATTTTTGGCTGCGTTGGGTCTTTGTTGCTGCACGCGGGCTTTTCTCTGGTTGCAGCGAGCAGGGGCTACTCTTCATTGCGGCGCGTGGGCTTCTCATTGTGGCGGCTTCTCTCGTTGTGGAGCACAGGCTCTAGGTGCACGGGCTTCAGGAGTTGTGGCTCACGGGCTCTAGAGCGCAGGCTCAGTAGTTGTGGCGCATGGGCTTAGTTGCCCCGCGTCATGTGGGATCTTCCTGGACCAGGGATCGAACCCATGTCTCCTGCATTGGCAGGCGGATTCTGTTTTGTTTTGTTTTGTTTTGTTGCGGTTCGCGGGCCCCTCACTGCTGTGGCCTCTCCCGTTGCGGAGCACAGGCTCCGGACGCGCAGGCTCAGCGGCCATGGCTCACGGGCCGAGCCGCTCGGCGGCATGTGGGATCTTCCCGGACCGGAACACGAACCCGCGTCCCCTGCATCGGCAGGCGGACTCTCAACCACTGCGCCACCAGGGAAGCCCGGCAGGTGGATTCTTAACCACTGCACCACCAGGGAAGCCCTATAGTGAATTATTGATCAGTTATTTTTTTGAGGGATAATACTGTTTGTTGATTCACAGGGACTTCTCAATCTTTTCTACAAGTGTTTTTAGGGTACTAGTATGATTCATTATTAATGGTCTAGATATACTTTTTAAATGTTAACATTTAGCAAAGTAATGCTTTTTTTCGCGAATAAGATCTTTTATTTGTCATCATTAAAAGTGTAAATTTTAAACAGATTCGTGTACTACTGGCTCATATCCACCAGCTCGTTCGACTTTAGCACCTGTCTCATCTGCAGAAGCTTTTCCAGAACTACTACCTTCACCATGTGACACTCCATGAGTTTTCCCAATTCAAACTTGGGCTTCTTCAGCATTTTTACTTTCCTAACGAAGACATCATAGAGCAGATAAGTAGACTGGCAAGCCTTTTCTGTGTCTTTTCCAGTGCTGTCTGGAATCAATTTATTGACCACTTCTTTCAAGTCATTTGTCTTCGCCTCTTGGGTCATGGTTTCCATCATCTTCCGGATTTGGCAGACCTGTTGGTTCTGGGCATAAGAGGTCTTACGAATCTGACTGTTACATTTTTTAGTAAAACCCACACAGAATAGACGAAGCAAATAACCATGGGTAGTCTTGACACCAATGTGAGCTTCAACCATGGTCTGCCATTTTTTGACCATGGAGCACATTTTCTCACAGGTAAGATCCGTGCCATGGAAATCAGGCAATTTTTTGCCCTGAACATCTTCAGTAATTAGCTTGAATTTTCTAAATGCAACTTCATCATTCTGCAGATCAGCAAGGCTCACTTCAAAAACAGAATCCGGGGGCTTCCCTGGTGGCGCAGTGGTTGAGAGTCCGCCTGCCGATGCAGGAGACGCGGGTTCGTGCCCTGGTCCGGGAAGATCCCACATGCCGAGGAGTGGCTGGGCCTGTGAGCCATGGCCACTGAGCCTGCGCGTCCGGAGCCTGTGCTCCGCAACGGGAGAGGCCACAGCAGTGAGAGGCCCGCGTACTGCAAAAAAAAAAAGAATCCTTAAGGTCATCAGATGTGATTTTTGAGTTTTTGTGACTAGTGTTTTCCCAATATTTCTTACATTGACACATAGCTAGTGCTTTCACATCATACCAATCTTTCTTAGAAAATGAGTCAACCACTTTCTTCTTGGCTCCCTTTTTGCCACTTTCGTAAGGTGCTTGTTCTTGCCAACCACCGTGGTGCTGCTCAGAGAGCCAAAAAGCCAGTGTAATGCTTTTTAACAGAAAACTGCAATATAATGTAAGCATGCTGTTTACAAAATAACTATAGGACTTATTTTTTAATCATTAATTCCTAATTTTGAACGCATGAACTATGATGAATGTCTTCCTCTTTCAATCCCATCAGCATACTTCTGTCACTTCATGTAAAAGTTTATTTGAGATGATGTTAAAAGCCAGGACTAGACAGGTGGAATAGCCTGCCTGTCACCCGATGTGGGTCAGATCCTGCAGAAAGCAGAGGCTCAAAGGTAATCAAGCATAGATCAGAAAAGGAGATTATTATAACGTGAAGACAAATTTCAAAATTTTCTTCCTCTGGAATCATTTTTAAGTTTCGGGACTTCCCTGGTGGTCCAGTAGTTAAGAATCTGCCTTCCAATGCGGGGGACGTGGGTTTGATCCTTGGTCAGGGAACTACGATCCCACACGCTGCGGGCAAGTGAGCCCGCGCACCACAACTATGGAGCCTGCATGCTCTAGAGCCCGCACACCACAACTAGAGAGCCCACACACCACAACTACTGAGCCCGCGGGCTCTGGAGCCCACGCGCCACAACTAGAGAGAAGCCTGCGTGCTGCAGCGAAAGATCCCACATGCTGCAATGAAGATCCCGCGTGCTGCAACTAAGACCTGACTCAGCCAAATAAATAAATTTTTTTTAAAGTTTTCTTCATTTGTAATACTTTGTACACGTGCAAAATGCAAAAGGTTCCAAGCGTGTACGGTGAAAGTCTCCTCCCTCCCATGCTGTCTTCACAGAACTCCCCTTTGTCAACCAGTATCTTGTGTCTATTTCAGAAAACAGCTTTACTTTGTATGTTTAATATTTCCTATTAATACATATAGTCTGCACTATTCTTAATAGCTACATAATTGGATATGATTTTCCATAATTTCCCCCAAATTTGAATTTTTCTTCATAAAGAAAGTTACATGCAACTGAATATATTGAGCATTTAGGACCATTAAGGAGGAATGTCAGTAGATGCCTACAGGGAAATTCAACATCCCTCTAAACTGTTTCCTTATATTTGTAGAGACCGTATCAAAAGCTTGAAGCCCCTGCTAACTCTCCATTCTTACAATTCTAGGAGCCCCTGCTGGGTTTAACAGGACGCTAGAACAGAGCAAAGAGGAGATGCCATTCACTCCTTCGTATCAGCAGACCTACTGGTTAATACCATCAAGAAATGCTCCAAGGCACTTCCATGCCTGTGGGTGAACATTAGAACCATTCCAAACCAATGCTAAGATCTGCACGCTTTCCAGAAGACCTCTGATGGTGCAGAACAATCATCACCATGCACAAAATGCAAATCCAGTGGGCGCCTGGGAGACCTCACATGACGGTAGTGGTTCTGGAGTTCAAGTGGAGTTCCAGCAGGACTTTGTTTATCTAGTCTCTCATCTATTCAATACACATTTATGAACATTTACTGTGTTCCAGGCACAGTTCTGCTCCTAGGGGTATGAGAAGAGAGACAAGGTTCTTGCCTTCGGGGAGCTTACATTCCAGTGGGGAAGAGCTGGCTCCACCTCACCAAAGCCAGCCAGTCTTTGTCTTCTTTCCTCATTCTGGTCATTGCTTTCTCTCATTACCAGCTCTGCCCCACCCCTCCACCCACCCCCCCACCCCCACACACACGCCTACCCTCTCTAGTCAACCTGCAAACCTGCATTCTCTGCTCTTCGTTTCGTCACCCCGGATGCCTTGCCTGTGTATATGCATCTATTCATCTCCCATGTGTCTAAGTGTCTTCTTTGTGCCCAGCAGGGTCCGAAGCTCTTTGTGGGCACTCCATAAAAGTGACTGAATGAAGGCCCGGCTCTTGGCATTAAGGCTGAACTTTTATTAAAGTAAGCTTTTAATTTTAAAACGTTTTTTTATTCACAGAATAGTTGCAAAGATAATGTACAGAGTTCCCGTACACCCCTCAGCCAGCTCCTCCTGTCATTAGCACCTGACATTACAATGGTATATTTGTCACAATTAATGAACCAATACTGATACGTTGTTATTAACTAAAGTCTATATCTTACTCAGATTTCCTTAGCTTTTCCACTGATATCCTTTTTCTCATCTAGGATGCCACACCACAAGTGGTTGTTGTGTCTCCTTAATCCCTCTGGTCTGTGACAGTTTCCAGTCTTGTTTCTCATGGAGTTTTGACAGATTTGAAGAGCTCTAGTTAGGTATTTTGTAGAATGCCCCTCTAGTTGGGTTTCCCTGATGCTTTTTTTATGGTTGCACTGGGGTTGTGGGCTATTGGAGGAAGCCAGCAGAGGTGAAGTGCCCTTCTCACATCTTGTCGGGGTACATGCCATCCACATGATGGGACAGTAAAATCAATCTTGAACACCTGGCCAAGGTATAGTTTGCCAGCTTTCCTCACTGAAGGTGACCCTGTTCCCCTTTTACCTACTCTGTTGCTTGGAATCAAGTCACTAAGTGCCTTCCCCCTCCCCTCAAGGGGCTAGGGGGTGGGGAGAATTAAGCTCCACCTCCTGGAGGGTAGTATTTATGTACATCATTTAAATTCTTCTGTAAGAAAGATGTAATTCTCCCCCTCTTCATTTATTTATTTAGTCAACCACTTATATCAGTATGGACTCTCATGCATATTTATGTAAAGATTTGGGTTATAATCTGATACTAGGCTATTTATTTTGCTGCTCAAATTGTTCCAATTTTGGCCATTGGGAGTTCTTTTTAGGTTGGCTCCTGTGTCCCTTTGACATGCCCCATCCTTTTGTTTTTTGAGTATTTCTTTCCTTTCTGGCACTACTGTATATTTCCTGCCCCAGCCTTAGAATCAGCCATTTCTCCAAGGAACCCCAGTTCCTTTTATTGGGGAGGCCTGTTTTTCAGTCCAGACCTCAGCATCACTTACCCACCCACTCAGTCAGCCTGTCAAGGAATACGTAGGTATATTCTTCTCTCATGCTGATCATTGAACCAGATGTGGGATATACAGTGGGGAACAGAGCATACAAGTCCCTGCCTTTAAAAGCTAGTGATGTGGCCTACGAGACAGACAATGAGCAAGTCTCAACAAAGAAATACGTAATTATAACTTTGATACATGCTTCAAAGGGAAGGGACATGGCCCTCGGATGAAAAATAACCTAAGTCAGGGACCTGGGTTGCATCAGGTGGCCAGAGAAGCCCCCCATGGGTAGCTAACATTTAGATAGAAAGTAGATGAGAACGATTCAACCATTCAAAGAGTAGAGGGAGGAGTGTTTTCAAACTGCAGGTTAGTGGGTCATGGCTAGCTTTTTAAAAAAAGGACAGAACATACCAGAAGTATTATCATGTAAAACTAATGTTGCCTTTATTAATAGGTTGATGTATTTACTGGTTCATGGTATAAAATATTTCTTACAGGGGAGTATTGTCAAAAAAACAAGTTGAAAGCAACTGTTTTAGGAGGAAATAAAGGCAGATTGAAAGCTCTGAAAAGAGAAAAAGCCGTAACATACTTGAGGATCTGAAAGGAGGCCAGTGTGACTGGGGAGTGAGCCTAGGGTGTGAGAAAAGGCTGTAAATGTAGGGAGGTGCGCAGCCCTCGAACAGGGCCAGGGCCCAGGAAGCCTCAGTATTTTCATTAAGGAGCAATGGGAAGTCATTGGAGGGTTTCAAATGGGGAAGTGTTGATATTTAAGAAGATCTTTTAGGCTCCTATGTGGAGAATGGAAGGAGAGGGCAAATGAGGAAGCCGGAGCCAGTCAGCGAGAAGGGTCGTACAGAGGGAGGCCCAAGCAAGAAGAGTCACTAGGACATGCGTTCACATTCCATTGTCAGTCTTGTACTCCCAGCCACTAGAACAATGCCTGGAACACAGAAGACCTTCAGTGTATACATGTTGAATGAGTAAGTTACATGATTGTAGTAAAGACGGAGAGAAGTGGTTGAGTCAAGACATGTTTGGAAACTGGCAAGTCTTGCTGATAGATTGGGTCTGGGCAGAGTGAGAGCCCTCCCTCACACACCACCCCGCCAGTGCTGACATTTGCTTTCTTTCTCTGCTTTGGGCAGTTACAGGATCCTTTAACTGTTTAGACTGTGTTTCTACCTCTGTGCTTAGTCATAGTGGCCAGAAGTGGAAATAACAGAATTTTTCAAGAGAAACTGAGATTGAGTAGAATCACAAAAAACAGTTCTTAGCACAGATTTTCAGACTCACAGATTTTATAATCTTTGATACCAAATCTCTGAAATTCTGTGAGCACCAATCACTAGCAAATAAAGATCCTCAGAGGGGCACCAAACTTCCTGGCGTTTTAGCATTCTGACAGGGAGCTGGCTGGGGGCCGAGGGTAATCGTGTATAGCTATGTGCCAAAGACCCTTCTCCCACCCGATTTTATGTCTTATTAAAATATATTGTGGCCAAATCCTTTCTTGATACTCCTTTTCTTGACAGTGCTGATGCCTGAGGTCTGCAGCTGGCTGCCCACTTGGCGACTGGCTTCCTCAGCAGAGGGCAGCCACCTCCTGTCACTGTGGAGGGACTGGGACAAGGACAGGCCTAGACAGAGCCAACATGGAGCAGAAAACAGGAGGAGCCAGACCCCAGGAACAGAAAAATGTGAGTCCTCTCTGGAAAGTCGGGCACCAGAGATGGGCGTGCTCCAGAAATGCTGATGAATTTTGAAGGGTTGGTCCTTTTGGTCAGATGGGTTTCATGCTCTTCTGAGAAACCAAAGCAACCATCAGATGTTACTGGGAGTGATGCCAGTGGTGTTTGCGTTGGTTAAGAATTTTCATATGACAGAATAACAAACTCAAACTGGCTTAAGCAAACAAAGGGATTGTGTTAGTTTATGGCCTGAGAACTCCAGCACGCAGTCTAGAATTTAAATCTTTCTCACGATACCAGCTCCATGTCCGTTTTGTTTAGAGCACTGCCTCTTCTGTGTGTCGGCTTCATCCTCAGGCTGGCACTTCTCTTGGTGGCACAAATGGCTGAGGGAATTTTGAACCTTGTATTCTCCAATACACCATCCAGGAGAAGGGGGATTGTCCCCTCTGGTAAACCCACAGAGGGCTGAGGAAGCTTTTTTTCCAGAAGCCCTAGGAAACATTTCCTCAAATCCCACTGGCCTGAATCGGGCTGTATGCCCACGCCTGAGCCAGTCACCATGGCCAGGTGATGGATACTCTCTGGCTTAAGCACATCAGGGCTACCCCTGGGAGCTGGATGTATCCAGCTGTTAGAGAAGGGGGGGACAGTGAGGGGGTGGGTGGTTCCCTCAAGGCAAAATGTGGGTGCTGTGGCAGGAAAAGGGAGGAGAGGGACGCTGGGGAGGCAACCTGTGTATGTTTACTACATCAACATCATTATTATCGTGATAAAGGCCAAACTGGAGGCAGTGCAGATATAGATAAGGAAAGCTTTGTTCAGAACCCCAGTTCTGCCTGCTTCTAGGTGAGTGACTTAACCTCTTCAGGTCTCAGTTTCTTTATCTGAAAAGATGTGGATGAAAGTACCTCAGGGAGGGTAAAATTCATATATCTAATTATGTCATATATATATGTATATATCTCAAAATATATCAGGTTATATATTTGAAAAAGTAAAAACAAAATGAGGTACTTTTTGTATTTTCTCAAAGTGGCAATTACAGTCAGTCCTGTAGAAGCCAAGACTGAGCCCACGTTTCAGCCTAGTAGGACGGCAGGTGGAAGGAAGGCTTTCCTGGCCACCGAGTGTTGGGCAAGTCAGGGCCCATCTCGTGTCTTCATGGCGAGAAAGAAGTTTCACTGGTTCAGAACCAAACTTAAGCAGCAGGTGTTCAGGGATGGGGTGTTGAAGTTTCAGCTTTGATTTTTCTATGAAATCGTTCAGGTTACTAAAATGTCGGCCCTATTCTCTTGTTTAAGAACTGGTTTCATTTCTAATGACACAGCACCATCATGCCATTCCTTGATTTAGTCACGAGAACCAAAACTAATGTGTGGCTAGTTTCATGTCGTTTTTATAGCAGTTAGTACAGAGAACAACAGGCTCTTGTAAAAACAGATGTATTTGCTATCTGTTTCTCTATCTGCTGCCTCTCAAGCTCAAAACCCTATTTCTAAGATGGCGTGGTCCTCTGGTTGGGCCTTGTGGGAGAGGCTCCTGTAAGCTGCTCTTCTCAGTGGGAAACCTTTTCATAAGAAACGAGAGTCCCAGCCCCCAAACATTATAAGAATTGTAAAGGGGTGTCAGAAAGAGACCTTTCACCTTTTGAGAGAAGATTCGCTTGGCATTAATGTCTACTGTGAACCCAGAGGAGGGGGTTTTATTTTATTTTATTTTTCTTTATATCTTTATTGAAGTATAATTGCTTTACAATGATGTGTTAGTTTCTGCTTTATAACAAAGTGAATCAGTTATACATATACATATGTTCCCATATCTCTTCCCTCTTGCATCTCCCTCCCTCCCACCCTCCCTATCCCACCCCTCTAGGTGGTCACAAAGCACCGAGCTGATCTCCCTGTGCTATGGGGCTGCTTCCCACTAGCTATCTATTTTACGTTTGGTAGTGTATATATGTCCATGCCACTCTCTCACTTCGTCCCAGCTTACCCTTCCCCTCCCCATATCCTCAAGTCCATTCTCTATGTCTGCATCTTTATTCCTCTCCTGACCCTAGGTTCTTCAGAACTATTTTTTTTTTTAGATTCCATATATATGTGTTAGCATACGGTATTTGTCTTTCTCTTTCTGACTTACTTCACTCTGTATGACAGACTCTAGGTCCATCCACCTCATGATCCTTCTTCAAGGCCTTGTGGTATTAACATGAAAAAGTGAGCATATATTTAGCATTCCTGGAAAAAGCATGGCCTTCCTATTAACGCTAATACTCTCATAATGACACCACAGCCAGTCTCCTCACAGAGGCTTTATCATCTACAGTGTCTCTATAGGCAGGTTAGATAACAAATGTTTACAGATGAGGAAACAGAGACATCGATGGCTTCAGAGAGAGAGTGTTGTGGAATTTAATTAGAGTCCTGGGCTAACCTCTGCTGTGTAATTGCTTGATCTCTCTGTGGTTCCTCACATATAAAATGCAAATAATAATAATAATAAAATCCCTCATGGGTGGTAGTGAGGATCATGTAAACGAATGCATGTAAAGTGTTTACACCAGCACCTGGCACATAGTTTTCACTCGATAAATGTTTGTTGCTGTAATTATCATTACCTTCACTATCCTTTTTTCTCAATCGCAAGTTAAATGACCTTGCCTCTTTGACTCACACGTATACAACCTACCTACTGGGTCTCCCCCCAACCTCAGTTATTCATTTGATCTTGATCTCAGTTTGTTGAATGTTGAATATTGAAGTGAATTTCATGTTATGTGGATCCAACTCACCTGGGAGACCAGATTGGGCAGTTATGCCTCCTGTTCTTTGCTTTGATTCGGAGCCTGTGCTATGCTGTAGTCAAGCCCAGGTCACCTTCTTGGCCCAGTTTTAAATGTTTCATCCAGTTCAGCCAACATCATTTCACTTAATTCCTGCATTTAAAAAATTTTCCACATGGGAACATTGTCAAGAAAGCCTTTCTGTAGTTCATTTCTTTTTTTTTTTTTTTTTTTTTTGCGGTACGCGGGCCTCTCACTGTTGTGGCCTCTCCCATTGTGGAGCACAGGCTCCAGACGCGCAGGCTCAGTGGCCACGGCTCACAGGCCCAGCCGCTCCACGGCATGTTGGATCCTCCCAAACCGGGGCACGAACCCGTGTCCCCTGCATCGGCAGGCAGACTCTCAACCACTGTGCCACCAGGGAAGCCCTGTAGTTCATTTCTTTATCTTAATTCATTCTTTGTTTCTTTCAACCAATATTCTTTACTGTGTTCACCTGAGCAGTCCCCTAATATTGCTGGTATTTATTGCTTCGCATATGTACATCTTGTCCCTTCTCTCAGATTGTGAATTTCTTGAGGCCAAAAGCCATCGCTTCTATTTCTTTGCCTGCAAGACCGTGGGCAGGTCTGCCTGGGGATTAACTTGTGGAAGGGCTGTGACTGCATCTATGGATCTCCCTGATCCTTTCCCTCTGCTTACAGCCTCTTTCTTTTCTCCTAAGTGTCTCACTAGGCCTTAAGCAAGCAGAGACGTAGATTTCATTGTCAGGGCTGATCTGTCCTGTATTTGGGGCTTTGAAGGTGATACACCCAGGGGCGTCCTTGGACTAGGCCTCCAACACCCTCTGTTGGTGTATGTGTTGGCAAATCACCTGCCATTTCCTCCAGCAAACGATCACATCTCCCGTTCATGTCTCATTGTGTTTTCCTTGGTTTAATCTCTCTCCTCCTACCCACAGTCTTATCCTGCTTTTCCCTGATTCTCTTGCAGGCCTGTCCCATTTCCTGGCCTCTGTTCGTGCATTGGCCATTACTCTTGTTCGACCCTTCTGTGTGCCTCACTTTGGTTTCTGTTCCCCCTGTTCTTTTTCTTTCACTTTCCCCCACCCACCAGCCCTTTTTAACAGTGTCATCATGACTTACAGTTTGGGAACATGGCCCTCGCCATCTCCCACATTACACAGCCGCCCCAGCTTTCGTTTGCCCAGCATCCCTCCCCTGAGCCAGTTCGGCAGGACAGAAGCTCTGCCACGGCCAGACGCCAGCACCAACTCTTACTGTGAGCCCTGCTTCATGCCCGTCTGCGGAAGCAGGGGCGGGGCTGAAGATGGAGGCCACAGAGAAGGACCCCAGACCTCTCCTCAGCTTCTGCTGGGATGTGTGAGTTGGGTGTGACCCCAAGACTCAGAACAGCTTCGCTCTGTGAAAGCGCGAAATGGGGAGGGTTCTCTGAAAGGAATGGTCTGGGCTGCGGGGAAGAGGTGGGGTAGCACATGTGACAGAGACCCAGGAGGTTTCTTGTGCTGACATGACTTGGCCTCCTAATCCACAAAACTCAGCTGAAACACCCAAGCCAATGAATAACAGGGTCCCGGCCATAAGCAGAAAACGCTCTTCCCTTTTTCTTCCCTCCACCTCACCCATGCAGCCTTGTGCAATCTGTCCTTATACAAAGGTTTGCAAAATTGTCCAAGTGGAGTACAGGTCTGTAGTTTCTTGGCCACACCTCCCTTCCCGGAGGGTCAACCAGCACAGCTGGAGCAAGCTGACGGGGTAGGAGGGGAAGGGGACGGCAAGGATGCTGGGAACGGGGCCTTCTAGGACTCAGTTTCAGAGATCAAGAAAGCGGTCTTCTTATTTCAAACATGCAAACTGAATTTGGTCAAACACTCTCCTTGTGAGGCAGCTGCCCTTTGAAGCTGTGGACCAGGGTGGAAGTAAAAGCTCCTGTCTGAGAAAGGATATGTTTCTTTCTTATGCTCTCTCCTGACCATTCTTTTTCCTGCTGGTTTGCTGCATGGACCCTCTGCCGGCAGCGCTGGGGGGAGCCTGCAGCAGCCGGAGCAGTGGTGCCTGAGTGAAAGTGATTAACACCCTGAGTTCCACAGCTACCTCGGCGTCTGCAGCACCTTTCCCCAGCCTGACCTCCCCTTGATGCCTTTCTGCTGCTGCCGTGTGAGCCAAGCTCGAAAGCCAGGCTGAACAGGCTGGTTGAAGAAAGGAGTGAGACGAGTCTTAAGTCCCAGAAAGGCAATGCAGCCCAAATCCTGGTGCTAGTGGTTAAAGCCCACACATGGGTGCATCTCACCTATGACACAGGCAAGAAAGCAAATACAGCTAAACTCAAGATGGACATCTGTATTCAGAGATCTTTTATATTCACCCATATTACCTGGTATGGTGCTGAGAATGCATTTAATATTTATGGACCCTTTTGGCATTAAGTAAGGCCTGGCCAAGATTAAAGGAAAAGATAATAGGAATTTTGCCAAACAGGACCAAAGAATGCAATTTCTTAAACTCTATTTTATTATTTTTTCTCTTCTATTATGGTTTATTATAGAATATTGAATATAGTTCCCTGTGCTATATAATACGACCTTGTTGTTTACCTATTTTATATATAATAGTTTGTATCTGCTAATCCCAAACTCCTAATTTATCCCTCCTCCACCCCCCTTCCCCTTTGATAACCACAAGTTTGTTTTCTATGTCTGTGAGTCTGTTTCTGCTTCATAAATAAGTTCATTTGTGTCATACTTCAGATTCCACATATAAGTGATATCATATGGTGTTTGTCTTACTCTTTCTGATGTACTTCCCTTAGTATGATAATCTCTAGTTACATCCATGTTGCTGCAAATGGCAACATTTCATTCTTTTTTATAGCTGAGTAGTATTCCATTGTACTTATACCACATCTTCTTTATCCGTTCATCTGTCAGTGGACATTTAGGTTGCTTCCATGTCTTGGCTATTGTAAGTAATGCTGCTATGAACACTGGGGTGCATGTATCTTCTCAAATTATAGTTTTCTCCAGATATATGCCCAGGAGCGGAATTGCTGGATCATATAACTCTATTTTTAAAGAACTATTTTTATGGAATCTTAGCTTTAGTTGGCATCAGCCAAAGTGTGCCAATCTCCTTTCTGACCATCTTATTTTAGAACTAAATGTATAATGTTACCCATACCAAGTATCTTGGATATCTTTTTCAATTGATCTTGAAAGTTCACAGAGCTGGACTTCTGAGGCCTTCTAGACCTGTGGAGTACACGGATGATCCACTGAAGTGCAAAAAGAAAATATTTTAACTTCTGTTTACATCTACGTTTTTCTTTTTTTAATAAATTTATTTATTTATTTACTTATTTTTGGCTGCGTTGGGTCTTCGCTGCTGCGCGCGGGCTTTCTCTAGTTGCGGCGAGCGAGGGTCACTCTTCCCTGTGGCACGTGGGCTTCTCATCGCCGTGGCCTCTCTTGTCGCGGAGCACGGGCTCCAGGCACGCGGGCCTCAGTAGCTGCGGCACATGGGCTCAGTAGTTGTGGCGCACAGGCTCAGTTGCTCCGCGGCACGTAGGATCCTCCCAGACCAGGGCCCGAACCCGTGTCCCCTGCATTGGCAGACGGATTCTTAACCACTGTGCCACCAGGGAAGTACCCACATCTATGTTTTAATGTAAAAACGAAGAAAGGAATTAAGCTTTACTAGTACTACTAGTAATAATAATATGACTAATATTTGCTATACATATTTGCAAGTATATGTGTATAACATTTACAAATAAATATAAATATGATGGGGATACAGGTTCTAATTTTGCAGAGGGTGGGGACTGGATTGTATGATCAAAGAAGTTTGCTGGGACTGTTGCTTCTGACCATGTGGACTAATAGAGACCAAATTTACCCTCCGGTCTGAAACAGCCCCCCCAAAAAACGGGATCTAGCGTAGGAGTTGTCACATGATAGTTGCTGAATGAACATGAGTTGAGTGTATAACTGAAGCTCCCCAGGGAAGCCCAAGATGGTTAGATCACAGATGATGGGGCGTTAGGGCCCAGTGCACCTTAGCACTGATCTATTCCAGTTTCCTCATTATCTAGATGAGGAAATTGAGGTCCAGAGCCACACAGTGACTTCTCCAAAGTCCCTCAGCCCCTAGTGGTGGAGTTATATTCTTTCCTATAAACCAACCCTAGAGTCAACAAGTCAATAAACCACAGCCCCAAGCTTTTTTTTTTTTTTAAAAATAAATTTATTTATTTTAGGCTGCGTTGGGTCTTTGTTGCTGCGCGCGGGCTTTCTCTAGTTGTGGCGAGCAGGAGCTACTCTTCGTTGCGGTGCGCGGGCTTCTCATTGCGGTGGCTTTTCTTGCTGCGGAGCATGGGCTCTAGGCGCACGGGCTTCAGTAGTTGTGGCTCGCGGGCTCTAGAGCGTAGCCTCAGTAGTTGTGGCATACGGGTCTAGTTGCTCCACGGCATGTGGGATCCTCCCGGACCAGGGCTCGAACCCATGTCCCCTGCATTGGTAGGTGGATTCTTAACCACTGTGCCACCAGGGAAGCCCCAGAACGACCTTTCTTAAAGGGCTAATTCCCGCTACTCACAGAACAGGGATAGGGTGGAGTTTGAGGTGTTAAAGGTAGCATGTTCAGAAACAAAAATAGGCACCAAGAATTATTGCACACAAAGCCACTTGGAATTGAAGATATGGCCAGACATTGCTCAATTCTAGAAAAAGACTGAATGAAACTTCCAGGTTGGGTAGAGGGGCCAGAGGAAGATCATTGCTAACATAAGCTCTGGTTGTACCTCAAGACTCTACAGGACACTTTGGGTTCTGGATCACAACAGGCCTATCTACCTAGAAACTCCAGAAGATTCTGGACCTGATCCAGGCCAACCAGTACTTCCTAGTATAGCCCGCAGGCCCTGGGTCCGTCCTGGGAGTTGGGGGGCAGGTGGGCCCACAGCGAGCAGTCTCATGTTGGGACCCCACTGCCCAACTGCTTGGCCTGACTGAGACCCCACATGGAGAAGACCCAGTCCTGAGGGGCACACTGTCAGCAGTGGAGACCTTCAGGCCACGTGACACGTGCATCACTCCTCACGGGAGGATCTTCCTGCTCTGGCCTATAGGAGCCGCTGACATTGTACCCAGCAGGCAGGAGCAAAGCACCCTGCACCCCCCTGCCAGGCACTTTGTCCTAGGTTTTCTTGGGAAGTGGCAGCTGTGGACGAACCCTTTCACTTTGGGTTTCTCCTCAGTTCACATTTCTGCCTGCTCCTCAAAGCCCTTGAAAAGGCAACCCAGCTCTTTCAAAGCACTTTTTTTTAGGGCCGGAAAATTCTAAGACATGTCAGTGACTGCCTGCTGTTGTCTTGAGTGTTTAAGACTTGATCTGGGCCCGTCGTAGGAATGGACTTCTGCCCACAGAGGCTTCCTACTGCCTCTCCTACCACCCGGAGTATGTCTACAGGGTATACGGGGTGGAGGCTAATGCTTGACTCTTGTTCCAAAGATTTTCTGGTAGTCTCAGAGTTCAGCAGAGTTTTCAGCAGTGACATTTGGGCTTCACCTGACAACATGAATGACAGGGTTTGAAAGTGAATAGTGATTTAAATGAGGCTTATACAGACGTCCCTGCCCTGGGGTCTCTAGAAGGAGAGGTGCTCCGGAAAGGAATCTAGCAGGAGATGATTATACAGCTTAAAGCGAGTCTCCTGAACAATACTTGCCATCTGATGTACACCGGATTTGGAGGTGAATCTCTTTAGGCTCAGGGCCCAGCTAGGAGATGGTCTGAACCAGCCTGACCCAGGGGTGGACATAACCAGCCAAGCTTCACCTGTGCTGTACTCCCTCAGCACGGAATTGTCCACTCGACTCACTAGCAGAGGCCCAGCGCAGAGCCCTGGAATGGGAAAGGCATGTTCCCGGCAGCCAGCGACTGGAAAGTGATCTCTATGCCCTCATTAGACCGAGCAGGACAGGGCTGTCATTAGTCTCCACTTTGTAGATCAGGAAGCAAAGGCACTGAAAGAGCAAGTAAGGCACCCACTGCCGCAGGGTGAGTCAGCGGTAAACTGGGCCCAGCACACAAATTTTGTGCCTCTGGGCCAGCCTTCGGCTCTGCCTCGGCCTCTGTGGTCTCAGAGAAGATGTCTCCTGCCTTATCCATAGCAAGAGTTCTTTGTGACACTCATTCCATGAATCCTGCCCTAACACTCTCTGTTCTCCTCAGGTTTGCTCAACAGCCTGAGGCCCTGCCTTCCTCAGTCTCCCTTCACACAGCCCTTTGGCCGTCTGGCGGGTTGTCCAGCTCCAACTGGCCTCTTACAGACGTCCCAGTTGGCCTCCCCACTCACTCCAGCACATCCACCAAGTGGTCCCCGTGCCCTCGGCCTTGGCCATGGTGGCAACCTCCCCACACAGTGTGACTCAGAAACACAGCCCTGACCTGGGGCTCCCAGGCTTGTTTCCTTCCCTTACTGCTTCTGTCACCCACACTGGTCTCTCTGGTTCCTTCAGCCACTCCCTGCATCCTCTTCCTCATTTCTTTCTCTGCCTGGAAAGCCCTCCTCTTCCTGTACCATCAAGGCTCTTTCAGGAATTCAAGGCCCCTCCCAACTCTTCAAGAACTCCTGTTTTTCCTTCTCTGCAATGTCTTCCTGTACTGCCTGAAGAAACATCGTGGTCTCTCCAGATGCCATTTGCCCCCAAATCTGATTTGGCCTCAACTCTCTCACCAGTATCTCAAATTTATATTTAAGGTGATGTGATAGGCAGAATTCTAAAATGACCCAAGATTTCCTGTTTCCCGACTTGCGTGCACACCCTGTGAATATGATGGATTTTACCTGTGTGATTAGATACGTTTTATAGCACATTTGACCTTAAGGGAGATTATCCCAGTGGCCCTGATCTAATCATAACAGGGACCTCAGTCCTATAACCACAAGGAACTAAATTCTACTACCAACAAGAAAGTGCTAAAAGTGCCCTGTTTCCCCAGAGCCTCCAGACAAGAGTTCAGCTGCACCAACACCTTGATTTCAACATTGTGTTACTCTGAGCAGAAGCCCAGGCATGTTGTGCCAGCCTTCTGATTTATAGAATTTAACTGTGAACTAATAAATGGGTATCGTTTTCAGCTGGTAAATTGGTGGTAATTTGTTATGGAGCCATAGAAAACTAATACAGGTAAATATTTAATTGTGTTGGAGTTGTGGATTTTCCACATTTATCCTGGCACCAGAGTCTCAGGTCAGTAGCTACAGCCACACTTGTGTTGATGTCAGTCTTAGGTTGTAGACTCCCAGCAGGAGTTCCCTCTGAATATAATTCAGCAATAAGGGGGATTCTTGGTTCTCAGCACTCTGCTGCCAACTCCAAGGCAAAGATGAACTTGGCCTTCCTGCCCTCAGGGGCTTCTAATATAGCAATTGGACAATCACTGAAAGAGTCTAATACAAAGAAGATCAAGGCAAGGGAAATCACATCCGGTATCTGAAATCAAAAACTTATTAGAGGAAGTGACATTGGACCTGAGCCCTGAAGGCTGAGTGGTGTTTTACTTTAGGGATGGAAATAGGAAACTGAGTGAATTTTTAGAGAAATAGCGTGTTGGACACTTGACACATCAGGGGTAGTGTGAGTTAGGACAGAAACAGTATTCTGGGTCCCCAGTGTGTGAAGGCTCTTGAATCGTCAGGTGTAGTGTGTTTGGGTGATTTGGTGAGGAATTAGGGACCAAGGAAAATTTGGAGGCTGGGGAGGGATAGAATCAAGGTGGACTGAGTATGTAAGATGGATTAAAGTAGAGGCAGGTAGGAGATGGGGATTATTTGCAACCATGAGGGGAGAAGAGGTAAAACTTAATCAGAGCCTGCATCATGGCTCTGGCAGTAGGGACAGAAGGAAGGAGAGAATGTCACAGTCACTGGGGAAGATAGAAATTCCACCAACAGAGCCACAAAATGAACATAGCATCCAGCACAGGTCCATCCATCAGTCCCACCTTCCTCCACTCATTCCAATATTTAAGATGTATTGTATGTCTCCTCTACCCAATAATCTGTCCCAGGTGCTGCCCCAAAGGCAAACATCACTATATTTGAGGAAGTAGGAATGACTGTGTTACCAAGAGACAAGTGGTCTAAGTCCTGTAAGAGAAGTGTGGCTCGAGAACTACAGGTTCGGGAGGGAGGCAGATGGCGCCCAGCTGCAGTCAGAGTCTTCAAGAAAGAATGACGTGGAGTCACTGTTTAACTTGTAGGTGGCAAATTTAAAAGGAGAGGGGTCTTTGCATCTCTCCTCTAAACTACCAATGAAACGTCACCTCATCCCGGTACACACACACACACACACGCGGACACTCACTTAGCTGGAGCCTGCTGAATCGCGCCTCACAATGGCAAACATGGTGAAACAGTTGTTCCTGCACATGCTCAGTTGGGTTGTTCTAGAAGACAACTGGGTAGCCCTTTGGGCCATTCCTTAGACACTGGCTTCCTCCACCCGCCTCCCTGACTGACTGCCCAAGCTGTGGTGATTATCATAACCATACAGGGTAAGAGACATACAGCGTCGTTTTTGTTCAGCCACCACCAGACCAGCCGAGGGCCGACTAGGCCAGCAGGGCTCTTCCTCCTTCCCCCTCGGTTCTGGGTAAGCACACGTCTTCCACCCTTACTTTAAAGGCAGACAATTTGTTTTTATCATTTGCCAACACAGCTGAGGATGATTATTAATTAATCAAAAACACTGACTTTTAACTTCCCACGCTCTCTCCAGAGATGCTCCAGTGACAGCCTGCATCTGGACTTCAGAGCTGTTTAGATAGAAGTGGGCACCATGCAGCAAAGATTTGTTTTCTTCTGGTTTATTCTTTTTAAAACACAACTCTAGCTTAATCCCATTTAGCCAGTAAACTTGATTTTTAAGGTGGTCTCATTTTGTGGGATTTTCTGCTGGTCTTTATACAGCTTCCTTTGAAACCAGAAATGCTGTGTCAGGATTTCACAAAAAGGAAAATGTAAAGAGCACATTTTCTGTTCATCAAAAGCTCAAACCGAAGCACACAAGCAGCACGTTTCCGTGAATAATGAAACACCACTGTCCTCCTCTGCTGGCAATCTTATGTCGTGGTAGTGCCCACCAAATTCAAGGTCTCGGCAAGGAATACCTAACGGCTTCTGAGAGCAAGTTTGAAACGTTACAGTTGTTAACATCACAGCAAAGGATGATGATCTGATTCAGTGGGCTGAGGTTTAAGCAACGAGTCTTTTCCCCCTGTTCTAAGATGGCGCCGCTGGGGAGCCATCCTCCCCTCTGAACTTGAGCTTTGTGGCTACACAGTGGTTTTCAGTGAAAAAAGAAAGGGGCGGCAGAAGATAGCTTGCCTCAAATTACACATCAAAGCTGAATGGCCACCTCTAGAGTGAGACGGGGTGCGCTCTGGCTTCATCACTTGGCAGAGGCTAGAGTAAAAACTCCGATGCCTTTTTAGGAGCTGTACCGACGGATAGAAGATTTTAAGCAAAACCAAACTTAGGAGACAAGTGGGCTTCCCTTCCACTTAGTGAGGGCCACATCTTCAGAATCTCAGATACCTGCAAGGAGTGTGTTGTCTTGTAAATGCAGAGGTGCCAGCTTGGGAAAGGCGTTTTGTGAAATGCGGAGCAAGGGCTCCCCCTCCCCACTTGTGACTGTGCTCCCCTTCCGGCTGCTTCTCTTCCTCATCCTCGGTGACCCATGTTCCCAAAGCCCCCGACTCCTTTAAGACAACTCCTGGAAGCTGTCTTGCCAGTGCTCAAACCATCCAGGCTTTGTTTCTCCTCTTTGCTCTCCTGCCACCTGTCTTTTTGTCCTTGCCATTGTTCCTTAGCATCTCCACTGGAGGTGTGCAAGGGGAATAAAAGGGGATAAAAACTCCACCTTGTCACAGTCCATTTGCTTCTTGTGGACAGCTCTGCTAAAAGGCAGAAGAGAAAAAAAAAAAAAAGGCAGAAGAGGAAGCTATTGCCCAAGATAAGAGTTTAGATAAGGTTTGGGGATTATCTGTAAAATTCACTTATTTGTGGTTACCCTCCCGATCACCTGAGGATAATGGGGGGGGTGTCTTTATCAAGCACCTGTTTTTAGGAAGTTAAGGGCAAAATTCTTCAGTCATTTCTAAGAGCTGGTCAAAATAACTCGAGATAAAACTAGCATACCTACTTTATACCTTGTATCCACTCCATTGTTTAGCTCTCTGGAGCCGGCTGACTTTGGGAGTGGAGAATTTCCTATCTCTTGTTGGTCGGGGAAAGAATTTAACTAATTCTCAGGTTAATAGGGGTCCCTGGCAGCCCTGCAGTTCTTTTGAATGGCTGGGAAGAAGTAAATTGAATAGATAAGTGAGGGTCTTTGATTACAAGTAATAGAAAACAACTGAAACTAATTTAAGCCAAAAAGGTCAATTTATTATAAGGACTCAGCAGAGGATCTCATGGGACCCAAGGACCAGGCCTCTGCAAAGGGCTGGGGCTGAGGCCTGGAAGGCTTTAGGATTCTTGGTCCATCTCTCAGCACCCACCTCCCCTTTAAAAAAAAAACTATCCATCCTCTTCAGTTCTCTCATTTATACCTTAACCCCCTCTGTCCTTCCCTTTGCCCCCCGTACACAGGGTAAAGAAAGCAGAGCTGACCCAGGATCCCAAATTTCCACTTTCACAGGGCCAACCAGCAAAGAAAGACCACTCTCTCTCTCTCTCTCTGTTTTTTTTTTTTTTTTTGCAGCGCGGCATGTGAGATCTTAGTTCCCTAACCAGGGATTGAACTTGCACCCCTTGCGTTGGAAGCACAGAGATTTAACCACTGGACCTCCAGGGAAGTCCCTGAAGACCACTCTCTTTTGGCACTAGTTTAAAATTCTCAAGAAAGAGCATCTGATTGGTCCAGCTTGAGAGCTGTATCTGCCTCTTGCCCAATCAGCTCTGACGGGAGGGTGGGGTCGTGGGTATAAATACGACTTCTGAGTCAGAGAGAGCCAGTGCTCAGAAAAAAGTGTGTGGGTGATGGGATAGGATCACTCAATATTTAGTAATCCAACAAAAGAAAAGGGCCATAGTACCTGTTCCCCTCATACAATCTGGAGAAAAACCTGCACATGTAGGAAAACAGACAGTTAAAATCATTTAGTGCTAATTACTGTGAGGATAAAAACCCTGATTAGAATGAGCTCTTAGGAAATAACCAAAACGGCCCATCTTCAGTTGAATAGATAAATACATTAAGGATGGGCATAAAATGGAACCCACAACACAGCAGTGAAAATTAATGAGCTACAGCTACACAGTTTAGTATGGACGAATCTTGAAAGTATAACGATGCATGAAAAAAGCAAGGCACAGAAAAATACATCCAGATGTTTTTACTTATGAGGTTCAGAAACATGCAAAATTGGACAATATATTACAATGTAGTCTTACTTATGTGTATGGTAAACTATAAAGAAAAAAGAGAGAATGATAGACTAAATTCAGTATAATGGTCACTTATGTGGTGGAGAATGAAAATGTGCTCAGGAACAGATAAATGCGGAGCTTCAAACAGGTTGGTAATGTTCTATTTCTTAAGCTGAGTGGTAGATGTGACAGCATTAACTTTATTATGATTTAATCTATACTTACGTACTGTTTTTGTTCATATGATATACTTTGTAATTAAAAATATATATAGGGCTTCCCTGGTGGCGCAGTCGTTGGGAGTCCGCCTGCCGATGCAGGGGACGCGGGTTTGTGCCCCGGTCCGGGAGGATCCCACATGCCACGGAGCGGCTGGGCCCATGAGCCATGGCCACTGAGCCTGCGCGTCCGGAGCCTGTGCTCTGCGGCGGGAGAGGCCGCAGCAGTGAGAGGCCCAAGTACCGCAAAAAATATATATATATATATTGTGCTCACCTGATCAGGGGACGATGGTGAATAATTCAGTTTGTCAAGTGGTTTTCTGGTTTCTATCCATGTGACAACCGCCCTGACAAGGAAAGTGTCTGGGGTGGCCCATCAGCACTGTGACCTGGAAAGTACCTGAGGTACAGCCAGGCTTTTCTTGGGTCCTTTGTCCTGATGTCAAAGCAATTACTCATCTCTACTCCTAGCTCAAATGTCCCAGCCATCTCTACCCAAGAAAGTTACCTACCTGCGTGCGAGCATTTCCATCAAAACAGGATTACAAACTGGTGGTTTCTTAAAAGGTTAGACATAGAACTACCATATGGCCCAGCAATTCTCTTCCTGGTGTATATCCAGCAGAATTGGATAGATACTTGCACACCCATATTCATAGCATCATTATTCACAATAGCCAAAAGGTGGAAACAACGCAAGTGTCCATGAACAGATGAATGGATAAAGAGATATGGTACATCCATACAGTGGAATATTATTCAGCCATGAAAAGGAATGAAGTTCTCACACATGCTACACATGGATGAAGCCTGGAAGCATTTGCTTAGTGAAATAAGTCAGACACAGAAGGATAAATATTGTATGATGCCACTTATACAAGATACTTGGCATAGACAAACTCATAGAGGCAGAAAGTAGAATGGTGGTTACCAAGGGCTGGGAGGAGGGGGAAAGGAGGAGTTATTATTCAACGGGTACAGAGTTTTTGTTGGGGATGATGAAGAAGTTTGGGTGTAGATAGCATAGTGGTTAAACGTTATGATTTTTTTTTTTTTTTTTTTTTTTTTTTGGCGGTACGTGGGCCTCTCACTGCTGTGGCCTCTCCCGTTGCAGAGCACAGGCTCCAGACGCACAGGCCCAGCAGCCATGGCTCACGGGCCCAGCCGCTCCGCGGCATGTGGGATCTTCCCGGATCAGGGCATGAACCCGTATCCCCCACATCGGCAGGCAGACCCCCAACCACTGCGCCACCAGGGAAGCCCAAATTTGCCAGTTTTTTACTGTTACTGAAGTTTGGGTCTGAACCCTGACAGAGTTGAAACCAAGAAATTTCCATTTTGATTTTGTGAGTGATTTTTGCATTCTAGGGAAGAAGGACATTAGCTCTTGGAGTTAATTTGTCCTTTTGTTCTGGAAGGAACGCTTTGATGAGGCTTTTCTTTTATTTGTAAGTCATCAGGTATAAGGCTAG
The DNA here is from genome assembly GCF_008692025.1 of Phocoena sinus. Classification (NCBI taxonomy): domain Eukaryota; kingdom Metazoa; phylum Chordata; class Mammalia; order Artiodactyla; family Phocoenidae; genus Phocoena; species Phocoena sinus. Next base: position 52,963,984 of record NC_045774.1, read on the forward strand.
ATGTTATGGGACAACCTTCCAGGAGAGATGACCTATCCTGGTCACATGTGATGGAGCAGTGCTTTAGTGAGAAAAAGGAAAAGGTAGTGGTGATGAGGAAGGCCAGTGGCATGTGGGGCTGCTGATATCTACTTGAAGTTTCTTCTTCTGCTCTGTAATTCCCTGGTGTTAGGCTAGAGTCCTCAGTAGATGCTGTTAAACTGTTGTTGTTTTCACTGTGCTTTGGAGAACTGTGAGGGTCCTTAGGGGAAAGAGAGGCAGCTGGTGCTGACCAGGAGGGGCAGCAGTGAGAGACAATAAGAGATAACCAGGGGCTTCCCTGGTGGCACAGTGGTTGAGAGTCCGCCTGCCGATGCAGGGGACAGGGGTTCGTGACCCGGTCCGGGAAGATCCCACATGCCGCGGAGTGGCTGGGCCCATGAGCCATGGCCGCTGAGCCTGCGCCTCCGGAGCCTGTGCTCTGCAACGGGAGAGGCCACAACAGTGAGAGGCCCGCATATCGCAAAAAAAAAAAAAAAACAACAGGATTACTCTGGGGACAAGGACATCCTCCTAGGGAGTCCCCAACCGATGAGAGGAGGAATGGGGACATAGCTGGATTTTCTGTTATGGGTTACTCAGGAGAGGTTAGCCTGAGAGGGCTGGAGAGTGTGGGATGTCCAGGCTACATGCACTCAGCCACAGGAGGAAGTCTTTCAGACACTGTCAATTTAACATTTAATATTAGCATGTAAGTAATATGCTCTAGGTGTGGACTCATACCTGGGGGATTCAATGAGCCCAACAGCCCTCTAGCTGTGTTGTTATCATCCTACCCACTCGTCTTCATCTTTATTTTCTGTAGATTGTTGGGGTTTCTTTTTAATTACAAAAGTTGTCTGTACTCCTCATGAAAATCCAAATGATGCAGAAGCCCATTGGAGAACATTTTGTCAAGTGTTATGTTAAAATCAAGATGCACCAGGCCTGTGGCATTTGCCAGGTCTCTTTGGCAGGGAGGTGCTTGTTGGCTTGGTATGCCTTCTTGTGGGCCCTGGCTCCCTCTCCCAGCTCTAGAATGTGGTCCTGAGGTCCATGACCATAAGCATCCTGAATGAACAAGGATGTGGGCAGACACTTGAACTAGTAGGAGAATCACATTTGCTTTTAGGTTCCTCAAGGTGGTGTTGTCCCTTAGCAATAGTATTTGAGGGCCTAGCTAGGGTTTTATGAGTGGCAATGGAAATAGCATCTAGAAGAATATTCTGTTACTTTATATGGTAAAATGTAGACTTTTAAGTTTTACACAAAGGTAGTAGAGATCTGTTGCTTTTAACTGCCTTACATCCTTTCCCTCTTCTTTTGCAAACAGCACCCCAATTTTGGGGAACCACTCCTTTCCCATACTTGACCCCAGTGGTCTGTGAGGGGCCACCCCTATACCCTGGCTCTTTGGATGAGCGTGTGACCTAGGCCTGAACAAGAGTGACGTGTCCTCCTATCACAGTGACCTCAGAGAGGGTCAAGCGGTCCAGTGGGCCAGCCATGGTCAGTCCCAGGACTTTTTGCCTCTGTTATCATTAAAGAAAGGCTCTCCACCTGCAGAGCTGCTCCACTGGCAGAAGTCAGCCTGAATTCAAGTGGCCACCTTTGTCCCCACAGATGAGCCCTGAGCCAGGCTGAGAGATGGAGAAACTCAGGTGCCAATGACATCGTTTGCTCATAGGGGTCCAGCTGTATCTGAAGCCATCCCTGAAATTCTCCATCTAAACCAATTTGAATGGAGTTTCTGTCACTGACAGCTAAGAGGCCAGAATAAGGTTATCCTTTTGACAACTAAAATGTATCTACTTGGAGAAAATAACTGGATTGGTAGTTGTATTTTGTTTTTTCTATATTGAATGTATCAGTTATTAGATATATGAATGTATGAGTGGAAGAGACCAAATGAGGCTGTTTTCAATTATTGTACAAGCAATATTTGGAGTTTCTTAAGTTCATGAGAGTTTTATAATACTCAGGCAACAATTGGGCAAGGTAAACACGAGGAAAGGTGATTCCCATGCAGTGTCCAAATTATTGGAAAAACATCTTCAATTCTTTAGCTTATGACAAGTTAAGACAACTATCCCCATCAACTCCTTAGTTCAAACTACAAAAATGGAGGAGGCAAAGAAAGGAAGTATAACAGACGGAGTGCATGACATTAAATGCAATTAAATGCATTAAAGGCAGTTTTGGGGAACACTGCCTTTCCTCACAGAATGGACACAGCACCACCAGGCCTTGTCTGTTTTAGATGCTGTCCACTCACAACAGGTGACTGGTAGGCCAGTGCCACACTCAGTCTATTGTTTTTTCCTGGACTTCTGGGGAAATGCCTTTTTTGATGTGTGTGTATAAGTGTGATTTTCTTAAGTCTTCGTTGACTGACAGGTATGATCCAGACCTCAGACTAAGAGACAGGGAAGCCTACATCAGGTATGATATGGAGTCCTTGTGTGGCCTTGAAAAAGCCACTTAACTTCCTGGCCTCAGTTTCCCTGTCTGCAAAACAAGGCTCATAATCCAAATCTAGATGCCTCCCTGGGCTGCCGTGTGCATTAATTACTATTTATCGGGCAAGTGGAAGTTGAGCTGTGTTAATTATTATTATCATTTCTGGGTTTTTCAGCCATGTTGAAGCCAAGCCCTTGCCTTGTTTTTAGTTCCTGAGTTCTGACAAGGTATAGCCCCAGGTGGTGAGAAGGGCCATAAATCCAGGCCAATCAGCAGATTTATGCATATCGCACCACAAGGGACTGGCCCCGGGAGGCTCTGTCAGCCACAGGCTTTGGTTCTGGAGTTCCAGGGCAGCCCAGAGACCCACAGGCTTTACTAGAACCTCGTTGGAACAGAGCAAGAGTTGTGAGGCTGCTTCCACACTCCTGTCCCTCGCCTCTTTGTGTGCCTGCCATTTAATTTACTAAGGAGTCTGGAGATCAATAAGAGACGCTCACCCTGTCATTAGACAAGGCCCTAAATTGCAAGTTACAGGTGGAGAAGCTTCAGAAGTGTTGTGATCACTCATGAAGAAAGATGACTAATCGCTTTCTTCTGGTCACTTATTTGGCTGATGACTTCGGTTTCTACTCTCTAAGTACAACAGTTATCAGATTTCCATGTAAGTGGGTAGCTGACAATTGGCACATCCAGCTTCATTGACTACGCTTGTGGGTTGACCTAGTCGCAGATGCCTCGTTGTGCTTTTCCCAGAGTCATTTAAACTTCAGGGCACGGGTGAAGGAGAGAAAGCTCACCTCACCCCACCTGCTGCCATCTGCTTCCCCACTCAGGATCACTGCTGAGTGTCTGGGAGACACTGCACTTTTAATCTTTTGCAGGGAGGTTAATCTCCTCATATCCAGTGCAAGTTGGATAAACAGTACCAGCAAGTTTGGGTCTTGGCCACGTGTAGAACCCTGTAGTTTAGAAAATGATGCCCAAATCCATGGGCATTCTGAAGAGGAGAAGGGGTGAAGCTGACCATCCAGGGCACAGATGCCACCTATATCCTGTATCATCTCACTTGGCAGGGGCTGGAACAATCTGATTTTAGGAAAATCCTAAGCCCCCTGGTGAGGCACCATGCTTACCCACCGAGGACTGAATCCCATTGTCCAAGTGCAGATCACGTCCCTGCCTGTGTGCTTGACGTCCTTGTCAAGGGACATGCCCACATCTATTTGCACTGATTCATAACCGTCTCTTTCCAAATTTAGTTCTTGATGTTGATACCGTCCCCCGACTCTTCACCCCACATGCCCCGGCCCTCACTTTCCCCAGATCTGCAATCCCCTGGCGGACAGGCAAGTCCCGCCTGGCTCTTTCGTCTGCTCAGCACAGCAGGCAGACAGCAGGGATAGTGGTGAGTGCTGGTTAACTAATTAATGATTATAAAGCACTTTGAAAACATAAAGAACCAGATAAATGCCAAGTATTATTATTATTAACGATGAGAAGGCTGTTTAGTCATCCTTTGCCTTGAACTCAGCTCACTGCCCCCACTGTGGCCGCAGGCTGATCTGTGAACTAGGATGAGAGCCCTCCTCCTCTCTGCAGGCGCTGTTTCACACTGAGTCAGTGACCAAGGTGAAGGGCAGGGGCCAGGAAACCTCTCCTCGTCTCCCACCTGCTCTCGAAGCACTGCCTGCTTTGCGGCTGTCATGCTAACGTTTACCGAAAGCCAGGCTCTGAAACTGCCGCTCTGTTTCCCATTCACCTGTTTGGTAAGTTCGCTGATGTTTATTTGATTTCTTGATTACGGTGATTAGAACGTCTCTGTGTGAGGGCAGGATGGAGCCCAGAGTGAATGGACTCACTTGTTCACGTGATCTGATCATTTTCTCTTTTACGTATTTTTAGGCCTGAACTCTTTTCTAGATACTCCTAGGTACACGTGCTCATTGACAGAGTAGCTCTGTGTGCTGGGGAAGGCAGGTGGTGTTTTCCCCATTTTACAGACATTAAGGCCCCAGGGCGTCTAGAACCTAGTGACAGGGCCAGGGTGCACCCAGCTCTCCTGAGCCCCAGACGGAGCAGTGCCCTCCGACGCGGGCAGTGATTGCAGCAGACTCCAGACACCTGGCAGGATATGGCAGAAGACATTGAAGAGGCTCCCTGATACATTTGCCCGAGGCAAGCCCTCTCAGGAGCACCTGGTCTCTGGGCGCTGACCGAAGCCCCAGCACTGTCCTGCCTGAGGCTTGTGATCCCAGAATCTGACATCCCATAGAACGGCAGGGCCAGAGAGCTCTCAGAATCCGTCTGTGTAATGCCCTCCCTTCACAGATGACGCATCTGAGATCCGGTCAAACTACTGGTCCAAGATGACAGAGCTGGTTAGGGAATGAGGCTTGAGGCTGGCCTTCCCACCCTGCAGCCTGGCTTCTTCCTCAATAGCCATTTGTAATTCAGGGTGGTGAGGTTTCACGTGGTGTCATGTTCTTTTCTGTATTTTCCAAAATTTCCTTCTGAAATGATAGAACTAATCTGAAAACAAATGATTGCTCTATGTGAATAAATGCAAATGTGGAGTGCTGCGTTTCTCTTCCCCAAGCACAGAACTCTTCTTGGATCGGTAGATGTTCTTTCAGCGGAGGCTCAGAGGGTGCAGACATTGCTGGTTATCTTAGCCCTTTGAGCTGCTGTAACAAAATACCACAGTCTGGGTGGCTTATAAACACCAGAAATATATGGCTCCCAGTGGTGAAGGCTGAAAGTCTGAGATCAGGGTGCCCACATGGTCGGGTAAGGGCTATCCTCCAATTTGAAGACTTCTCTTTGGGTCCTCACATGGCAGAAGGGGTGGGGGCTGTGTGGAGGCCCCTTTTTATTTTTATTATTTTTTTAAATTAATTTAATTAATTTTATTTATTTTGGGCTGTGTTGGGTCTTCATTGCTGCACGCGTGCTTTCTCTAGTTGCCGCGAGCAGGGGCTACTCTTCGTTGCGGTGCGTGGGCTTCTCATTACTCTGGCCTCCCTTGTGTAGCACGGGCTGTAGGCATGAGGGCTTCAGTAGTTGTGGCGTGTGGGCTCAGTAGTTTTGGCTCATGAGCTCCAGAGCGCAGGCTCAGTAGTTGTGGCGCACAGACTCAGTTGTTCCGCGGCATGTGGGATCTTCCTGGCCCAGGGCTTGAACCTGTGTCCCCTGCACTGGCAGGCGGACTCCCAACCACTGCGGGAGGCCCCTTTTTAAAGAGAACTAATCCCATTCGTGAGGACTCCACCCTCATGAGCGAAGCCCCTCCCAATCCTAACACATTGCCCTGGGCATTAGTATTTCAACATATGAATTTGGGAGCACGCAAACCTTCAAACCATTGCGCTGGCTGTCTTCTCCCAGCTTAGTTCCCCAAAGGAGGTATCTCAACAGACCTACTACTTGGTTCTAGGTCTAAACCCTCAAAGGTAGGGCTGTGTGGCCTTGGGGTTGGGAGGGACGGTTGATCTGATCCTACAGCCGGGGGTGCAGCCTCTCCTGACGGGGCCACTGCTGCTGTGAGGACAGCCTCAGGAACCATTTGAAGGGCCCTTCGGTGACTCTGAGATCCAACTGACACCACACACTGTGTGCGCCCCTGACCAAGCTCTGTGGCCTAGTGCTGTGGCCTGAGGTGCTGTGGGATTTCTTTTATTAACTAGTGAGTTTATTACATAGCTCCGTTTTTAAAAATTGCAGCTTCAGAATACATTGAAGGTCAAATGTGCATCGAGAATGCAGGCCTGGCCTGGAATGGAGCTAGAAAGCAGAGCAAAACCCGGCAAAGACTCGGGTCCCACCCTCTCCTGCCCCCTCTCAGTTCAGAGCAGCCCCGTGAGTGAGGCCACAGCCCTGCTCACAGCGGCGGGTGAGGTGGGCACTGACAGCAGATTCGATTCTCCTCATGTACTTTTGAGCAGATGCTTTATCCTGAAGAATTCAGGAGCATCTGGAGAGAGCAGAGGAGAGACAGCATCCAGAGAGAGATGCCAGCGGTGAGGCTGACTCCGGAAGAAGCATCCGACCCACTGGTCATGGGGAAAGTAAGGCAAGCACATCCCAGAAAAATCACCCCCACCCCACCCTGGAGTTTTCTGGCATGAGCTATAGCATAATTCCCATGGCCAAGTGATACAAAAGAAAAGTAGCTTCTCAAATCGAGAATCATCACTCAGCACAGCCATCCCTCTCTTCCTTTTTCGGCAGAGCTAACATCAACGGAGCACTTACGGCATGTCGGGCACGATTACATACAGTCTCTCATTTAACCCTCACATCAGCTGAGGAGCTCACTTCTACAGAGGAGGAAGCTAAGGCACAGAGAGGTTAAGTGGCCTGCCCAAGGACACACAGGTAGTATGTGGTAGAACAGGCATTTGAACTGTGTCATCCAGTCTCCAAAGCCCAGGCTTCCATCTCTTTGGTATTTAGAGACCACAGTTCCATCCACAATCTCTGTAATTAGAGGTTTCAGTGGAAGTAGAAAATATTTCAGGATCTCTTATGGTGAAAGAATTGCCCAAGAAGTGTTAGGAAGGCCGAGAGGCCAGTTGAGTCACCTGATGGGGGATTTCTTCCCAGGGATGGTGCTCTTGGTGAAAGAAGGAAGCACACAGAGGAGCTTTGCTGCTGAAGAACAGGATGTGGGTGGGCGTCTGTGTGGAGCCGCCATGCTCAGGACACAGAAAGCCAGACTGGCTCGGCTCGGAGAGAGACTCGCGCAGAATGACGTTAGTTGCCCGTGCTTTGAACCCCTCAACGCCATTTCCACTTCCATCAAAATCCACTTACAGACACTGCTTTAGTCAGTTGGACTTTACAAGCATCAAGGCATAGATGCTGGAAAGAAGGGATTTCTGAAATGCTACCACATGTTTGAAAGGTTGTGTACAGGCTGTTGTGTCGTGTTTGGCTTTGGCTGGACCTGGCCGACTCCCGCCCCCCAACAATATTTAACAAGCACCTTCCAGAAGACGCAGCTCTGCATAACCTGTGCTAGGAATTTGGGCCTCTGCCCTGAATATTGGTCCTATTTCACATGTACCTCATCAACCTGATAACATTCCTCCCAGCTGAAGAGTCACGTTGGTGGAGTGTGCAGGGCAGGGAAGCTCAGAAACACAGGACCACAGGACTTAACCTACAGAAAGGCTTTCATCCGAGCATCACAAAGCACTGACGGACAGTAATTAATCCTCACAACACCTGTGCTCGGAAGGTGCGTGATCACCTGGTTTTTATAGATTGGGAGGACTTTCTTCAGGCAGCCCCTCCCTTGAGAAGCTGAGACTGGATGGTGGGGCAATCCTACCTCTGAAGTGGGGGAGAGGCAGAGAGGGTGGCTCAGTGGGTGGAAGCCAGGCCCGTGTCACCTGGCCACCTTTCCCTCCCCAGGACACACGTTCCCCAGTGCACACTTACTGTGGCTGCGAGCCGGGGAGAGGGGGTTAAGAAGATTCTCAGAGATTCAAGAAACCAAAGGCGGGGTGAGGAGTAGAAGAGAAAGAGAATGAAAAGCAAAAAATAGAGCAGGAGGAGGTTAGAGGTTCTCTCTGACTTCCTGTAAGTATAATCCGACTGGCCACATGTGAGGGAAACCAAATGTCATGTGAAGCAGTGCAATTGTCACCCTCAGGAGGTGGGCCTTGTTGGGCGAAAGGTCAGAATAATCCCTTCTCTAGCGAAGCAGAAGTCCCAGTGCTATTTTTGGAAACTCCTAGAATTTGCCACCACAACACGGTATGAGAAGAGGCAGAGTTACAGTCCATCGCCCTGCAGTGCAGCGCCACCCTTCTCTCCACTGTGGCCGATGGGCTTCTGAGAAGTGATCAGAGCAGATGTTAGTAAAGTGCACCACACCTCGAGCACACTGGGGCTCCTCGCGGTTACAGGACTTGGCGGGGAGGATCAGGGCAAACAAGTCATGACCCCCCTGAGGCAGCGGTTGGAAATGTGGGCTTTTTAGTTCTGCTGAGCTGAGCTCCAATCCCAGCCCCACCTCCCGCCATAGCTGGGTCACCTCGGTAAGCGGCTTGATCTCTTTGAGCCTCATTTTCCTCATCTGTTAATTGGGGCTAGTCATGCCCTCCCTCCTGGGATGGTTGGAAGAGTTACCTGCAGGGCTTCCCTGGTGGCGCAGTGGTTGAGAATCTGCCTGCTAATGCAGGGGACACGGGTTCGAGCCCTGGTCTGGGAAGATCCCACATGCCGCGGAGCGGCTGGGCCCGTGAGCCACAAGTACTGAGCCTGCATGTCTGGAGCCTGTGCTCCGCAACAAGAGAGGCCGCGCTGGTGAGAGGCCCGCGCACCGCGATGAAGAGTGGCCCCTGCTCACCGCAACTAGAGAAAGCCCTTGCACAGAAACAAAGGCCCAACACAGCAAAAATAAATATATAAATTAATAAAACAAAGGACTAGTCTTTGCCAAAGAATGATTGAAGTTTAAAAAAAAAAAGTTACCTGCAATAATACTAGTTCCTAATAAGCATTCAATGAACAGCAGCTGTTATTATGTTCTTACATTTTACATATTGGTTTGTCTTTACTAAAAGGACACCTCCTGTAGATGACAGGAGCAAATGAGAGCACTGTTTCTTTAGGGTTCTAAAACACACCATTCCTCCAAGCTGGTTCAGAGTACCTCTACATTCCAAGTCTATGAAACATGACTGATTTTGCTTGGCCTAGAACACCCTGGCTTTTCATTCCCTTGGGACGAGCATGGACCGAGATGACGGCCGGGACCAGCTGGGGGCTGATCCATCCAGTCATCTGAAAACACTCCCATGGTTTTTCAAGAGGACCAGCATTATTTCTCTTCTAATAGAAGATGTGATGCAATGACTAAACCTGTTTTAATGCCCCCTTGGGAATTTGATAAAAGTCATCGTCCTCTCCCTCTCAAAAAAATGCCAATGCACACAAAAGTTTACAGAGCCAGTTCTCGTTCCTTGTGGTGGTTATGTTCTATGAGTGCTAGGAATACTGAATTCATGAGTATGGAACCACTGCCCTAGGGAAGATACAGAGTTAGGGTCCTGCCAGCCTCTGGTCACAACATTTTCATCAACTGATCAATGCATAACTTTGTGTTATGTGTGGTTCTGTTTAAAGACACCTGATTTAATAGAAATTGATTCATTAACATTGAACTCACAGCCAGCACTCCAGCACTGTAACTCATGCCTGAATGAAGCTTCTCTAACACATATTTTCTCTGTAAGGAACATCACAGCCTTCTTGCACTTAGGAACACTAGGCAGCTCTTCAGCACTGTGCCTGGGGCCTTTTTAAACAGTGAAATCACTAACAAAAAGTACAAGAGGCACATAACATGGAATTAAATAGACTGCGAAAAGTCACATGTTTACAGTGTCAGGGCCAAAACAAGGAGACAATGTTGCCTTGTTCAACTTTAGCTGAATTGTGTGTATTGAGTGACTCAAAATTTTTGCTGCACTGCACAAGTGTGTGTCTGCAGATGACTACAAAAGCACCAAGAGTATTGATCCTGGGATTACAAATAAATCTTAACAAGTAGATGAATTTGCAAATACAGAATCTGCAAATAATAAGGATTGACTTATGTCGTCTCCAGGCATTCAACCCATGGAAGCCAATTCTGTGATAACTGGGGCAGGGTGAAGTGTTTTACCTTTCGCAACCTGTAGGAATGTGTCTAAGCCAGGAACAAGTAAAATGTCTTTCGGTATAGGTATGGGCATCCTTTACCAGACGTTTCCATTATTTTCTTCCTTGATATTTTATACCTCTGGACTATGTTCAAGGCCAGCAATGAAAAACCTAGACTTTTGGGGGGAAAATGAGCATATTATTATAGAAAGTAAAACTATTTGGTGCTTTCTTTTTTAGGGGGGGGCGTACACGGGCCTCTCACTGTTGTGGCCTCTCCCATTGCAGAGCACAGGCTCCGGACGCGCAGGCTCAGCGGCCATGGCTCACGGGCCCAGCCGCTCCGCGGCATGTGGGATCTTCCCGGACCGGGGCACGAACCCGTGTCCCCTGCATCGGCAGGCGGACTCTCAACCACTGCGCCACCAGGGAAGCCCTATTTGGTGCTTTCTTACGTTTATTATTATTGGCTTTAGCAGTGAAACGTTTATCTTTCTCAAAAATGTCTGATTATAACTATGTGAAAACATACGCATATGCAGAAAGATTGGGAGGAAACAAGAGAAAAATGAAAGCAGTTGTTAGGGTGGCAGAATATGAAAACATTTCTCCTTCAGAATGTGCTCTTCAGTGTTGATGTTATGTGATCTCAGACATAAACTGGAGAAAAAAACTTCAATTAAAACAATATGACCGGGAGTAGAAAAATGACCAATGAAAATATATTTAAACACAGGGGACTTAATAATCTTTCATCATTTGTCCTTTGGAAGTTAGCTCACATTGGCAAAAAAAGATTGTTCATTCCATGTTACCCACCATTTCTGTTCTGCAGCATTCTCTAAGGTCCGTGCTATTCCTCTGCAGGGTGGATTTTAATATTCTAAGCCCTTTGGATGCTTTCATTCCTGCAGACACATGACGTTAGACAGAAAGTGGAAGACCAGAAGTCAAGGTGTAAATGGCGCAGGTAACCAGCACATTATCAGGTATCTCTGGGAAACAGGAAACTCAGCAACAAGTGATTTTGTGAGAACTACCAAGGAGAAAGTCCAGAGAGAAATTGCCGGCAGGCGGGCCAAGTGGCCTGTATAAGGCAGATTGGCCACAGGTGCGACCTACAGCCTTTGAGCACAGAATCTGATGCAGTTCATGGGAGCACATGCCTTAGTAAAATTCCCCCTGAAGGCCATAGCCATCAGCCAATCCAGGATTTACTGAGCACATTTAATATGGCAGGCTGGACAACATGTGGCGGGCACCAAGAAAAATCAGACCCAGTCCTTGGCCTCCAGTCACAATCTGCTTGCGAAGACAGGATTCGGTCACGGAAGGAGCCCTGGGCCCGATGAGTGCCCAGCGCTGAGCTCCCACTGGTGCCAGACCAGGTCTAGGCTTTTGGGACACACAGTGAATAAGAGAAAGTCCCTGCCTTCAGTTGCTCAGATTTTTGTGGGGGAGACAGACAATAAACATGAAAACAAATCAAGAGGACTGCTTCTGACAGAGATGAAGTGCTACGAAGAAAACCAATGGCAGTGTTATAAAAAGTGCTCGGCCTCTTTGGGGACATAGCACGTGAGCTCAGGTGATGGGAAGTCAGCCAGCTGCAGCAAGATCTAGGGGGGAGATTTCACTGGCAGAGGATCTACAGTATGTGTGGCACATCAGGAGACCAGTCCAGAGGGAGGAATGACGCCTGTAAGGAGGGAATCCTCCAGGGGGTAGAGGACATGAAGTAAGGTCGGACTCTATTCTGCAGGTCAGGGCTGCCTGCTACTCCCTGCCTTTGCTCTGGGAGCAGATATTGCTAATCTAACCCGGCACTCTCTCCCACCAGGCCCAGGGGCAACCTCTCAAGCAGACACTACTAATCAACTAGAACTGAGGTGTGAGTTAAAGACTATTTGTCACCAGCACTATAAACAGTGGGAAGCCTTTTAAAGGGTATGAGCAAGAGACTTTCAAAATAAAAGGAATGTTTTAAGAAAGATGAATCCAACCATGGTATGCAGGCTAACTTGGAGGGAACTGAAATGAGTGTTCAGTAAGGCCACTCAGAAGAGAATATTAATTGTGGACATTTATTAAGCACCTACTATGTCCTAGCACTTTACAACTTTATCCGTTTTTATCAACCTCAAAAGGCAGATATTACTGTTCCCTTTGAGCAGATAAAGAAACTGAAACTCAAAGAAGGAAAGTCAGTTGTTCAAGTGGAGAAATGGAGACTTAAGTCTTTCCGTTCCAAAGCCCTCTCTCATTTCCCTGTGGAACACTAATATTCTGAGTGCAGGTCAGTAGGAATTTGGATGGAAAGATGTGAGAAACATAAAGGAAAAACTAGGGGGAGTTGATGCAGGCAAGGGTAGGGTCAAAGATGGTGGCCACAGCAAAAGAAACTTGGTTTTGGTTGCGGAGAACAAAGTGTTGAGTGACACACACACCGGTACTTGGGAGGAGCGGGATGGGGAGTTGGGGCTGCAGGGCGTATTTTTAGTTGTTTTATAAGCTTCTGCATTTTTTTGCAATAAGTGTATAATTTTATAATTTAAAAAGTTAGATTATTTAGAAATCTAAGTCTTTTTCTCCTGGGTAACTGAGAGATGCCACTGACAGAATTCAGGAGACGCCAAGTTTTGGCTTGGGGTTAAGATAATACATCCGATTTAGACCCATTGATTGAGGCACTGGTGGGACAGCCAGGTGACAACGGCCCATAGTGTTTTAGTTCCAATTCAGGATTCAGGGACATTTGTAGTTCCAAGCTCTGACTATTCATTTTGGAATGCGGCCAGCCTAGGCCATCCTGTCTGCCACTAGGCTAGCCACTCAAGTTAAAAGCTCAGGAGATCCATGGCAAACCTCCAGCACCAGCATGGCACCGGAGCTGGACCCAGAACGAGGAGAAGTGACACCGCTCTGGGCATATTCTTCATTTATTCACAGTTCCCAAGACTGCTCCTGGCAGGGCGGCTGGGGAGGGCAGGAGAGGGACCCCCTCTGGCATCCCTGGCCCCAGCGAAATGCTGGCCCTCTAGTCCAGGAGCGGGCCCTGGCCAGGAGACAACTTCCTGGGGTCCTTAACCTTTCTGTGCCCTGTTTACCTCAAAGCAATGGGGTTGTGAGCAATGGCTAATAAAAAGAGCCCTTTGACAACTAGCAGTTTCCATGATCGCAACCATAACAAGAGCAATCATAATAATGTCCAGGAAAAACAACGGTTCACTGAAAATTTGAGAGTAGCTTCCTGAGCTGGGAATCAGACGTCCCCATCATCGTCTCACTCAAGATGCTTTTTAATAGAAGGCAATAACCAGTGATGAAACCATCAACATGACATACGCCATGTCATAAAAAATAATTGTCGGCTCAGCCAGCCTCCCTGGAGCAAGACTTCCCCTGCCTTACTCCTTCGTTGCCAGCCTCGGACTTCACTCTTTACCGTCACTTAGCAGATACCTGTCCTCGGTGTCCGGGCTCTCAGAATCGGAGCAGAGAGAGCCCAGTAAGCCAATAAACATCGTCCCAGCTTCCAAGCAGCCGGGAAACTTTGAACTCTGGGAGTGGGCCATTTCCTCCGTGGGAGAGAAACGACTGGAGCCAACCCAGGATGAACATGTTTCCCTCCTGTTTGTTTGCCAGATGTGTGGCTTTCAAGCAAGCTGGCCTGGAATGGGTACATCGCTAACGTGGCTGGGGTGGGCCTCTGGGTGGCACTGCCCCACACCGCAAGACTGCGAAGTGTCCCTCGGGCTCTCAAGAAGTCAGTCAAATGGTCATTTTCCAACCCCCAAAGCCTAAATATGTATAATTTCTTTAGAAATTGGCCTGAAACCCAACAGCTGCCTAAACGTACCAGCTGTCTGAATGTGCTAATGGACCCCTGGCCCTGGAGGAACCCAGTGGGTTATGCCCTGCCAGGCCCACACCGTGTGCCATCTTCACAGCTTATAGGCTGACACTTGACCCAAAGTCTCTCTGTCACAGCGGTCAATGTCCTGTGACCCTGGAACTCTACGTTCATTTTAAAAGGCCTAATTCTAAAGCATCACTTCACACTGTGGCCTTTAACGGAAATTTCCTTCCAAGCAGCAGAGGGCAGATCTTGTAGTTTCAGGGCGTGAAGCAGCACTTTTACCTATGGCGAGATCCCCTGGCTGAACCTGTGAAATGTGGGAAAGATCCCAGTTCTCTTTAGGAAGCAGCAGCCCAAGTGGGATGGCCCTGCCCTGCCCTGCATTACTCAGTCTCAAGGTTGATTCATTTCAGTGATACAGACAGTGGGGGAGGCAGGCAGCCACTGCCCATTACCCACCTCTCTGTCGCTTCGAATTTAATCACTTAGAGTCATCTGACATAATTTGGATCGTTTTATAATGTGTTATTTCAAATTCTATTTACGTAAGCTGGAGGGGGGAGTGGACACCCCCAGCCCCCCAAGGCCTCGTGGCTAGAGACAGGGCACTGGCCATGTGGCCCAGCTGGGTCTTTGTGCCAAAGGAGGCCCACTAGTCTGCACTTCCCCTTGGGTTGTTGAGTGACATTACTTTCATCCCTAAGGATAAGTCTCTCTGGTGCAGTTGGTGGCTCCTTCCTTCCTTGGCAAGCTCTCCAGCCCAAGGTAGACAGGATCATCTCTAAGGAAGCCCCAAAGTCAGCAATCCCTCCCCGCTAACTCTGGTGTAGCAAATCCCTTCTCACTGGCCTCATTTCCTCTTCCTCTCTTGGTTCTGCCTGGGCCTGTCATTCTCTTCCCTGACCACCCAAACTCCTAACAACATGACTTAGATTTACAAAATCTCAGAATCTCTGAACCGATAGAAGCTTTCACCTCCCTCTGCCCCAACATTTCTTCTCAACCGGAAGAGCATTTATTCCGCTCAGCTGGCACCGGGAGGGGGGGCAAGCATTGGACATTGTCCCTTACTTTGGAGCCCAGTACTAAATTCCTGTGGTTAGTGCCCGAGAGGGGCCTCCTCATGTAGCTGCCCACAGTGTCCGCAGCCTGGTGACACCCCAGCATCTTCCCAGAGGGGCTCCATTTGTGATGTCTACTATGGCAGCCAATAGCTACCTTGGCAACGTGGCTCGTTCGCAGAAAAACATGCTGTAAGGGTAAAGCAGCAGACTTCTAAGACTTAGAGCAGCAACAGCAAAAAAACCCCTCAAATATCTCATTAATAATTTTTAGATTGATTATATGTTTAAATGATATTTTGGATACATTAGGTTAAAGAAAATACTAAAATTCTTTAGCCTGTTTCTTTTTACCTTTTTTAAAGTGGCTACTAGAAAATTTTAAATTATACCTGTGGCTCGCACTGCATTTCTATTGGGTAGCACTGGTCTGGGCTGGCTACCATATGCCATGATTCTATTTACGCTGATACTATTTGTTTACCAACTTTTCTGGTTATTTTTATATTTTCCTTATCCTTTCCATTTCCCCTTGCTCTTTGCCTTCCTATTTCAATCTCTTGTTCCTCCATTCACTCACTACCACATTCCCACACACATTTCCCCTTTTCTTTTGTCTTTTTCCAGCCTCCCCCAATGGCAGGATTGCCACGAATTATGGAGTAAGAAACAGCGACGGCAGCAACAAAGCAGTGTTTGGGTAGAATAGCCACCTCCACCCAAATCCTCTCGAAAAGAAACTATCTCAGGCACCAGCCATTACTTCACAGGGCTCCTGGGCCCCCAACGCCACCCCTTAGCCCTTTTGAAATAGCTCGGGAATGTGGCCTTAAGGCTGACCCCTCAAGGGGTGATTTCCACCCACACAGTGAAGATGGGATTAAGGGGGAAAGTTAAAAAAAAAAAAATCCTCCCTAACTGCCTGATTAGCTTGTATTGTAGGTCCCTGGAGACCATGTTCTTTTAGGCTTTAATTGCTATCCATGCAGTGGCCCCCGAGAAGCATGTTTATTACTGTGACTAGTATTAGGCCCAATATTAATAATAGCCATAATAATCACCTGTTCAGCCGGGTGAGTAAAATATTCCACGAGAGTGAGATGTACACCCATTAACTCAGGGCACTGGAGTGTGTGTTTGGAAAATGAGCTCTTCTAGGAACTAAAGGATACTTGAAGTCCTGACAGAGTTCATGGCAAAGGTATGTACCGCCAAGCCATGCTTCCTTAACTCCAGGTGGACAGATACGGCTCTCAAAATCACCATAGATGCGTCCATGCAACCCCATTTCTTTGGTGTATTAAAAACAGCTCCAGGGCTTCCCTGGTGGCGCAGTGGTTGAGAGTCCGCCTGCTGATGCAGGGGACACGGGTTCGTGCCCCGGTCCGGGAGGATCCCACGTGCCGCGGAGTGGCTGGCCCGTGAGCCATGGCCGCTGAGCCTGCGCGTCCGGAGCCTGCGCTCCGCAACGGGAGAGGCCACAACAGTGAGAGGCCCGCGTACCACAAAAACAAACAAAAAAACAGCTCCAGTGGTGTTATCCCTTCTAATGCAGTAGTAGTTGAAAACCCACCTATGGGACTCCTGATTCTGTGACAGTTCCTGGGGAAGGGGAGGCAGGAGGTCCAGGGCGATGCTTTCCTCCTGGGGTGGCCTCCTGCACACCCCCCTTCTCCTGTCCATCAACCTCGCCCCATGTTCATCTTCCTGAAACATGGAAGGCTGCATGTGATCCTGTGCTCAGCAACTTTCCATGAGCCTCTGTTGTCTAAGTCCCCCACTCTGGTCTCTGGTTCCGCCTCTCACTTCCCTTCCCAGCACTCCGCAAACGGTTCAGCCAGCTGGTGGGTCATTTGTTCATTCCTCAGCCAGGGACTGAAGGCTGAGCATGTGCCTTGAGTTCTCCTAGGCTTTGAAGATGCAGACAGACTCCATTCCTACCCCCTGGAGTCTACTGTCTAGTGAGGAAATAATTACACAAATCATGGTTTTCCTGGAAACTATGAAGGTCAAGTACAGAGGCTGGAGAAGCCTATCTCAGCTCTCCTTAAGCCTTTGATCTCCACCTCCAGTGGAGGCTCCCGGAGGACAGTCATGTGGTTACCTCCCCAGGAAGTCCCCCCCCACCACCACGTGGCTGAGCAGGAGTCGGTGCTCAGGGAATTCCAGGCAGAGCTTATTGGTGACAAAATATCAGGGGCAGGCAGCCTCTTTCCAGCCGTGGACTCGGTGCTTTTCTGTGTCAGTGCTCAGTGGTTCAGGATTCAGAAATGCCTGGCAGAGCAGCAAGAGAGAGTCCAGGGACCCCTGCCAGGCTTTGTGCAAAGCGTCACCGGTAGGACACTTCCTGTGAATTCTTGTCAATACTATAGATATGATTGTACTCAGTAGAGCACTTTGAGGAGCAACACACTAAAAAATATGTATAGGACTTCCCTGGTTGCGCAGTGGTTAAGATTCCGTCTGCCAATGCAGGGGACACGGGTTCGAGCCCTGATGTGGGAAGATCCCACATGCCATGGAGCAACTATGCCCGTGCATCACAACTACTGAGCCTGCGCTCTAGAGCCCGCGAGCCACAACTACTGAGCCCACATGCCACAACTACTGAAGCCCGAGCACCTAGAGCCCGTGCTCCACAAGAGAAGCCGCAATGAGCAGCCCACGCACCACAACAAAGAGTAGTCCCCGCTCGCCACAACTAGAGAAAAGCCCACGTGCAGCAACGAAGACCCAACGCAGCCAAAAATAAATAAATTTATTAAAATAAATTTTTAAAACATATATATTTTTAGACCTTCTAGCAAGACCCTGCCCCCAAAAGGGAGGGTGACAATCACTGAAGGTGAAGTGATGGTTCCTCCCCTTTGCGTGGCTCAGACTCCACCCAGAAGGCATCAGGAAAGTGAGCATATCACCAGGGGAGTTTGGCAGATGATGCCCATCAAAGTCACGGTGTCCTGCCCTCAGGTTGTCAGCCAGGAGCGTGTGGAGCAGGAACCAGCGTGACCCTGTCGTCATCACCCCATTACATCATCCAAGTCCACGGGGAGTTTCTGTGGAACCAGAGCCAGTGAGTTTCTTGCTCGCTGCTGGGAGGCGGTTCCTGAGTTACAGTGAGCACCATCTTACGAAACCCCAGCTTGGTTTCCTCTTCAGGTGGACTTACCGGCCTTGCCGCAGATTTTATTTTGTATTTATTGATTTATTTATTTTTAACAACTTTATTGGAGTATAGTTGTTTTACAATGGTGTGTTTTACAACAAAGTGCTTTACAACAAAGTGAATCAGCTATACAACAAAGTGAATCAGCTTTACAACAAAGTGAATCAGCTATACGTACATATACATCCCCATATCTCCTCCCTCTCTTGCCGCAGATTTTAAAGAGAGTCCCTCAGGCTACTTGCAGGCCAGAATCACCTGGGGATTCCTGGGCCTCACCCCGAATCTTCCAAACCAGGTCTGGGGCTGGGGTGAGACCCAGAAATCTGCACTCTGTGTGAGTGCCCCCGGGGACATTTGCGAACCGCTGTGGAGAGTGACCGCCCTGACCCTTCCCTCAACCCCCATCTCTCGCTTCCCCCGGCTGTCAGTCCGCCCCCTCATCTTCCTGGAGATGGTGTTCTGCTATCCCTGTTCCTCAAAGCTTATTGTCTGCTAGCCAAACTGCCCATCCTGCTGTCCTCTGGAACTTTCTAGAGTTTGTTGGTAGTCAGTGCCCACCTCTAGGAGAGGCTCTCTTGTGTTCCAGAGGGAAGGAAAGCAGAGGGAAGGAGGAGGGGGAGACAGGTGACCCAGTGGGAGAGGCGGATTCCACCCTAGCAAGATAATTGGGTGAAAAAACGAAAACTCCTACTGTCCTTATATTTTCTAAATAGAAAACAATGCATTTTTATTGAGGAAAAGGTGGACTTTAAAAGAACCAAAAAAAGAATAAGAAAGAAAACAAAAATGTACTACAAACTCACACTATAGATAAAATAATTAACCCATGAATAACATTCCCTAGAATCTTTTTCCTAGAAACTTATGCTCTGCTTTACCAGTTTGAGCTACAAAATAATCACAGTTCTTTTAACATTAAAATTGATAAGATTTAAGCCCCCATCCTGCCTATGAGTCTGTCTTTCCTTCCTGCCTTATAAGTCTGTCTCTTCCTGTGATAATTTTAAGAACCAGGAGGCTTACTGGTCTTGCTGCTGGTTGCAGAGTTGTCAGGATGTATGGTTGCTCCCAGACCCACTTTCTCCTGAACAAGACAGACCCAAGCCTGGGTCACCAGTTCAAACTCTTCATCACACCCGCTGAGTTCGCAAGGCCAGGGGTAGGGCAGGCACAGGGTGGAATGCTAGGATCCTTTTTCACCAGCTGACCTCAATCCAGGCTACATCAATCCATCAGAAATGTTCTTATGATACTGAACTTCAAAGAACAACAACTAAGAACTCAGTCTCTTTCCTCTGGCAGTCCTGACAACGTGTCCACTCCCTGATGCAGGGATGTCCTAAAACATATATAAAGAGGGACCACTTTATTTTTTCCTTTGGCCGCCCCGTGTGGCTTTCAGGATCTTAGTTCCCTAACCAGAGATTGAACCCGGGCCCTCAACACTGAAAGCGCTGAGTCCTAACCACTGGACCGTCAGGGAATTCCCAAAGGGGGACCACTTTTGTCAAGCCACACACACACACACACACACACACACACACACACACACAAAGTCCTACTAACCGTTTCTCACAGTACATAAGTGAAAAGGACCACCAAAATGATTCTTCCTAAGGTGACCAGCCAGTTATCACAGCTGCTCAAAATGGAGGTGGCTGGAAACTTTTGAATGTCATTTCACCTTAACTAAAAAGTATTTGTAAACGGTGTGGCTTTAAGCTATTTTTTTAAAGTGACAAAAGGACTATCCTTTTTACTACTCCCAAACCCTGATTATTGGTCATAAAAATGTTTCAATTATGAATTTTTTCCAAGGCATTCTCTTAAAGGAAATACTACCAGGGCTAATCCTGTGTGGCCCTGTGAATTTGTCTTTTTTACCTCACATTATTCTATTTTCTTTCACCATTTCAGGGGCCCTGTGTATCTCCAGACTACAGGGATGTTAGACTGTCTCTCCAAGTCTTCTCTTCTAGAAAAAAATCACTTGATAAAAACCAACTTACTTTGATAAAACCAATTATTAACAAGATTTTTAGGAATTTCCCAGCAGGAGGGCATTTTGAAACAGAACTTGAGAGAGAGAGAGAGAGAGAGAAGGCACAATGGTTAGCACCAGGAATGTCAGCACCAATGATGGCAGTCATCATCTGGGGGGTAAAGAGCCTTTGACATGCTCCCAATCACCCTTGTAGTTGGATGCGTGGCTGCTCTGCCCTGCTGGAGGCCAACCCCAAATATTTCCAGCCTACTGGAAAATGAAAATAGAAGGAGTTTCATGTAGGTGAAACTAAGGTGTACTCTTTTTTTTTTCTTTAATTTATTTATTTTTATTTTTGGCCGCGTTGCGTCTTCATTGCTGCTCACGGGGTTTCTCTAGTTGGAGCTAGCAGGGACTACTCGTTGTTGCGGTGTGCGGGCTTCTTATTGTGGTGGCTTCTCCTATTGTGGACGGAGCACAGGCTCTAGGCGCGTGGGCTTCAGTAGTTGTGGCATGTGGGCTCAGTAGTTGTGGCTTGTGGGCTCTAGAGCACAGGCTCAGTAGTTGTGGCGCACGGGCTTAGTTGCTCCATGGCATGTGGGATCTTCCTGGACCAGGGCTTGAACCCCGTGTCCCCTGCATTGGCAGGCAGATTCTTAACCACTGTGCCACCAGGGAAGTCCTAATGTGTACTCTTTAAGACTGACAAAAAACAGAAAAGTTGAAGCTGGATGATGGGTACATGGAAGTTCATTATACCATTGTCTCTACTTTTATAGATGCTTGGAAATTTCCATAATAGAAAGGCTTAGAATGCTCTTTAACCAGAGACTGGGGCGATGATGATGTTGGGCTTTTGACTCTATGTAGGTTGGAAGAGCAAATAAAAATACTCTGTTGATTTTGAAATATATTATTTCATTTAGTCAGCTCATAACCGACAGGTGCATTTTGAACACGGGAAATTAAGTTAAATTATTGTACAAAAGTATGCCACAAATCCAGTTCTTTTCTCTTTAGTAAAATAATATTTTTGTAATCCAGGAAGTAAAGCCCCATTATGCAAAAAGGAAGGGATCTTTGGACACAGTCCAGGCCCTTCAAAGAGATGACCAGACTTTTCATGTATGCAAAATAACCACAGTCCGGGCTGACTCCAGCTCTTGCCAGAATCATTCATGAAACCTGTACTAGCAGAAATGCAGAGTCTCTTGAAATAGTCAGACATGCTTTAGACACTCATGGCATTAAGGGTAATTATTGTTACATAATCTGAGGACTTGTCACTGGATGATATAAAAATATGGTCATCAGAAACTAGTTTAAAGAGTGACACTGTGGCTTATCTCTGGGATAACTTGCATGTAAACACACAAAGTAAAACTTGGCCAACCAGAAATCTTGGGGAGTGAGTCATTTTTGCTATCTTGGTGTTACTGATATCCTTCAGGCAGTAAAACTCTAACCATTATGTATAGGGATTCCTTGACAAAGTTGTGAACCTCTTCATCGTGTTATAATTGGTCGTGGTCAGTCCTTGTCTTGGTGACTTAGGGATGTGATGATGAACAGTTACTCTGTTTCTTGATGTCAGGGTAGCTGCGGGTGGAGCTCTCACCTCCTACACTAAATGGTCTACGTGTGCTCCTTTGTAAAGCACCTCTCCCTCCTACTCAGGTGTCTGCCACCTCTTCTACCCACTCTAGGAGGCAGGTTTCTCGCGTCTTTTCCTCTGGCTTTGCCTTTTGATTTAAGGTCTCTAGTCTTCTACTATGGACTGGTAAGAAGATCCCTGGCCCCTTTAGAATTGTGTAGAAAGTAAGAGTGAGTAGAATGTAAATGACTCTAGATGAGGGGCTCAGCTAATAAGCCGAGGGCTGGATTTTAGCACTAAACTTTTATGAGACCCTTTCTGGTGGATCAGAGGCCAGTATTCTCAATGGATAAGGTCTTATCATCAAAATAACTTACATGGTGTTGGTAAATATAACATTTCTGTCTTATATTTTGAGCTTTATGTTGTTTCTTTCCCCCCCTTTATCAACATTTTAGTGTTTTCCACTCCAGACTTCACCACTGTAGACAATGCCTAGGCTCAAAGATGTCAGCTTATTGAAGGGAGTTAATATCCATGGATCCAAATTACATCAGAGGAATTATTTTTAAATTTAAGTGTGTGTGTGGGTGTGTTTTAATTGGCCAAGAGGTGACTGGGCAGCACATAGGTGGTGAGAGGCAGGGTGAGCACAGTATTAAGAGCCAGACCACCTCCATGGTAAAATGAGGGCAAGCACACAGTTGTTGGGAGTTATATGAGTTGGTATTGGTAAAGCATTTGGTAAACTTGAACTTTTATTTATTATTTATTTTATTTTATTTTATTTTTTTTGAACTTTTATTTTTAGTCAGGGAGAAAAATGAGCCAGGGCTGAAGACTGGTTCTAGGTTAGAACAAGAGTAAATTCCCTCTCCCCTACCTTCTTCCTGCTTCAGGCAAAGGAAAAAAAGAGAAAAAGGGATGGTAAAAATGGCGGTGAAGGAGCGAGGCCATGGAGGTACTTTGTGACTATTTGTGTCTATTCGTAAAATGACCATTAGCTAAAACAGAACTGTGTGTAAATAGTGATGGCAGCTTAACGATCCACCAGTATCTGGCAAATAAAAATTCAGAGAGGACAGAGGAAGAGAGCGAGAGTGGAAAAAGTCATGGGAACAGAGGCGACAAGGACAGTGCTCCGAAGGTGACTTCTGAAGTGGTAAGCACTCACTGCCCCTACTGGGAGACTTTCCTAGTTAGACGGGGGAGTGCCAGAGAGAACTCAGGAATGAAAGCAGCTGGGGTCAGGCAAGGGCCAAGGGCTGGTGAGCAATGAGTGTGGCAGACTTTTTCTTTAATTTTATGACCTCATGAAACGCAAATTCAACTGCAAGGAAGTGCCGTCTTGAGTTGTTAATTAAACACCATTCAGTAAATGAATCAGGACAAAGCCTGAAGTTGCAGCATAATTAATTCAGTGGTGCAGTTCCCGCCCCCCCCCCCCACACCGCCTTTTGTTAGTTGAGTCATTTCCAAAGACAGACACCAAAACCCTTGAGCTGTGGCTGGAAACGAAGAATAAAGATTAACGTAGGTGCTGACACTTTTTTTATTCATCGAGACCTGAGACACTGGACATAGGGTAGAACTTTCGAACCTTTCAACGAAAGCCAAACAAGCCAAGAAATCAGAAGACCCCCATCTTCTAGGCAGGAATGGAGAGGCTCTCTCCCTGGAGCTCAGCTTCCGGGCTGTCCCAACACGGAAAAAAACAAGGTAGTTGGTGGTTTTCATTGTAAACATTCAGCTCCAAACAAATACCTTCATTCGTTAAGCAGTTGGATGATCCGTTATGACTCATGCTGCCGAGTTGGCGGAAGTCCCGCTGAGAAGAGCAGGAGGAATTAGATGAGACTAAATTAACTCAGGTGTCTGTGGAACTGGGTGGGAAGAGGCAGTGATTCATGGCCAGGACGGAGATAAGCTGGTTCTTGTCTTTATAAACTCCAAGTCCAGAGTCCATTTTCTGAAGTCATCATAAAGGAGGAAATTTATTTTAGTAAATAGAAAGTAAAAGCCATCAGAGCTGCACATGTGAGACTCTCAGTAGGGTTAGAGGTCAGCGCCCAGGAGTGATGAGCCATTTGCCGACCCAACCCGGTGGACTCTGATGCCCAGAGACTTAGCTTGATCCCATAGACACAGGGGACTCGTACAAATAGCAGAAAGAGAAGTGGTATCAAATGGAGGAGTACATTTAGCCCTCATTATGTTTTCTAAAGTTAGTCCAAGGACTGAGGTTTTCTTTTTCCAACAGAAAAAAAAAAAGGATAAATTTGTCTATTTTCCTTACTGCTTTGCTCCTATAGTATGGTTTCCAGACCTGAGACTGTAAGAAGTTTTATATAACCCATCACTGATCAAAATTGGTACGTTACGTCTTGGGGTGAAGATTTTTTCATGCTGAAGCTTCTAGGTTGGACTTGATCCATGGGGGGAGTGGTGGGTATATATCCTGAAGACTACCTGTCTGGCTGTTGGCTGGGAGTCTGTGTGATCACCCACCTTCTCTCCAGCAGGAAGAGGGAATCTCCTGGTCCCCTTATTCCCACCCTGAAACCTACCTGTCTCAGCAGCCTGGCCTTAGGGAAGCCCTGACTCTGACTTGTTGAGTTTGCCCTCACAGTGTTCAATCCATTTTGGAGGAACAGCTATCATGGCCTTAGAATCACCCCAACTGAAAATCCAAGGGGACTGTAGCTTTAGTAGTGTCATAAAAAGAGCACTGGACTCAGAATTAGAAGAGCAAGGGCACCATCCCAGCTCTGCGCCTGATGCCTGATGTGTCCATAGGCGGGTCAGTCTTCCCCAGGGCCTGACTGTAAGATGAGGGCACTGAGGAGAGTTTCCAGAGTCCTCCCTGCCTCTGAGATTCTACTGGTCTAGGAGATGTTACTACCAATGGTAACAAAGTTCTGATAAGCTGCCGTACCCTCTGGGAATGCGCCAGGAAGAACTTAGAACCAAGAAAACATGACCCTCCTTATGACGGGAGCCAGGGCTGTCAGTCCCCTTCTTGGCCACAGGTGTCCAGGTGACAAAGGACGCCCACAAGTGTGACAGAGTCAGAAGAGGTTCTCAGGGAAGAAAGAACCTTCTACTCAGGGCACATATGGCTGGCTCTCCTGTGTTCCCCGAATTCCTTCCCTCAACGATGTCCCACATCCTTTTGAATTATCATGTTGAATCAGTTCCCTAAAACTCCAAGTTTAATGGAATGTTAGGTTATAGAAACCCCTTCTGTCCTGCTCTGCATGTTAGAAGCATCAGATGGGAACTGACTTGAAGGCATCAGAGCAGTAGATCTTCCAGTTAGGGATTAGGGCACATCTTAAATATTATTATTTTTATTTTAAAATTTGATAATATATGTACCAGGTTGGAAAATTCACAAGTGACAAGAGGATGCTAAAGGTAAGGTGACTCTTCCTCCTTCCCCATTCCTTAGCCTCCCATCTCTTCCGAAGAGCCATTTGCTTTTCCCAGATTCCTGTATATCTGTTCAAAGATATCCAATGCATACATAAGACTTTGCATCTATGCCTATTTTTGTCTTTTTCACAAATGGTAGCATGGAACACACTATTACACACTTGCTCTTTTCTCTTAAGGCTGTATTTTGGAGTGCTTCCATTTTAGTGGATGGAGAGCCAGCCCATTCTCTTTTACTACCTGCATGGTATTCCACTGTATAGATGACTGTGTTTTGTTTAACCAGTCTTCTGTATTAATGGACATTTAGACGTTTCCCCAAATGTTGCTATAACAAACAATGCTGCAGTGAATGTCCTTGTACATACAACATTTGTCTTACTGGGCATAATCACATATGGCCTTGCTCTGTTGGTGTTATTTTTATGTGTAAACGTCCATCTTTCCAATTAGATTGTAAATTCTAGGGAACAGCAGCAGACACTGTTCTGTCCTGTGACTCCGAAAACACAAAATGCAGCACCGTGCACAAAAGTTTGGGTTTCATAAATATTGGATGAAAGCGTTAAAGCTCCTCATTTGTACCAATGATACTTCAGAGATAAGTAAATGGTAAATCAAAGGTTCAATGACTTGCCTAAAATCACAGAGAACCAGTCAGACATAGGAAACACCAATAAATTAAAATAGATGCAAATAAAAGCAGATATTTAGAATATTCCAAAAGTAGGCTATTTTTCCAGATTTACATGCACACATGGAAGAGTTCACTCCATTGTCTAGCTCTTCAAGGTGAGTAAATAACTCCTCTGGACAAACTGGTCATATTGGGAGGTGGGTAGATGTCTCCAGCTATTGGAATTTCACTCCATATATGTTGACTGCAGTTCACCCAACGTGACCTGGAAAAGTCAAGCATTGCCCAAAGTGCCTGACTGGTCAGAAGGGAGACATTTCCTCACATGAGGAACCCTAGTTCAACCCAGAGGAAGGTAAAAAAGGAGAAGCAAGGAAAGAGGAAATATCGGGAGGAGGAAAAAATGTTCTCTGACCATTTGACAGCTCTGAAAGAAATCAGGAAAAAAGGGAATGAGTAGATGACTTTAATTGTGTCACACCACCTGTCATCAGTGATACATAAAGAGAATGCTCCTTTGTTAGCAAAGAAGGAGGGTGTTGTTATCATGATGTTTAATGAACACTCATTATAACCTGGTAGCACGAAATGTGTGGTCTGATTGGTTGATCTCAAAACAATTATGTCAACATCTCATAGCTTAAAGATTATACAGCCTTGTAGTTTCACAACTTATTACCCACTTAAGAAATAGTTTTCCATACAAATAATTGTTGTATTAATCTTTACAAAATGTTTCCAGGATTTCCAAGACCCCTGTCTACCGAGGGTGACTCTAGTATTGACACCAATGTTTTTGAGGTGGTAAGTTTCCTTTGTCCTCAAATTGGGAAGAGTGTTGGATTGCTTTTTCTCTCTCTCTCTCTCTCTCTCTCTCTCTCTCTCTCTCTTTTTCTCTTTTCTCTTTAATGACCTGAAAGAGCAGATTCACTGGGTCTAATATCCCAATTCACCCTTATTCCCACCCCCAAGCAATAAAAGCCTTGTCATCAGGTTTATGGGTTAGATGACAACAAGCAAACTGCAGAACACCAGGGAAGAGTAAGTGTGGATATGCCACATGGCACTGAAATGCAAGACTAACATGAGAAGCATAATTATCCAAGGTGGTAGTTTGATGAAGGGATGGAGGTTGACACTCCTGAGCTTGAGTAAGGTATCCTGGAATCTAAGTGCTTATGAATGGTCTGCATTTCAAGTTCCTGCCTCACCCCAAAGTGCTGGCAGCTCCCTCCTAACAAGGCCCTCCTGGGCACCTGAAGCCCTGACCACGGGGCAGAGAGCCACGTGTTGAGTCATCAATACCTCCCAAAGCTCTGAGCCAAGAGCTGCAGGGCAACGCCAACCCTGTTTTCCTTTGCCACCCTGACCAAAACACCGTGTTTGGCTAAAACACAGAATGGCTAGAAGGGAGGCCACCAGCTGAGTGAGGTTTCCCTGAGATCTTTTCATGTTAATACAGCTTTAGTAAAATGAGCAACAAGCTTTTACATCCATTGATTTGTAGAAATGGACTTAGACGTTTAACTACTGCATTTTACAGATGTGGAAATAGACCTGGAGAAGCTACACCTCTTGCTGAAGTAGCCCAGCTGGCCGTACCAGGAATAAACCCAGGTGTCCTGATTACCTGTCCCCATACCCCACAACTCCCCCCAGTATAGCGCCCCTTCCATTTCAAGACCCCCCACCATTATTGCTATTTTTCTGGGAATATATCTTTTTGAAAGAAAAAAAATGACCTGACATGATTTTATGAATGCTTATGAGATGCTTGGATAGTTAAAGTTAAACCTAGCACATCTCAGCATAGTGTGTTTCATACGATATTAAGAACAAACAACTTAGAGCTCTCTTTGTTTATGATCTCATCCAGAAACTCACATTTCTGAAGGCAGAAATGATACTGTAGTCCTATGACCACCAACTCCTAAATTATCACTGATTTATAACAAAATTCTTTTAATTAAAAAAAATGCCTTGCAGGCATAGCCAGATTTAACAATGTGTTTTGCTGATATTCAGTTCTAGCACTGCCCCATGGAGGCTAGTACAAATGTAGAAAGTGGACATGGAATTCTCTGTTAGACATCCAAACCCAAATATAGTCAGGATGTACACTGTTCTTACTTAAATTATCGTTTTTGAGCCAAAGGTGAGTTATATGCAGAAGATACCCAAAATACATATAAAACTAAATGCTTCAAATGAAAGCTAGGAATTTGTGTTTCTAATTCAATTTGATCCCTCTTAGCAGTTATTAATAGAACTAATTTATTTGAAAGAGGCCAATAACATCAATCAAATTGTACATAGCTCTCTCTCTCCAGAGGCAGGAAACTCTTTGACATCAAGGTCTTGGTCTTATTTGTACCTGCTCCTGGGTTTATTCCTGGTTTGGCCAGCTGGGATACTTTAGCCTGGACCAATATTTAAAGTATAATAGGCAGGCAATAAATATTGTTGAATGAACAAATGATTGAATGCATGAGTCAAAATGCTGGATTTACCTTTCATTATTAGGTTGAAAGCCTCACAATTTAAAACATGCCCCCTGCACCCCAAACTCAGTCATTCTGATAAAATGATTTAAAAATAAGAGGAGCAGTAGGGAGGATTTTCCCAGCGTTTCCCCCCCGCCTTGGGAGAAATGGGTTAAAAACCCACAAGGTTGTATGAATTACATTTAGTGACTCCTCAACAAACTAATTCTATAGCTAATACATAATAAAGTGGAGGTTCCAGAAGATGTTTAAAACTAAATCTCTTGTATTTCATGGACTAAGATTGCTATGCTGAAGTGGAGAGAGAAGTTAGTGGCCATGGTTTAGGGAGGTTACGGTCATAGTTACTAGTTGGGTGATATTAAGCAAGTTACTTAAGAACAGTTACTGTTTTGGAGTACTTTCGATGTGAACTGGGTTAAGGGTTTTTTTCCCTGCATCACCTAATTTATTTGATCTCTCTGGGCCTCTGTTTCCTTGAATGTATAATAGAACCCATCTCAAAGGGTATTCATGAGGTGGCTCCCCTGGTGGCGCAGTGGTTGAGAGTCCGCCTGCTGATGCAGGGGACGCGGGTTCGTGCCCCGGTCCGGGAGGATCCCACATGCCGTGGAGCGGCTGGGCCCGTGAGCCATGGCCGCTGAGCCTGCGCGTCCGGAGCCTGTGCTCCGCAACGGGAGAGGCCACAACAGTGAGAGGCCCGCGTACCGCAAAAAAAAAAAAAGGGTATTCATGAGGATAAAATGAGAAGATGGCAGTGGCAGACCCTAGTAACTTATACAGTATAAATCAAATGAGGCATTATCTTCATAATGATTATTGTACTACAGAAGCACCAAAATCAGTATTTAAGGTACATATTTTACTTTCTGTTTCTTCTACTGGAACAATGCCATCTAAAATGAATATAGTAGAGAAAAAAATAGGCATGACTCATAAATCCTATGTTCTTTGGAACCTTAATCTGTTGCTCTCTTCATTTATCTCATGAAGGAAATGAACCAAAGAAGGAAAAAGTCAAGGCAGGAGTGAGAGAAGATGAAAAGTTACTCTAAGAAGTGCCCAGCTAATTTCTAGAAAGCTTCTTATCTGCAAATAGTATGGTCACATTGTTCAGAGTGTTTTGAAAGCATCCGTAGGACTACTGGAGTGTGATTTGTAATCTATTCCCGTATTTTCTTTCCCCTGAATTTCCATTCTCAGGAGTCTCAGAGTAAGAAGTACATCGTAAAAGCCTGGAAGCTTTGTTCTGGGCGGGAGAAAATGGTCTACTGAAAAACAAGCCAACCTCATTCTGAGCCTTGAAGCTTGACCATGTCATTTATGGAGTGACCCAGTCACGCTGTAAATGACCAGAGACATTCCAGAGTTCATGACTGTTGTGTAACAGCAACACTTCAAGGGTGGCTACAGGCACGAGGCACAACACGCCTGTCCAGTGCGGTGAGTGGGAGGAACCCTCCCCCTGGAATGTGGCTTTGCTCCAAGGCGTGCCCTCCTCGCCATCCCTGCCACCAAGTGCTGGGGGTGGGAGACTGGACAGACTGGAGGGACGACTCTATTTTCAGGGAATGACAAACTGATCATGCTGATTGAGTGAGAGTACCTTACCTGCCTCCTGCTCTGGCTCCAAGGACAACCTACTGGGAGGATTTGTTTAGACGTAACTTGTATGAGGAAGTGGTGCAGAGCAACAAGAGCCCAAACAACCCGCCACCAGAGAGGACTGCAGCCCAGGCTCCATTAGAAAGTCGGAGCAAGGGTCCTTGTCCTCCGCAGGGTCCGGCAGCCACCAAGCCGCTGGAGAGGACATTCCATTCTACTGAGCGAGAGGAGACAAGATGGCAGCTTGAAATTACATGTGCAATAGCCCAGGAAGCTTGTAAACATTTAAGGAGTTGATCGTCATTTTCATTCCTGACCAGTTTGGTGGTGCCAATAACAAGTCCATAAACTGCTGAAGCCCAGCCGGGGTGATGAGGACAAGCATTTGGGAACGTGATCCCCAGTGAGTGATGAATATTCATGGCCGAGTGAATCTGAACTGCTCCCTAGACAGGGAGGCTGGTGCATGAACTTGCAACAGGTCTTGGCACGGAAATCAAGTTTATAGATTTAACTGAAAAAAGAGCACTCATGATCAAGACATGTCAGTGCACAGTGGCTCAGGGGGAGTCCAAAGGGGCGCTGTTGTTTCACGGGCTTAGAGTTTCAGCTTTGCAAGATGAAAACGTTCTAGAGATCTTTGCACAGCAATGTGATTAGAGTGAACACTACTGAACTGTACACTTAAAAACAGCGAAGGTGGTACATTTTGTGTGTACTATTTTTTACCATGATTTAAAAAAAGAGAGAGAAGAAATGTCACTACAGAGACTGCCCTAAAACAGCTCAAACCAAATATATAGCTGTGCCCCAGCCTCTCTCCCCTTGTCCTCCCAATATGTCACCTGTCCATCGGGACGGGTGCTAAGGAGTCAGGTATAAGCTATCCTCAGGCTACACAGAGGTCCCCGTGGCCACTCTTCTGGCTTCCCAGAACCACAGAGCTCTGGAAGTGGATGTTCTTTCCTTCGTTGAATGATCTCTTCCTCCATCACCCCAAGGTGATCAGGGGCATTAAAAGACATGCTTTGCGGCTCAGAGGATTGGAGAGACCGGCCGGGGTGGGTACAATGTAGAGGCCAGGAGGAAACCTTAGTGATCCCTCCTCTCCCCTCTCCCCTTTCCCCACCACCCCCCTGCCTGGCCCCCAACACCCTCTACCCCCATCGAAAGGGACTTTCCCTCTCTAACCACCAGGGTCTCCAGCGGTGAGCAGTGACGGTGACAAAAGACGTGATGTGGTTTCTGCTCAGTTAGAAGCACAGGAAAAACTTTCAAACACCCCTTAGAAGGGAGAAAAACCCAAATACGGAAGGAAGGAAGTCTGTGCACCTTCAGCACAGACTTTGCTCTACCTTTTTCTGGTTTTTGTCTATAAGAAATATATGCTTCTGTTTTGAAGAAGGCCAGTGGCCCTCAGCAGAACTCATGGTGAGCTGGGGTTCAGCATCCCTGCCAGCCAATGCTCATCTCCACCTGATCACGTTCTAACTCATTCCTCTGATGTGAACAAGATTTGCACCTGAATTCAAGAGATGCTTCTCTCATGTCTAAGTTATATAGCTAGTCTTAAAAGATTCCTTTCTTCCTTCCTTTTCTTCCTTCCTTCCTTCCTTCCTTTCTTTCTTTCTTTTTCTTTCTTCCCTTCTTCCCTTCCTTCCTTCCTTTCTTTTTCTTTCTTTCTTTCTTTTCTTTCTTTCTTTCCTTCTTTCCTTCCTTCCTTCCTTTTTTCTTTCTTTTTCTCTTTCTTTCTTTCTTCCCTTCTTTCCTTCCTTCCTTCCTTTCTTTCCCTCCCTTCCTTCCTTCCTTCCTTCCTTCTCTTTCTTTCTTTCTTTCCTGCCAGTCCTCTTAAGAGCACCTAATTCTTCAGGCTGTAGATGAACCATAATATATGATGTTATTACACTAAAGTTGGAGGGATGATTGAAACAGCTGTAACCTATCTAAGATGGGCTGAATGGTTTGCTACAGATAAATGTAATTTTCAGTCTGGAATCCATGTGCAGGTCAAAGCTAGAGAAGACAAAAACTACCAATTTGAAGCAACATGACTATAAATCTACAGGGTTTCTGTTGGTTGCAAAAGCTGTATAACAGGTGGGTATATTGCAAGTCTTCAGATAATTCTTAGTGAAATCGTGCCTTTTGGGATTACACTCCTGGGGACAAAAAGCACAGACTGCTCCTTCTCAGCTTCCATCTCTGTCTCCAGGTATGTTGGTTAACTATATATGGGCAATACTGAAAACAGAGAACATACCTCCTTAAACTCAGAAGCAACAAAAGAATTTTTATGTGTACTCGAAGCAGACAAGATGTCCATTTATGTGTTTCCTCTCCTTTGCAGAAAACACAGACCCTCCGTGCTTTTTAAGTGCAATGAGCTTATCCACGTTATCCGAAATAGCAGCTGAATTCTTGCAAGTGCGCAGGGCCTTCTGTCTGAGCATCACTGTGCCCCTCGGCTGTAGTTGTCAGGTCCCTGAGGCATGTCCTGACAGGGAATGAGGCGCTCTCTGCCTCAGTTTCCTCTTTGGAGCACTGCTGACCTGAGGCTGACCCAGAACCACTGAAGCCTGACACCCACCCTCTGTTAACGCACGTGGAACTGCCAACTCAATCTGGCTCTTTGAAGGGGAACTGGCTAACCCCAGAGTGATGAAAGCCTTTCAGAAAAGGGGCATCTGGAGGGAGCTTGGTTTCAGAGACGTTAATAATTGCGTTGAGCTGGGATGGATTCAGAATAACGTTGGGCCGTAGTAGCCACAGTTCCCCAAGGCTTGCTGTCTCCACCTTGCTTTCCTGAAATGTCTGCAGAACTCGTTAAGTCAAGCTCCAGACAAGGCAAAAGACAGTAACTTAATGCTGTAAAACCCTGCTGTTTTGGCAAGTCTGCCCTAAGTACAAACAACATCAGTGACTCCTGTGGCCCTGCCCCGCTAGGCAATAGCAGTGCTGTGTAACCTGCTAACTTGGGAAGCAGAATCAGGAAGCTGGGATTCGGTTTCCAGGTCCAGCAGAAACGTGTCAGGTGGCTTGGGCCTCTCTCCTGACCCTCAATGCTTTGACAGTCCCATTTCTAAGATGGAGATGCTCAAAGCCCATCCCTACCTTCCTCCTTCGTGAAAACATTCAAGGATGAAAGCCTTAAACCTTCCACCAGCACAAGGCCAGGTACTTCTTGTAGCAACAGCAAGAGCAGATACTAAGATCTGTGTGAGGCTCTGAGGGAAACCTCAGCCCCATTGGCCAGATGTACAGAACTACAGTCTTACCTTGGTTCTTAAAAATGAAACGGATTCATTAAAATTGGGCCTCATTCTTTGATTTTACAGCCAGCTGTGTGCATGGGCTCACTGCTCCATGGGTCACTTGAGTCAAATGTTCCCTGGGGCTGGCTTCTGCCAGCCCCTAGAACCCTGGCGGGCCACCCGCCTCCCTGGAGTCCACCAGAGACAACCAGTGAAGCCCTCGCAAGCAAATTATCTCGGGATTTGTGACCACCCATCTTCCACCTCCCTTCTGTTGAAACAGAACCAAAAGTTAGCTGCACGCAGGCAGCTCCTATAGAGAAGTATGTTCTACACTTGGAAGGAGCAGGGGGGCGACCCTGCAGCTTTGGAGATGGCTTGTACTATTTGCACCAACCCTTCCTCGCGATGCTTGACCCGTCTTCCGGCGGGTGCGAACACTTCCGGTCCTCACGCTTCTGGGAGGCTCGGAGGGCGGGGTCAACTGGTGGAACCGGTTCACTTCCTAGGGCTCCCAATGCTTCCTCAAGTAGGCGGGGGCAGAGGCAGTTCTGCTATGATTGGCATTTTCTTTGCGGGCCCTGATGTGATCCGGAGAGGATGTTCTGTCAGCTCTTGGCACAGAAGACATTGTGGGACGGCCACTGTGTCCCTGCCCTGACACACCACCACCACCAGGAATGAAAAGGATCACTGAGTATGAACTCACAGCCTCATTTTCAGAAAAAGGCAGAGGCAGGCTGAGCGTTCGGGCCGCATCAACTTCTCTTAGAAGATCTGCTCACCCTCCCCGGCCCTCGGCCCTCGCTCCTTGCCTTGCCTGTGTCCTGTATGTACGGAGAAGCTATCGCCTGCCTTGTAGTGTCAGCAGGTTGGAGAGAGGATCAAGTCATGTCTTCTGTGTTCAAGGCGGTAAAATGGGCCACATGAGTCTGTGATGGCGAGTAATCACAATGAAACTCACACTCAAGTAGAAAACGGAGTCCGCCCACAGGAGCAGCCCTGCACCAACTGCTGCATATAGGTTAAGCCTGGAGTCGCAGCTCAGGTCAGCCTCCGGCTGCCACGAGCTGGTGATTCAGTAATAACTGGAAGCACGATTGCTTTTTCACTCACTATTTTTTAACGGTTTATTCATAAAGCAATTTTTCACTTTTCACTTATTTTCAGCCCCTTTCACATCTATCTACTCACAGTTTCTATCTTGGCTTAACCTTTCCCTCTCCTCCTCCCTCTTGCTGCTTCATTTTTCTTTATTCCCCTTTTTAAACCTTGAACCGTTAGAGCAGTATCAAGGCCTCCATTGCTTTGCTAACCAGAATGTTTCTTTCAACGTCTTCTTGGGTTCTCTCGATTGGCCTCACCTTCTCTTCTTTAGTTCTCATATTTTTGACCCCCTTTCCTTTTTGTGGCAACAAAATTAAATCTTTCTTAGTCTTCATACAAGTAAGCCTTTGCATAAAAAGAAAGAAAGAAAGAAAAACGATGTATAAGAAAAAACAAAAAGCCGCTAAACTAAACAGCCTAGAATTCATGGTACTTGAGCAGAGGTTTGATTTACACACAACTCATTATTTCCATTAAAAGAATCTTGATTCCTTTCAGATGAGCATATTAATTCCTAGGGAAATTTCATGGTTCTCACAAATTAGCAGGACCTTTGCGAGCCCAATCTCTTGCCAAAAGAAGCCACAATAGTTTTTTCCATATAAGCCTGCCCCTCATTTCCATTTTCCTCTGACATCTGCTCTCTAAATTGCAAATATCTGCCTATAGCAACAATCAGACTTCCAAGGAAAACAAACCAAAAGGAAATAAGAGAAAACGATGGACTTTGAGCATATTAAGAGACGTAATACTTCCGAAAGAGGCAAAGAAAACCTAGGAATGACTCCTTCATTTTATGGATCAGGAAACTGAGGCCCAAGAAGTTCCAGGACTTTCTTGAGAGCACACAGGTAACTAGGCATTGAACCAGGACTAGAACTAAACCCCCAGTTCACTCTTTCCTGCAGAGTAGGAGCACATAATCTCAGTTCCCACCTTGGGCATATATTTAGACTCTGGCCTGGGGAGCACAGAAGAAGGACTTAAGTCACCCCATTCATGATCTTTAGATGGTTAGTCTCACAGCAAATCACCCTCACGTTAACTGTTCTAAAACTGGGGAGGGAAGAAAGCGTCCCACAGAAAGGGATGAGGGTGCATCCCACTTCCTTTGCCTGTGTGGATGGGAAATAGTACTCAAGGGCAGCCTTGCTGTGGAAGGAGGGAGGGTGGAGACGGTCTCTTCTCTTCCCAAGGCGTAACTCTACACGGACGGGCTGCTAGCCTGGACATTGCTCTGCAGAGTGCTGGGTGCCAGGTAAGAGTGGTACCATGTCTCATTTTCCACCCCCTTTCAGAATCCCTGGGAAGAACTCAAATGGGGAATACGTTTCCAAATATTTTAGAAAATATACAGCACCGTTCATTTCGCGGTGTCATGGACTCTTCCTCAGAATTAGACAAGCTCTTCAGATTTGTCTTCCATATAGATTTATATAAATAGTTTCCCAGGAGGCCTCAGGAACATTAAGGAAACTTAAGTTCTCTACCAGAGCCTTAGCTCTGTCTTGTCTCCAGGTGCACCATCATTTGTAAGGTTGAGAGAAACCTTTGAATTACAGACGTGGGAAGGACTTGCCGGGCATCTTGCTTATCCTGTGTTTCAAACAAGCTGGCTCCTCTCTAAGCCCTCCCAGCAAGGAGACTACTTCCTCCCTCCCATGGAAAGGAACCCATTGTGTTACCAACCCTACAGGTGGGTGTTATTTTTTGTCATTTAAACCAAAGTCCCTTCTGCTAATGATTTCACTTCATTTCTTTTGCTCTATTCCTCACCCTGGTTGCCATAGCCCAACAGATGAATTCTTCAGATACCTAAAGATGGGAAGTTGTACCACGATTCCATGAGAACAACCCCCTTTTGTTAACACACTGAAGAATTTCTTACCAAAACTACCCATGGCGTTTACCTGTCACTTCCTCTTTCTTTCTTGATGGGAGTAGGAGAAAACTACAAGGTGACTGTGTTCACATTTATGCTAAATAAAAGCTTCTATCTTAAATTCAGAGAGAAGGAACGGGTACATGACCAGCTCTAGTTCGTTATTTATCAAACCTGGAAGGAAGAGCAAACCAGGAGAGGGTTTGTTAGTTTATAGTATTGTGTGAAACTGGGCGTGGGGAGTATTTGCATAAATCAGGTTAAAAATAACTTTTTGGAATCTTGCTCTGTTTTGGGCCTAAATTACACGATTAAAGCTATATTGAGATTAAATCACTTCTCACTTATTGAAGCAGCAGCTGTCAGTAGCACTTTGAGCAAATGGACTCGGGGGTCCTGAGGACTTGAAACTTAAAAAAGGATGTGATGGGAGGCTTATTCCTGGGTCCTGAAACATCTCTTGCAGCTGCTGTATGCCCAGAAGTGGACTCCAAAGAGGTAGCCAGTGCTCAGGATGATCCGATTTCTTCTGGCCAGCCACTGATAATGAAACAGACATGTTATGGAGAAAGAACTCTATGGTCTAATAAAGGAAATAGAAATGTCTTTTCGGTTGGTTCAGTGATCCCATTCTGTGTAACTTCGCTTCTATGCATTAATGTTTTTAGCTGCCAGCCTCGGTGGTACAGCCTTCCTTTGTAGACCAGATTATCCCAGAGGCCTGGTTTTACATTAGAACTCCTCCACCATGTGCCTCTAATTACTTTCATTTCTCTGCTCTGGCCTTTCCCCATTATCTTCTTTTAAAGAAGGCTTCACACACACACACACACACACACACACACACACACACACACACACAGAAATAAGTTCACTTATACAAACTTATGGGTCCTAAATTGGTTTCCTGTCCCTCAAGAGAAAAAATTTGAGATGTGTGCCCATAAACTCCCGTGGAACTGTATATCCTATATGTTTTCTTCTGGTGAAGAATTGAATGCATCATTTCTGAACAGGGCTTTTAGTTTAAGGAAAGATTCAAAAAGGTGGCTTCTTCATTTTTGCCTTGCTCTACAAACAGCTGCCCAAAGTCTCAGTTCAACAGGGTGGATGTCGGCCGGGGAGACTTGAGCTCCTAGTGAATATTATGTCCTCATGTAATGTTTCGTTCAACAGCTAAGTCCACAAGTGTTCCCGAGATAGATAACTCTCAAGAAAAAAAAGGCATGCTTTGCCAAGTAAAGAACTATGATTTATGGTAGCAACTGTTACACTCTGACTCCTTTTGGGCTTTGTTTTGAAAAATTATTACCACAATGGTTCTGTAGAATTTAGTAGTGCAAGCAGCACCATTTGGCCCGTTTATGACGATAGGGTTCTGGTTTTCTTAACTCCACAGTTAAATGTTGGCAGCATTTCAAATTCTTGGCACAGATGTTTAAGTGAATATAAAGAAGAAGCATTAAAAAGAAAGTGGGCAGTTTTGAGTGTCTAAATGTAGGGAGCATTGTTTTCTTAACATGCAGTTAGCATGGGCATGGTACCATGAACTTGGTAATGGATGAAATGGCAAGCATGAAAACCATTTGCAAAGGGCTTTTAGATTTTTGTTTTGGTTGTTTCATTGAGGGCAGTAGCACTTTTATACAGGCATCTCTCTTATTCACATCTACCAAGTGAGACTCAAAATAATTTGTGCCTTTTTGTGTGTGACTGGAGAAAGATTAGTTACTGGAGCATCAGTGGGTGAGCAAGTAGACTCACTCCCAACATATGACCCTTGGGACCACATGGCCATGCCACCGTGATCCCTGGGCTTCATACTAACAATGCCCGGAGGCCGGCCAAACAACAGCTTTCTTGAAATTTGCTTTAAACGCACAAGTGGCAAATCTACTTCCCGAGTTAAGATGTGAAGGAAAAAGATACGATGGGATGGAGGGCAGGAAGACTATGCAGAAACACAAAAGCCCTGATTCCCCGTGGGGGGCTCAACGCTGGCTACTGAAGCAAAAATGATACCACCAGTGGGCAAAATGCTCCTCAGGTTCCCAGGGCTCCCCAGAGCCCCTCACCCAGCAGTTGGCTGGGTCCACACACATACACGCTGGATCAAGGCTAGGACTGCATTTCTGGACTTGATCTCAATTCTTCCTCACCTTGCCACCACCCCACATCCATCAACAAAGTAAAACAAACAAAAAGTCCAACAAAAGCAAACAGATCTTCCCCTACTTACTGGCTAATGCTTGAAATGATTTCCTTAGAGGGAACTTTTATAGCTCATAATTAAAGAGAAAAATCTTTTGAGTTATGAGAGAGGTGAGAGACCAGCCCTGTTAGAGCAGTCGCCGATAGAGGAGGTGAAATTAGGGAATCATCTCTGGGGGGGGATGAAGGGTCGGGGTGGGGATGTGGGCAGGATAGAGGCAAATTGTGTCATGTTCAGAATTTGTTTGGGGGACACCCTTGCAGTATGGTTAAGGTGTCGTTCACTCACCCTTCACTCAAGACACTAGACAAGCATTGGTAAAGCATGAACATTTATATTTAATTTACATTTTGACAATTTGCACATAAATAACAATGTAAACCAGTACGTAAACAAGATAGTTTGTTGTTCTAGCAAAGTAAAAAGCCAATAACTTTGGTCGGTTTTAACTTTGAGTAGAAGGAAAAAAAAAAAAAACCACTGTTGATTGTGGGCTCAACATTCACATGTAAGAGACCTCAGGGAAAGTCAGAAGGTAAAGAGAATCAAGAAGTCTCAAGCCACTGTGCAGGTCTCAGGAAAAATTCCCATTAATGAGAAAGCATGAAAGGGGAGAAAGAGGACAAATGAGTAATTGGGAATAGAAAGTATTTGGTGTCAACGTCAGAATGTGATGCTTTGGTTTACCTACAATTAAGGACTGTGTTTGTCACTGACTAAAAAATACCATAAAAAACTGTCCGTTTTGTTACTTAAAGGAACAGATCAGTAAGGCTCTTAGGTTTCTCTGCATTATCCTAAATCTGTTGTTCTCTTCTACAGGTTGACATTAGTTGCCATGGACCAAAATACTGAATATATAAACCAGATTGATGAGTGATACATCAGTAAACTAGGAAGGAGGGAGAGGAAGAGAGAGAAAAGTTGCAGTGGGCGATGGGATTTTTATTTCTGGGGCTTGGGTGTGACCACATCATCAGAAGGCGGCAAAACAAACAAACAAACAAAACCCATCTTAGATCGTCCTTAATAGTAAAAGGAAGTATGTCTCTTTCTCCCTGGTTGTTATGCAGTCCCCACCTTTGCACCGAGGTTTTAGGGTCACTTACAATAGCAAGGGGGTGCCCAAGCTCACCAATATGACTGTGAGGTCATCGAGTGCGAATTAAGCAAAGTCTCAGAAAGGGTTTTTTTTTTTTTTTTTATGCCATTAGGAAAAGAAGGATATTTTACATGGTTTGGCTCACAATTTAAGTGGTTATAAATATATTATATATACACATGGTATAGTGGTATAAATAGATTTATAAATATACATCATTCTCCGCTACACCTCAAATGCCAACGTGTCATCTTTGGGTTTAGCAGAAGAGGAGACAGAATGCGACGCATTCCAGCTTTCTGGTGCACGCTGGCTCTCTCCTCTTGAGTAGCAAATCATCAGAGAAGCCATCACTTCCTGCACTGCTGGACACACTCAATGAGGTAATTGTTGAACAACTCTGCAATGCCCTTTCTTCTTCAATTAAATTAACCATAAAATGTAAAAACACAAATACTGAGGAAAGTCTGAGTTGTACAGAAAAAAAATACAATTGATGTGTTGGGGATAGGAATGTTCATGACCCGCTTTGACCCTAAGACAACGAGAATACCCGTTTTCCGGTTTTTGGTTTTTAAAGTGTGGCCTGAGCCTATCTAACTCAAATCCTTCCTGGTAGAGCACCATGTTTGTGCAATTTTGACATAACGACAAAAAAGACCAACAACAAAAACACCCAGACTCATGCTTCCTCACCTCACCCATACAAAACCTTTACCTGCGCTTTGGGAATGTTTTGCAGTGGTTTTAAACATGGCATTTTGTCTTCACATTTTCAGATAATACTTTGGGTTGCCAAAGTCTCGTGGCCACTCCGAATGGTCACATGACTTTGGGGGTGGGGCAACCCTGTTTTTTGGAGAGGGAGACAGATTAGCAAAGCCTTCTTGTAGCCTTTCTGGTAAATCTGTGATTAGGGGGGAAAATGCTGAACTATCTACAGAAACATACAAGATTCTCTCTTTCTTATTTCTTCTACCAGAGTCATTACTGGGTAATTCTGCACACATACCCCCAAGTTATACAGTGCTGTTCAAATGATACAGTCCCATGAATGAACACATCAGTTGCCTAACTTTGGCCATACCAAAACCTCATTTTCAAACCCTTATTATAGAGGGAGGTCGGCTGATGTAATGTATTTGTTTACTAAATCTTAGGTACTTAAAACAGATGTGCAGAAATTATCTACAAAGAACAGCCACCAGACAAAGATATAACAACTCAAATTACAAGGAATTCTTCCAGTCATTGTAAACTTTTTTTAATTATTGCTTTTTGAGTGATAAATTGTATAATAAATTATGAAGGATTATCATTGAAAAAATAATTATGACTAGGCAATAGTCTTAGCAATGGGAGGGCTATGCAAACATATCCACACAAATATTCAAAATACACAGGTTCAAATATATAGATGGGGGTGTAAATAAGTATATATAATATGTATATATATTGTCTTTCCCTCATTTATGCCCTGAGATTTCAGTAACTTTGGGGATCCTTCTTTAATTCCAGAGAGGTGAGGGGAAACCATCTGCCGTCAGGAGAGCTTTGCAGAACTGGAATTATGTACAAGCATTTGCTACAGGCACCCTGACTCGCCAAGTCATAAGTTAAGAAAAAAGACAAAACACCTTTTGTTTTCTGCAAATCTTAAGGATCCATTGGTTCGACTGTTTCTTGTTTGACCTTTACAGGTCCCAGAGGTAGTGGGTTGCTGTGAGGCAACTTCAGGAGGGACGGGTCTGTTGACTCGTAGAGGCTACACCCCGAGAGCAGTCCATTCCCCATGTTTCTTTGCAAAGACACTTTCAGGCCAGTTTCTTCTTTCTCTTTTCTGACCACGGCCAGAATCTCCTTCTCCACCACAGAGGTCACGTCAACGTTGTCCTCCATGTCCTCCAGCCGGTCGGCATTGTCGCTGATGTCAAACTTCTCGATTTCTTCGTTGATTCTGGTCAGGTCCTCCAGAGGCAGCCCCGTGGCTGGGGCCACAGGACAATACCCCTTCAGGTGGACCTTGAGGCTACAGAGATGGATGTAGCTCTTGTGGCAGTGGGCACACTTGTGGGGCCGCTCCCGGGTGTGTAGGCGCTTGTGGAGTTTCAGGTGCACAAACTGGGTGAACTTGGCGGGGCACACCTTGCACTGGTAAGGTTTCTCTCCGGAGTGGAGTCGCAGGTGGGTCTTGAGATTGCTGGTGCTGCTAAATCGCTTGTGGCAAACCTGCAGCGTGGGGAAGGGGGCAGGGGAGGGAGGTGGGAGACCAGAAGGTTAAGAGCTGCCAAGCGGAGAGGCACGCTGCCCACCCACACCCAGCAACCTGGGAGGTGAAAAAACTCGCAGCAGCGTTAGGCAAATGGAGCGATGGGAACGCACTGCCCATGGGGTGTTGTTTCCCTTCCAGACCACTGTCCAACCACTGGAAGCTGGTGTGTCATCATCTCAGCGCATCAGCAGCCCAAAGAAGGCAGAATTCTTGTGCTGGTTTAAACTATGGGCTATGGGATGATGGGAGGGCGGCTCCTGAGACACTGTCGACAAAGGTCGAAAGTTCAACCCAGAAAACACTGCCCACCTGGCATTCATGTGGCTTCTCTCCCGTGTGTACCAGGTAGTGTTTCTGCAGGTGGGCGAGCTGAGTGAAGCCTTTGTTGCAAGTCTGGCATTTGAAAGGCCGTTCTCCGCTGTGCACTCTGAGGTGGACCTGGGAAGAAGCCACACACGTTAGGTTGG
The DNA here is from genome assembly GCF_008692025.1 of Phocoena sinus. NCBI lineage: Eukaryota > Metazoa > Chordata > Mammalia > Artiodactyla > Phocoenidae > Phocoena > Phocoena sinus. The sequence continues at coordinate 53,006,259 of NC_045774.1, forward strand.
CTGTCACTTGGCTGCAAAAGCGAACATTCCCGTGCAAGGACTCGGGCATCTAGGATGCAAACCTCTTAAGAAAAGCATCAGGGTGAAGTCTTAGAACAAATCAAACCCAGATGTGATTTTCAGAACTCTGTTGTGTTGGAGCTAAAGGAACAAAAGTCATAGGCTAAGCAGGGACTCGAAACTGATGTTCTAGCGCAAATCCCACGTTTTTATCATTCAGAAGACACTCCGGAGAGGGGAAGCAACGCGTCCCAAGCGGCGCAGCCAGAGCAGCAAAGGCAAAGGCAAAAGCAAAGCCGCGTCGACCACGCCCAGCCCAGGTCTCACGCTGTGGAAATGGCAAGTTATAACCTGCGGGAGGTGAACTAAAGACCCACGCGCGTCGTGCACTCCCGGGGACTGACCCCGCGCCATCGGGCGGCCCACGCCAGGCCTACCTTCAGGTTTGAGAGTTGGCCAAAAGTCTTGGCGCAGACGTTGCACTCGTACTTGATCTTGCCGTTCTGCTTCTTCAGGGGGTAGGGGAGCGTCTTGTAGCCAGTCATGTTCCTTTTGTTCTTGATGAGATTCACGGCCTCGTCGCCGCCGCCGCCGGGGGCCGCCGCGGCCGCTGAGGTAGCTTTGGGCTGCACCACGTGCTCGGCCGTGGCGGCGGTGCCGGCCGTCGGGGACCCGCTGGTGGGGCTGCAGGCCTTGTCCTTCAGGCTGGCGGCCGCCCCGGGCAGGGAGAAGGCACTGTGCGGCGCGGGCACCAGCACCTCCCGGGGGTGCTCGGGCTGCAGCAAGCGGCGCGCCCCCTCCGAGGGCAGCGAGCTGGGAAGGGAGGCGGGCGCCAGCATCGGGGGAGGCAGGCCGCCCCCGCCCAGGAGGCCGCCGTACACGGGGTATAGCCTCGGGAAGAGGCCGAAGCTGCTGAGGCCGTTGATGTTGCCCACGGCGCCCAGGCCGTTGCAGTTCATGCCGTAGGGGGGCAGCAGGAACTTGGGGTAGTGCGCGTTGTAGGAAGGGATGAAGGCGGGCGGCAGGTGCGGGGGCGGCGCGTAGCCGGGGTAGGAGCCCAGCCCCTCAGCGGCGGCGGCGGCGTACGGAGCGTTCAAGTAGGCATAAGGGTCCCGGTGCTCCTGGGAGCCGGGGGCCCGCGGCGACACGGTGTTCCCGGGGCTGCTGTGCAGGCTCCGGTCTGGGCTGCTGCGCGCCGAGGGGCTGGGCGTCGTGGAGGACGGGATGGGGGAGTGCGCGATGTAGGGCGGCCGCTCCATCCCGTAGGCCAGGGAAGCTTTCAGAAAGTCTTCCGGTAGAGGGGCCCGGATCGGGTACACCACCCGCGGGTAGAAGGGCATTTCGGGGCTCCCATTTTTCCGAAAGTCATCCGCGTCCTTTTCCGAAGTGAGGGGTGAAATGTCGGAGCGGTATAAGTCCTTCCCTTTGGAGGGGTGGGAGTCCAATTTTAGTATTTCTTTCACGCTGTACTCTCTCTTCGGGACATTCTTTGGGCAAAGTTCATGTTTCTCAGTGCTCTGCTGCTTTGGATGGCTCTGGGTTTGCGCTGAAATAAAGAGAGGGTGATTACTCAGAGGGAGACAGAAAATCGGAGCGACGTTGCCCAAGTTGCGCTCTCCTTGAGCAAACCTGAGCCCCAGCTGCCCCAAGAGGGACACCTGGCATCTCAACGCCCACTCATTCTAGAAGGCTCTCACCACTCCAGTTCCTTCTCAGCAAAAACCAGGTCACTGGTGGCATCGATAAAACGAATAGCACCGTTTGTGTTATTTTGTTTCCAGTGGTAAAAACCTCATGATAGGACAGTCCTGTTCGACCAAGAGTAGGAGCGCCTCCACGCAAATGGCGTGGAAAAATAGCGGGACGGGGTGCCACAGGTTAATAAAAGTCATTCTCACGTTCACGGTTTACCTAAAGGAAATCAGCACACCCTGAGAACTAGATGTGCAAGATTAAGACTCATTTCAAGTAATAAGCAGTCATCAATTTTCGCCTCCATTCTTGTTTAATACGAATTTGATAAAACCCTGTTCAGACTGCCTCTTCCCAAACAGACAGATTAGCAATGTGGCGCCACCCCTTCCCCTCGATTTGCTGACAGCACCAGAATTTCACTGAGGCTCTGGCCTATAACCAGGCTCCCAGTAATGCTGTCCCCTGGAATCACAAGGCGTGACATAGGCATCTCTGCCAAACCACAACTGGCACTTCCTGAGCCAGTTCAATTACTTAGAGCACCAAAGAAAACAGGCAGCAAAGATGAAAGCATGTATTCCAAAAGACGGCATATTATTACTTGGTAAATAGACTGTTTAGGAACAGCAGCAATGAGAGGACAGGCTCTCCAGGCCATCGCCAGCACTGCCCCTCCAAACACACAGAACAAACGATGCCTTCGGGAAGACACCAGCCAGAGCAGGGAAAACCAAACACTCGCTGCTCAGCCTTCCCTGGAAACCAAAAGTAAAATACACGCTGCTTAGTCGGAGCTCTGGTTGTTGGAGGGCAACCCCTCCAGCCTGCACACCTGCCGTAGGCATAGGCATCAGCTGTCGGTGTGTGTAGATGCCAGGAGAGGCAGGGACCTCGTGGCCTTAGCCTCAGAAGAGGACAGGCTTGGGGGACTGGGCTGAAGCCTCTGTAAAAGTATCATTCACTGTCTTTAAAAAAGTCCCTGTTCGATTTAACTGAGGAGGAACTCCAGGCTTGATACCTGATAGGTCTAGAAATGAACTCTGTGGAACTCCAGAGTCTGAATTCTTCAAATCCATTCTCTAGACTGACAAGCTTGAGGGATTCGATTCCAGTTTGAGAGCCCCTCAGAGAATGTTATCTCTGCTGGCTGTTATCAGTTACTCCTGGGTGAGCCAGCAGCCCCAGAATAAACACAGCCCAGACACTATCAGGGAAGATGCTGATGGGGGAAGTGATGGAAAGCTTGTTGAGGGAGAGGGATTTCTGAAGCCACTAAACCAAAATAAATAGCCCCTTATCAGGCCAATATCAGTCTTTCAGTGAGGCTCAGCAGGCAGGAAGTTCAAATTGTCACTTTTGTTTTTTAAAGCTGAAATGGTAAAGGAAGGGAGACAAGTAAGTTGGAGAGCTGATAGGCAAGGCATCTCACACCCACAGGAGGGAATTTTGAGGTGAAAAAGAATGATTTGGAGGCATCCACAGAAAGATGTCACCCTAAAAATAATGAAAATACAGAAGCTTCACCATCATGACTTTCTGCCATTTTTATGTGGCAAGTTACATCTAAGTCTCCTAATTTTCTTCACTGGCTTCAACACTGTCTTGGTTCTAAAATTCAATAAATTAAAGCCATAAGCAAAAAGTTTACATCTGTCCGTAGCACTGTCCCTACTATTTATTTAGCCTGGCGTTCTTACTGAGCACCTCCATAATCCGATTGTTGAACTACCACAAAGCTAACGACTGGGGACTTGCCTGGTGGTCCAGCGGGAAAGACTCCGCCCTCCCAATGCAGAGGGCCCCGGTTCGATCCCTGGTCGGGGAACTAAGATCTCTCACGCACGCCGCAACTAAGAGTCCGCACGCTGCAACTAACACCCGGTGCAGCCAAAATAAAAATTAGTTTAAAAAAGAAACTTAAAAAAGAAGCTAACGATTGGGCCAACAAACCAGAAAGTCGGAATTTATCATTTTCTGTGCAAAATACTGAGCACAGTGTACCTAGCATCCAGTAAATCCATGATATATGCTCGATATCTCTTATGCCTTCATAAAAACACATGTATTTCTCATTACAAAACAATATCCGGAGGGCAACGTCAGCCCCCCTCAGGTGTTCTAAGGTGGCGATCATGGAGTCTATGTGAAAAGGTACATTTAAAAAAACCATCCTTCAGCAGCTGAGTAATCAGTGGAGCTGGTGTCATTTCTGACTCTCCCACTCAGCAGCAGCTTGAGTTAACATGAAAAAGAAAATCAAGATCTGTTTTTGTTCTTAAATCTTAAATGGCTGTAGGCGGACGGAGTCATTTCAAGAGTGAACTGCTTCTGAAGGCTCTGAATGGCTTAATTATGCCGACTCACATTTTCGATCTATAATAAGAAGCCCCAAGACTACAAGAAAGAACCTAGAAGTTCTGCAGTAGGCAAAACAAAGCCTGTTTTCAACTGAAACTGAGAACGCAGATTAACATTTAGAAGTCTATAATCTGGTCAACTGTTTTCTAGATGGGTTAGTTAGATAGATTGAAAAAAACTACCAAAAAAACTTGGGAGGGGTAAGAGTTAAACCTGATAGCTCCTACTCCTTTTCTTTGGTTTTTAAAAAAATGCCTATTTATGATTTCTGGCTACTTATTTTTCTTTACCTCAGTTTTCTTCAAATCTCTTCTCCTCAAAACTCTACCAGTTGAACTATCACTGCCATTTTAAAGCCCTCACGGAGATTCTGACACAAGCCTCTATCGTGCTTGAAGCACGGTACCCGACACAACTCATGTGAGGACGCAATCTACCTATTAGGCCTGATGAAACAGTGGAGATTTTCCTGATCAGCATCTCAGTCATCAGTTACCACACCTAAGACAACTGGTTTCACAAGGCAACTGGAGTCTTGGCTTATTGTCACTGTCTATCGTTAACTCTCATTCTTTACTACGAATACTGGACAATGAATGGGTACCTGAAAATGTTAAACCACCATTTAGAAAAAATTCTGCGTAAACAAAAAGGGATATTTGAGGGAACAAAGGTGTCATTTCGTAGTATGCGTGACAGTTGCTTCTGAACACAAAGAATAAGCGTTTGAATAAATGCAAGGCCTTTTAAGACCTTTCTTTGACTGGCAGGAGGTAAGGGATGTATGTGAAAAAACTTCTTTGTGGTTGGAGCAAAGTCACCACGGCGGGTCATCTCAAATGGAGTTACTGTTCAAAAAAAAAAAAAAAAAATCAAAGTCTTTTTCTGAATCCGTGAATGATGAAGCTCAAGCAAGGAGTGGGAGGAGACCCTCAAGAGGAAGTGACCGGCTATGCTGAGAAAGTCAGGAGGAAGCAGCACATCTTCCTGGGAGATGTCCTGCCGGAATATAAGTTGCCTTTTACCACTGGGCCTGGCACCTACAGGTGGTAAAATAGCTGAAGGGCTCCTGGGATGCTTGGCACTAGTGACATGATGGAGACTCTTGGAAGCGCTAAAGAGAGATAAGGGAAAAGAACCACCACCATTGGCCAGGACCTGATTATACCCACCATACTCAAGCTGTAAGCCAATTTGTTCCAACTATTCTAAGACTTCTTCCTGAAGCTCAAGGTGCACTATATGTGTGTATGTAAGGACCACAAACACAAATTTAAAGATGATCTTATGGTGGAGGTCCTTAAGCTTTTATAGCCCCAGCTTTTCAGAAAACTGTAAATATAGTCTTGGGATCACAGGGAGAGCAAAAGTAAACTAGACAGTGTGGGATGAGCACCAAATAGCTATACAACTGGGTTATACCTGACTAGGATAAATAATTGGTCCTAAAGTTTAAGTCAAATTCTAATTTATGTTAATATTAACATTCATCTCAAAGGACAAAGTGTGAACTAAAACAATTTAGCCTCCAGATAAAGCAAGTGGGACAGCATATGGACTACTGATGAATCTGGTTAAAGGGTCTCTGGGAATTCTTTGTGCTGTTTTTGCAACTTCTCCTTAGGTTGGAAATGAGATCAAAACAAAAGGTCACAAAAATTTCAGCATTTAGAGGCCAAAACTTTTAAACCAGAAGGAGCCGATTTAAAAAACTGCTTTAAAATTTAGCAGTCTGAGAATATACAACCATAGTTACAACAGGTTGGAATTTTATGGTAAATCTTAAATCATTCATAGAGATCACTTGAGAATGACTAAAATGAAGTAGGGTTTTGCAGAGAGGTCATGATAGCCAACTTTAACCAAATAAAAAAGTAAAAGCTTGCAGACCTAAGGAACGGAGAATCTGTTAAGATAAAGTGATAGGTGGTTACTGTAATACTCATCAGGAGATCAGATAATTAGGTTTTTACCATTAGGGAGGAAGCTAAGATATAAAATCTTTAGGGTTATCCATATTCAAATAAGATTTGAAAAATTATAGCTCCGAGTTTTTCCAGAAACCTTTTACGTTTCACGTCAGACCATAACTTGATAACCAAATGTGCATCTCTACAATATTTCAATGTACATGTTAAGCACTGACAAATTACCACAAACAAGGAACTATATACCTTGCATCCTTGGCATGTCAGAACGAATCTCTATTATGTTATAATCCTACCTGCCCCCTTTTGGATAGATTAGCATTGAACATATATTTCTTCCTGTAACTTTCTGAACATTCAAAGTAGCTCTTAGTATTTTTTAAATGATCAAGTTTCATTATAGGAAATAGAGACTAAAAAAAGCTGTTTTCCTGTTCCCAGTCCCTAGTTTAAGCCACCTACTTGGCCCATCAGATGAAGCCATGTAATTAAACAACATGTTATTAGTGCAAAGGGGCAGAACTGACGTTACTGGCCTTTCTAATTTTTTTGTTCTGTCATCCACTTACTGAGATTCATCATTGTCAGCTCTCCAGGATAAGGGTAGTGAAGCCTTTCCGCAAAGTCCCGGCAATACCACACAAGAAGCTCCTGGTTGGCGGGGATGGGCTTAATGGTGTAGAAGTAGATGTTCATGCCATTCTGACAGGCGGCCAGGTTCTGCTCCCGGGCAGAATGTGCCGGGTTCACGTAGCGAAGCCAGTTGCTCTTCTCCTCATTGAAGCCATCGATGAAGTGGTGAAGCTCCCCTCGGGAATAGATCTGCCCAAAAGAGAAGACAGACATGGAAAAGAAAGCCCCAAAGCAACGAGAAGCTTCCCTGGCACCTCTGAGAATAAACCCAGCGAATACCGGGTTTGATTTCTGGTCCCTTATCGCCCGGTTAGAAAAGGAAATCAGTTTAGCCGGAGTTGTCTTGAATCAGCAGAAATAAGGGCAGAAACAGGGAAGGGACACTTTGTCAGTTACCTTTTCCATTTCAGTTTTAGTGTCTTTTCACTTTTGGGGAAAAGTAACAGAAGAGTGAAACACAAGACTTCATTTAAGGAGCTGCCTCAGAAGGACTAAGCAGCCACCGAGTACTGTTTCTGCTACCACAGTGAATGGCGCACAGGCAATGCTACTCAACTTGAGTTCCGATCATGCAGACTTTTAATGCTTTGAGTCACTGGGTATTAGACCAGCCCGACTGAGTACGTCAAACCGAGTCTCTCAACTTTTTCTACGGCCTCTGTACTTGCCGTTTCCTACACCCCCGCCCAAGGCTTAAACTATGCAAACATCCTCCACCCCCAAGCCTCCAAGTCCAGCAGGAACACTTGTTCATATGAATACTTGGAAGCTTGCCTTTTTGGGGAAATGCTGGGTGAGGCCAAGGTGAACTTCACCTGCCATAACAAAGTGAACACTGGGACAGAAGCCAGCATCAGACAGTCTACTGAGAAGTCACTTTTCCTCTTGAAAAACATGTTCGGCCTTGCACTTTTCTTTCAAGGCGGAGGAGGGGAGAGGGAACCCTCTCATCCGTGAGGTGGTTGGGCTAAAACACCACTCACAGAGCCATAAGGTTCGTGTTTTTGGTAAAAGAACAGAAAGAAACCATGTTGTTCTTTAAAGGCAATGCAAAATGAAGAATTCAAAGTCTGCCCTAGAGTAATACTGCTTTTGGTTAACAGATACCCTCAGGCCACTCCGTAAAAAGGTAGAGGTAAGAATAGGAAAAATTAAAGTATACATTCTTACTGAAACTTTATAAACAACTTTATAAACAAACTCCTTGCCCTTCCACAGTAAGTTTCTCTCTTTCCCTCTTTTTAAGATGTACCCAACTCGTCTTCAGACTTAAGAGATCCTTAACACATATATAAGAAATACCTGGTTATCTGCAACTTAGAGGTTCCAAGTCATAGGGCCTGGTTCATGGCAGAAGTTTTGCTCTAACCGGACAGCAGGTTATTGCTTTCTTCTTAGTCACATGCTATGTTAGTCTCTAAAGTGTTTCTGTATTTCGCTCAAATGTTATCAGACAAAAAGGAACTCTGTCCCTTTAACACGGGCAGTAAACACCAGAATCACTTTCTTTTAAGAGTAACTTCCTGTAAATTGTGAAGGGGGAAATACATGTGGCTTCATCAAAGCAGCTTGTGAGAGCTTTTGCGGTGTGTTTTGTTAAGAGAAAATGGAACAAGGCCGGGTGAATTCTGCTATCAAGAGGGGTTTTCAAGTTTGTTTACTCTGATGTGCAAACTTCCAGGAACACGGGGTTCCATCGCTCTTGCACTCTTCGCTGGGCGGAAACTGCTTTCTAAAGCTACGGCTATGTTGATTCCAGTCAGCCTTCCACGGACTACAATTTACTGTATCCTCATTTAAAAACAGAAATGTCGATGCCATGAGGTCACACACACACACACAAGAAAATAAAATAATGATACGTCAGATGAACACTGCTCCCTATCACCCTCACTACGTTTCCATATATTATCAAGAAGATTAAAAACGTGCTGACTCATAGCACAGTTACAAGAAATGTCACTGGTTTCTCAACTTGAACATCCCTTCTCTTCTCTGACTGTGTAATTTGCATGAAACTTTTTCTTTCCTCACAACAGATGTTCATATTCCTGCCAGCAAAATCAGGATGCTTTTAACAACATGTGGGAAGTTATCTCCTACAATATCCTTTGCACGTGAAGGACCGATTTCAATAAATCCTCCCAAGGAAAGCATTTCAGCTACTTAGAGTGAATCTTCAATGAAGCAGGGAACTGGGACAGAGGTAGGAGGTTCTTAAATATTTCTTGTCATTTTTTTTCAAAAGGATCATGAATTAACAAGACTTATGCTGGATTTTCTTAATTCCGACCTTCAACTCCAAAAACTACACATGTCTATGGCTCATTTCTGAGAAGACTTTATTGGCAGTAAAGGGAAAAATGAACTCACTTACATTTTGCCCATTATTAGTCAGATATTAAATATATTTTAAGCATGACTAATTAATTAAATAAAAATTGTGAGCACACAACTCAAGAGTGAAAAATTCTCAGCGATCTCTTTTGTTTGGAAAATAGTAAAATACATTTCTTAAAACACAAAACTTCCCAGATTTAAAAAATCAAAACAAAACAAAAAAAAACTTGTTTCTTAGGAACAGCTTCTGAGTGATCCCCAAATAGAAGTCTTTTATAAATATACTTGTCCAGATGATATAAGCATTCTAGGTAAATCTGGCCAGAGTAAGTATAATACAATTTTTGTTGCTACCATGCAGCTGTTTCTTAAAAGAATTTTAGTAACAGTTTCCCAGTAATCATGTACATTTTATGCAAGTATGTATATTAAAAATTGCTTTTAAATTTAGTAAATGTAGCTTTATTTTCTAATTAAAGGAAACCAAATATCCCAGAGAGATCTATGGGAAAACAGAAAGCAGTCCAATTTTTTCTCTGTTCATCCTAATCCAGGGTCTTTTACTCAAAGATTCCATCTAATTAGTTCACCTGTGAGGTCCTTTTTTATTTTTTTAATTAATTAATTAATTAATTTTTAATTTTTGGCTGTGTTGGGTTTTCCTTGCTGTGTGCGCTTTCTCTAGTTGCAGCGAGTGGGGGCTACTCTTCGTTGCGTGTGCGGGATTCTCATTGCAGTGGCTTCTCTCTCTCCTTTTTTTTTTTTTTTTTTTTATGATACGCGGGCCTCTCACTGTTGTGGCCTCTCCCGTTGTGGAGCACATGCTCGGGGCACGAACCCGGGTCCCCTGCAACGGCAGGAGGACTCTCAACCACTGCGCCACCAGGGAAGTCCTGTGAGATCCTTTCTAACTGTGATATTCCAAAGGAAATTGGATTGGCCAGACTCTTTGGATGTTAAAGGAAAGTTCATCATCCCGAATGATTATAAGCATTTCCCTTACGCTATGGGAGTAACTTATGTACTGTCAAACCCAAAAGTTTCATGGTACATGTGCGTTGAAACAGGACGAGTCTTGTGGTCCATCTCCATTCCCCTAGTACCATCTTCTACCCATCCTTCCTTAAAGGCATTTATTTATTTATTTATTTATTTACATTGATTGATTGATTGATTGATTGCGATACGCGGCCTGTCACTGTTGTGGCCTCTCCCATTGCGGAGCACAGGCTCCAGACGCGCGGGCTAAGCGGCCATGTCTCACGGGCCCAGCCACTCCGCGGCATGTGGGATCTTCCCGGACCGGGGCACGAACCCGTGTCCCCTGCATCGGCAGGCGGACTCTCAACCACGGCGCCACCAGGGAAGCCCAAAGGCATTTATTTTTGAGGCAATTCATTTATGATTACTTGTCCATTCAATTAAAGTTAAGTCAGCAAGAAATCAACAAGGGGTGAAATCTAAGGCTTGGTGACTCATTACTACTTCCTTGCACAGAAATGCAAATGAACTTACCCTTGAAGCAAGCAGCAAACTGTTTCCTTTTATCACAAAGCTCTAATGAATTGCAAAAATTAAGATTCACATATAGACCAACTCTCCATCCCTAACCACCTACAGGCTGTGTTTCCCAGGCCAAACATTTAACCAGGTTCATCACGATTGCTTAGAATTCCCTATGTCTGTGGGGACCCTGAATACTTGTGGGGAGCCCCAGGACAGGTTGAAAATGGAAGTGACCCAGTAATTTTAGCTTCATTTTTTTCCCCTAATACTTAATGAGTCTGGAAAAATTTCCCTACTTACCCGCCAAAAATATTTCCTGTTGGCATTCTTGGGAACTGTATCATTGGTGTAGATTTCACCTATTAGAGGTCCAAAACGTGTCCCCTTTGGTATGTATTCTTTACTCACCACTCCAATAACCTAAAGGGGGTAAAACATATGAAACAATGAGTTCAGCTGTAAAATATTAATCAATCTTTTCATTTCAATGAATTGAATTGTCAAATGGTAATATAACCAACAGTGATGAAACTGTACTATGGAGAGCAGACATTAATGGTGCCTACCTAATTAACAACGAGCTTGACTTTTGGGGAAGACCATCTTTTAAACTCGCAGATCATAAGCAAATACACAACCAAGTATAAAACAGTCTAATTCTCCGGTGACTGAGGGTCCTCTATTTTTTATTAATACTTTTTATGCGAGAACAGAGAGGGTAACCATTCCATATTAGAACAAGTTTCAGATACTGAAGAACTAGACAGTCAAGTTTAGCCCACTTCAGCCGGCTCCTAGTTTCCTATTTCTTCTTCTCCCTCAAGCCATAAACACAGTGTGCTTAAGGGGAATAAAATAGTTTTAACCTCAGAAACCAAAATAATGTTCTTTGGTTGTTCCACAAAAGCCTAAGGAACCAGAAACAAAACGTATTATATATTTTTTCATTCCAGATGAGGGGTTTTTTTTTTCTTCTTATAACTTGTAAGTTCTCTTTAATAGAAGGGAATTCTTTCAAGTAACTTTGTTCTTCTCTAGCATCTTCTGCTCAACAGTGGTCAAAAGTCTTCCTTTGAAGTGGAATTTATACCGAGGAGAGCTGTGGGTTCTAAGATCTGAGGAAATGACCTTCTCAGACTTGGATGTATCACACATTTTGACTTTGTAGGGCCTTGCTAAAAGAAGCATGTTAAATATACCAGTTCCTCCTGGGTCGTAAATTTCTCTGGGGGGGGGGGGGGGTTGGAAAAAAAGTCACCAACCAGGAATCAGGAAGCAATTCATTACTATTCAAAAGAACTCCTTCTCCTCTGTAATAGTCCCTTATGGCATTTTGCAGTACATTTTGTTTTGGTTTTTATTCACTCACTCTCCTCTCTTCATTTTCTTTTTGCTCCAAACAGCCTACAAATCACTTACTGAATACCTTACTGATATGGACCAAGAAGGGAGGTAAAACATATTTATTTCCAGTTTTTATTATCCCTGGTGGCTCCTTTATAATTGTGTACCTGAAATGGTAGGCCCCAATACATGAAGCAATAAATGTCTGCAGTGGAATCTAAGGTTCTGGTTATGATATACACCGACACCTCACTAATTTCATCAATAATTTGTCTCTGTTTAAATGAATATGGAATAAGCATACCTACATGCTTGTGACAGACCAGGCTTTCTCATGTACGTGACTTAAAGAATTAATGTTTAAAAAAATTTAGTATTCAATATACAAGCCAATGGAGCATACCCAGACTGGAAAGACAGAAAAAAAAGAAAATTTCCTATATCTAACACAAGTTGAAACAAGGTTGGTGAGCTAGTGTTATTTTTGGCCCGTTATGAATTTCTGGCAAGAGCTGAAAAAAGCAGATGTTCATTTCATCCTCCTCTACCTCATTTACATCTATCTGCCCTTTCCATAACAGCTCATCATTATTGGTATATGTTGGCAGTATAACTCTGGGGGCCGGGAGTACTTCAGAACAGTCTTGAGATAAAAATACATCCTAAAGCTTAAGTAGACTTACTTATTCAGCGGCTCATTGTTTATGATATATTATTGAAAATAATGAATT